>NW_027249239.1:0-374740 GCF_030848795.1 Temnothorax nylanderi
AGCCTTCCCGGTTCCCTCTCCCGCGGATAATTCGCTAACGGTTAGGCAATATGGGATTAATTGCGTTCGTAATTTTTCTTCATTTCTTATTGTCTTTTTCGTATCATTACGCAAAGCCTTTGTGACTATTGCCGCAACCGCGGTTATTTAAGGCTTCTTTGTTTCCATTATCGATTTGAAGATCCGGTTCCGGAATAATATAAATTTCGTTCTCCCTTTCTCTCCCCGACTCTCGTTTGCTCTTTTCGTTTGGGTTTGTTAAATTAATTCGACTGCGGTGAGAGGAATGCGGTGTGGACATGTAATAATTGGCACACGACCAATACTGCAGAATTAATGTTTATTCATTAAATAAATTCGCGCCCACCGGTTCTTCGCACGAAGCGCGCGGGTAGCAGCGGTGTTTAATTAATAATTAACGATATTCTTTCGATATTATTGGTGATTACATATTCGGATATCGAACGACAAGCGCACTTCCGTCTCTCTCTCTTATCCATCATTATTCCGCGGAAATGCATAACGATTGCTTCAAGGTATTTATTTTACACAGTGGATATTTTTAAAGCCATTCACGGCGCATGCTGTTAACAAAATTATTTATTCAACAACCGAGTGGTTAAAAATTAAACAAACCTCACGTAGCGGATAAAATATTATTGTATATACGCGGCGATCGTTAAGCGACTACCGTCAGGTCAGGCGACCTAAGCCCCCAAAAGATGTGATAAATGATTTCTTTCACCCCTCTTTTTTTATTGTGTCCACTTTCACGCAACCTGTCTCATTCATCCCCCTCCCCTCCCCCATTTTTCCCCGACGCGACGCATCGACGGATTAAATACCAAGCGTTGTGTGCGCGCGGGCGTGTATGCGTGCCGGGAAGAGGAGGAACACCCACGTCGATCCGATATCGACGTCTCGGACGATCGGGGAAAAAATGTATGGCGCTCCGGAGGACTCGGTTCGCCGATCGTCGCGAGACCGGACCGGCGAGGAAACTTAATAACGTGTCGCGTCCGATACGATTCTCCCCGAGACACCGGCCGCCGGCGTAATTCGGCCGTTTCTCCAAACACTCTCTTTGTGCCTCTCTCTCACTCCCTCTCGCGTCGCACCGCGCGCGTCGTCCTCGTATCTCGCTCTCGCCGTCGCCCCCCTTCCCCGTCGCAGCCGCATACTTGGAGCAGGTAACGTGCCAGCGCAATGGCGCCTCACTGGCTGCACCTGGGACAACCGTTCGCCAGGTTAGGCCTGCGCGCCCGATTGGCCGGCCGGCGTAAAGCCGGGCGCGGATTGGCCGGCGTCGCGGCTCCGCCAGCACGTAGGTTTAATCTCGTTTTACCGTAGGCGCGCTGGCGTTCAGTTTAAGTTACCTCGGCCGGTCGGTCGGTTGGTCGGTCGGTCGGTCGGTCGATCCGTCCGTCCGCTCACGTTACAAGTTTGAAACCGCGCGTAACGTCGGTTTCCTCGAGCTCGAGGGGCCCCCAAGCCCCAAGCCCCCAAGTCAGTCGAGTCGGTCCCTTCGTCGCCGAAGTGTCGCTGCCGTGCCGCCGCTGAGACCAAGTTTGTGTAAGTTCGTCGCGTCGTGGGAGCGTGCGCATACGCTCGCGACAATCATCCCGGACCGACACCGGTCGGGCCGCGGGCGTCGTGCGCGGACGCGAGCGAGGGTGAGGATTCGAGAAACGCGTCTCCGCCAGCGGTGACACGATCGCGCGCGCGCGTCGGCTCTAGAACGGCGATCGTGCGTGCGTGCGTGCGTGCCTGCGTGCGAGCGAGTGTGTCGGTGCGCGCGTATCGCGAGTGAGTGTGCGCGCGCAACGTACGCTCGCGGGCACACACGTAACGTATATACGTACGTCGACATACGTGTTGGAGTCAAGAGTGAAAGAAGGAGTGTGAGAGAGAGAGAGAGAGGGCAGGCGCGCTCGCGCGCGTAACGGCTTCGTTTCTTCTCTCCTTCCGTCGGTATCGCGGCCGCGCCGAATCGCCGTATCCCGCGATTGGTCGGTGCGTGGTATTTTTGAAAAGTCGTATATTCCCCCCCCCCCGCTCGCTCCGCGCTCTCCCGCCGCTATACCTTCCCTCTCGTCTCTCCCGTTATAAACGCGGGAGCGACGGGAAAATCCGCGACGGCGCCGTCGCCGTATGGGACGATTTTGAGAAAGCCGTCCGTCCGCGTCCCTCCCGAACCCGTTGCCCGGTTCCCCCCGCGACGCGTCGCGCGCGAGAGGCGTCCCCGCCGTCCTCTCGGCTCGTCCGCGCGAATGCGCGCGCGAGCCCAGCGGAAAGTTCGAATTCGTCGGTGACAGGTAGACGATCTCTCGGCGAGGACGGAGCCGAGAGGAGCCGCGGCCGTGCCTTCTTCTTTGTTTAACCCCGCGCTCGGCGGTTTCGGCGGAAATCCGAATTCTCGCTCGCTCGCCCCCGACGGCTCCGACACTCCGGGGTCCAGCACGCGATCGCGCCGGAAAAAACGCGAGAGAGCGATCCGACACGATCCGATCCGCGACGGCGCGGCGCGGCGCGGCGCGACGCGGCGGAGAATGCCGAGACTCGCCGAAATCTCGCCGCTTTCGAACGGCGCGGCGCGGCGGCTCGGCACGACTCGCCGTCCTCGCCGACGAATTCGGATGGAACGCGAGTGAAGTGAGCCCGGATTACCGGTTCAGTGTTCTTTACCGATTGCTTCATGTGTGATACGCAGCGAGAGAGAAAGGAGGAGGATCGAGCTGATCGATCGACGCCGAGTTCTTCGGCTTATCCGCTCGTCGTCGTGGATCAAAGTGACCTGCGAAAGTGTCGCGTTTGAGAGTGTCGAGGCTGCGATCGACCGCGAGTCGCGGAAATCTACGGGAATTTCCGTTCGCGTAGCTGTGCGCCTGGGTGCAGTGGTGTGTGTGTGTGTGTGTGTGTGTGTGCGCGCGCGCGGTGCGAGGTTAGGATCGTGCCGCTGGGAGAGAAAGAGCGGCATTCTCCTCCCGTGAGTCCCGTGCCCGTGGCCGGGGGAAAGGAGAGCGGGCAAAGGAATCGGCGTTGCGGCGCGCGCGAGACACACCGAGGAAAACGGAATATCGAATCGACGACGCCGGTCGGAGGGGGGTGGCAGTCCTCGATCGAGATCTGGATTACGCGGGCGCGTCGAGGATCGCCAAGATTTTGCCAATTCGTAAAAAAGGTGAGTCGTTCCCCCTCCCCCCCTCCCCCACCCCACCCCCGCTTTGTAAACAGAGAAATCGAGAGTGCGATCCTGATTCCGCTGATATTTCCTTCGGATGTTGTCGCCTTTGCAGGAATCGATCGGCGCGAATCCGAGATCGAGGTCGAAAAACGGCGAACTGTTGGCCGCGACGACGCGACGCGCGACGTCGCGAGAGGAGGACGAACGAGAGAAGCAGCCAGTTATTTCTGCTCGCGCGACCAACGTTTTGTTTACGCTCGCCGCCTGTTTTCCACGTCTCGACGCTCTCGGGTCGTCGTCGTCGGTCGGGCGTGATCGATCAAACAACTCCACCGTTGGCTTCCCGTTTCGAATAAATTCGATCGCGCGGCTCGCCGGATACCGTGGAACTCTGACCGGTGTCTTTACCACGAGTTCAAATTTGTACGTCGCGGACGAGCGGTATACTGTCTCGCACAGGTAAACAAACTGTCAGCAAAACGCACAAATATCGCCGAGTCTTCCCGCGTTTTTGGATTCGGGTGAGCGTCGCGGCGCCGAAGAAGCGTCGGCGCTCGATTCTCGCTCGACTTTCGTTCGACTTCCCTTTTCAACGTTTCGATAATGCTGGAGGAACTAATTCCGAGCGCGAAGCACAACAGTCGTGAAATCTCATTGAGAGACCGCGTCACGGTAGCTACCTCGGCGTCGCCGCTGATTCGGACCGATTTCGCCATCGCGTACGTAAGTACGCTCTCCGGTTAACGTACTTTCGCGAGAAAGCGGCGTAGCAGCGGAACACACAATTCTGTCGCGCGAGTCCCCGTTTCGCGATCGCGTGGAAAAGCTGACCTGCCTGAGAGCTAAACCCTTTACACTTAAGGAAAGCGTTGTCGATCCCGACGTGTTTGTGAGAAACAACGGTGATTTCTAACTCGAAAAACTTGTAGGTATGTACGCTCGGAGAAAAAGAAATGGTACAGCGACTAGAAAATTGCAGGAAGTAACATGTGAAATTGCGACGAGGCAAACAAGTTTGTAATTACGTGGTTAGACGGATTATAAAAAAATTAAGACAGCTGTGTATTAGCGAAAAAAAGCGTTATCAACGAAATACACATTTTTCGTACAAAAATAATGTTATAAAACAAAAAAAAATAAAAAAGGTATGCTATATTGTATCATTATGGCAAAGTGGCTCTTTTCAGAAAAATGCCGATAAAGCAGAAGATATAATTGTCATAATTTATTACCAAATCCTTGGGTAAAGTCCATTTAACTATGTTATAGTTATCTCGCTCTGTTTCACCACTATTTAATGGTTTATGTTTATACAGTTAACGAAGTAACATTAACGCTCCAACTATGTCAATGTAATTCGACTAAGTTTCTGTGCTGTTGTCGCAGCTACAAATATTAAGTTATATCTGCTGCTCTGATTACATTTTGATAATCTTTAGTATGACTACTTTTCATTGCACTGACTAATGAACCATATTTATCATTCTCGCTTTAGCAGTAATTTCTTTGATATTTTCGACATATATACATATTTTTTACCGCTTTTTTCCATATTTTATTTAATTTCCTTCCCTTTGAGGAAGCTTCATCCATTTGAATCTCATGACTTTATAAAACTGGTTACGTGGATTAAAATTTTGTAATCGTCACATTAATAGTTGCCAGAAGTATTTTGTTTTTTTCTGTGTGTACCCAGGTTATAAATTAATCTCTCAACGATATATTTTAACGCACTGTAATATATACGCCGATAATTAATATCTATAACTATAAAAGTTAAACAAAGAATATCTCAGCCTTTGGTACATAATAATTTAGGAATATTTTCGCCCGTAATTTACGAATAATATAGCGTACATTAATTGCACTGACTAATGAGCCACCACATTTGTTATTCTCATTTTAGCGGTAATTGCTCTGATATATTCTTCGTATACACATATTTTTTACCGCTTTTTCACACAATTTATTTAATTTTCTTCCCTTTGAGAAAGCTTCACCCACGTCCGAATCTCGCGGACTTATTTCATTCTATATGCAAGAAAGTATAAGAGCGCGCAACTTGAAAAAGTGTCGGATCCACTGTTCGCCGTCGGCGGCACTCCGTTTGCTGAATCAATTTGTCTTTATTAGCTGTATTTACATCTGAAAGATGCTGTACGAAACGCACGAACGGAATTTTCCATTTCAACGGTCGCCGTTAGGTGACTTACGGTAGAAAGAATGGAAAAATCTTCGCGCTCGCGGAATTGATTGTTTCGCAATTCCAATCGGCATCTCCGATTATCATTTATTATTGTCCGCTCCGATGATTTGACGAAATATAGACAATAGACAATTCGTGCCGCGTATGAGTCGAGCGGTAACAGGTTTTCCTCTTCAGCTGCGTGCGCGTTCTCCGCACTTTTCCGCACAATATATCTTTTATCTTTATTTTCTGCGGCGATTCATGCCTCGTCGGTTCGAATTCCGCCTCGAAGTCATTTCTGAGACGCGCTGATTTTTAGCAGTAAGCAGCTTTCAAACGATTATATATGCCGCAAGAAATGTCAATAAGTCTCCATTGGATTAACAGAGAGATGCACTCGCGCGAAATTGAATATTTAATCTTGATACGAGAGTACGTACAGAGAATTATTTACTGACAATTGCGTTATTATCTCTTCCAGGAGGACACACGGACAGGGATGGCATGAGGGAGGGCTCCGGCAACGTTGCCGACGTGGTGAGTGGATTTAATACACTTCTCTCCGCGACTATTTACCATAGTTTACCTTAACTCAAAGGACGCGCGTGCAAATTTTTTTGAACCCGGACTTGGTTTTCGTATCATTTATGCAGGAGAGTTTCGCCGATGGACGGGACAAAATTCTTTTTAAGCTCGTTATCGTCGTTGTTATCTTTTGGCATCTCGCGTCAAAGTGACCGCGCGTTGGAAACAGCCGCGCGGAGTATTTTCGAAAGCCTTCGGGCTGTTGGCGTCGAGAAGTAGGCTACCAGGTTAATACTCGGCAGAGAGACGGAGAGAGAAAGAGAAAAAGAGACGGAGAAAAGCGAGTACGAGGAGAGGCAGAAAGAAAGGAGAAATTTAATATCTCACATTACCGATATAATTGATCCGTAACGAAATACATCGCGTCGACTATCCGACCGCGATTTCTTGCGTTTATGTTTCTCGGTACAACAACTCGACGTAGATGACACAGTAAACCGAGAGCCCGGAAGGGACGGAATGTGGTGGCGCACAGCACAAGTTTGAACTAACGACTTGGTAAAGGGACAAAAGCGCGGATACACGAATATACTGTATATGTAGTGTAGACAGTGGTGAAACACGAATGCTACTATAAACTTGGCGAAAAATCGAATGTATTTGATTTGGACATTTTACTTACTATACTTTTTCGCTTAAAGCGATTTCAGCGAAACTTTCCGGTATCTCTTTCTCTCTTCGTAATTTCTCGTAAAGAAGTTTGAACAAATTGAATTGGTTATTAATTAAAATAACGAGTATTATTTACACGGGAATGCGGATACTAATTAAACAATGCCCTATTCGAGCAATATCCGCCAATGTATTATAATTCCTCCTCCACGCGCATTAAAATTCCGCAGTGAATTCTGCCTCATTAAAAGTTATCGAACTTTTTGATTTTAATAAATTGTGGAAAGCTTCTATTATTAAACTTCCACACTCCGTTGCCTTTGATAAATTTCTGTTTGAACTTCGCATTGTGTGCTGAATTATGCGTCGCGAAAGGGAAAACGGCTTAGGTGCAAGAAAAATCTCTAGCAATATCTTATTATGAGAGCCTTCACAATAGCTGAGCTTTAGAAACTGAATTTATCAAAAATAGAGCATAGTCTTAATAACTGTGAAAGTAAATCCCAAATTGATTCGCACACAATTTTGAAACGATAATAAAAAGTTTATTGGAAAGAATGTTTTTGTCATTTTTTCCGTTAAATTTACTAGCAGCATCGTATATTCCGTTCTAACGCGCTTCAGTTGCGATTCAACGAGATATAAACCGCCGACCGAAACATTTGTAGACTATAATTACGGAATATTCAGATATCGGATATATAGTAATTCGCGCTAATAAAACACAGTGCTGCTCTATTAATATACCAGCAATATTCAAAGCCTTCTACTTCTCTAACGAAGTTTATTTTTAACATTTATAAATTATAAATGTTCAAAATGTACAAAGTAGTATAAACGCATTTGGAACGCACGTGATAAAGCGTCGGAAATTTGAACGTAAATGCTGGATTAATAACCGTTTTAATTACGATCATATATATTAATCGATTACAAGAATAATCGCGAAAATAATCAATTGCTAGTGTTGTAACGCGATCGTGTTCAATTTTGAACCGGCGTGGAAACACGACAGCATTCTCGGGGAGAGTGACAGGTGACAGCAGTCGTTGCTCGTTCCTCGTTACTCGCTATTCATTATGCAATACGCGACAGAATTAGATCTCGTTATCGCCTCGTACGATTTTACGGCGTCGAGTCGGCCACGTGTCGTAATAGACATGAATGTAATCGATATTAATCGACACGTTTCACGGCGCGGATCGTCCTGTGTCCGCCCGCTACGCGCTAGTCGGGCCGATCGCAATTAACGGTACGGTATTAATTAGCGGATTTATCTGCGCCGCGTGTATATGGACACAATGTATCGTCGCCATAAATTGTACGTATCTCGCGTCCCATTTGCTTCGTTAGTGCGCTTAAACGAGATTTGGATACGTTTCATCTGCGAATATTCGCGCAGACCGTATTGTGCCATATCGTTTGAGTGTGAAAATTGCAAAAATATATCATTCGTTCAGAAGCGGAATCATTGGACGCGTGTATTAATCTTCTTATATAAGAGTTCTCATATATCTTTGTTTTAATTTTATCTTTACATTTATACAATGACTAGCTCTACTTGGCGTTACCTCGGGCTTTGATGTCAAGGGGACGAAATCAAGAGGAGGGGGGGTGAGGTTTCATAGTAGCCTCTATTTTCCACAGGGATCTGAAGAGAAACTATGCAAAATTTGGTTCAGATCGGTCAAAGGGTTTAGAAATTAATAGGGAACACGGACAGACATTTTAGTTTATATACATGTATAAATTTCGATACAGTTGCAAATATTAATAATGTACAGAAATTAGGCATCGAAGTATGAAAATATAAATGTAACAGAGACTGCATATAAATACTTTTACTAAAGAATATTCTTTGTTTATAAATCACATTTCGCGTATGTCTTTTATTTTGTTTTGCTGAACGAAAATTGCGCCAAGTTGGCAATTTATTTTCTAAATTTCGATATGTGTGTACGAAGATGCGGAAAAACCGATCTTACAAAATGTCTCTTTTTTTTTTTAAATCATCTAGAACAACTTTATTTGCGTCGAACATAATGTCATACAATCTCAGATATGAAAAATTCTCGAAGAGCTGCACATGATGCATTCTTTGATCACGTATCTGTGAAGCACCGGCGGCCGCACTTTATCGATAAGATCTGCATCCGGCGTATCTAACTTTCCCGACACTTTTGAGAGTTCCGCACTATGTTCCGATCACATGCATTCAAGCAAGGTAGAAGCGAATATATTATCTCGTTCTATATTTAGCTGCTGCGACATGCGAGAGCGCTGAAATGTTTGATGCAGATCTGAACACAGCTACCGGTGGCATCTTCATAGTTACGTAGTCAAAGGGTGCACCCGGCATAACTACTGCTTTGCCTTCAGGCATTAGACGCGTATAGGTATGAGGTTGACCGCTGGGGAATTTTGGTATACAAGATTGGGTTTATTAGTAGGAATTAGCAGATTCACGTTAGTTAATTGCTGTACGGTTTTCAATGTAATCCTCAAAGGGTGAATCTCTGAGAGAGAGAGAGAGAGAGAGAGAGAGAGAGAGAGAGAGAGAGAGAGAGAGAGAGAGAGAGAGAGAGAGAGAGAAAGAATATTTTTGTTAATACAAAAAATTTCATTGTTCTACTATACAAATTTAGTAAATTAACTTTAGTGGTATACTTCTCTTTGTTTGAGACAGAAACCATCACTATATAGATCTCGTCCATTTAAAAGAGATTTCTATCGCGTATTATTACGTAACGTACAGTGTTTGCGCATAGAGCAAATATAAATCAAAATCAGATATAATAGGAATCTAGGACCCTTGATTACCTTCACAAAAAGAAGTCGCAGAATCACGATGATCGTGTGGGGTCGTCAATGGCCATTACCGCATCTACAAGATAAGCAAATACGTTTTTAATGACATACGTCATCGGTCTTTCGCTCTCTTTCTCTCTCTCCCTCTCTCTCTCTCTCTCTCTCTCTCTCTCTCTCTCTCTCTCTCCCTCCCTCCCTCCCTCCCTCCCTCCCTCCCTCCCTCCCCCTCTCGCCTTCTCTTCTTGATAGCGGAGATGACGGAGGCGGATCCATGTGAGCGGCCCCCCCGATCTTTCCTTTCGATCCTTTCTTCCACATGACTGAACCTGCTCGAATGCGTCGATGCGTTGAAACCGTGAATGTCAAGAACTGAATAATAATGCTGACACTGCCTATATTCGATGTTGTTCCTTAATTAAGAAAAGTAATTACTTTGGCGAATATGTGTTGGCTGCGTATAGAGCGTTCTCGTGTTAATCTTCCTTGGTGAGAACAATGAGCATAAAGGGGTGAACCGCTGACCAAACATATATATACAATAATACTAATCCCACAATGTGTGGGTATTAAGGTCGTATTACAGTGTGCGGATATTAAGATAGTGTGCGCGTATATATACACGTAGCGAACGGGCAATGAATGAATAGCAAACACGAAATTGAATTTATTTGGAACTTTCTTTGACGTACCGTTACGAGCGAATCGGACTGAATGAGAATCGAACGTTCTATTTGCATCCCCTATTCGTTCGTTGTTCATTGTTCGTTCGTTCATGTATGGCTGTCTTTAGATGTTAAGCTGTACCGTTAAAATTATTAGGTTAATGGGAAAAATTGATCGTTTTTCAAGCTTTGATGCATTGAATTAGAAAACTCAAATATTTTTGAGAAGGAGATTAAATAATTTCTCTCTCAATAAAAAAAGCATATTGAAGCCCCAAGGCGTCAATTTTGCTTCCAATTTCCTGAGATTCCGTTTTCAACTTTATTTGACAAATATGGGACAATTTCTTGCGCCTACCAATATCGTATCGAAAAAGAATTAGATTAGTGGCAAACAAATATTAAATTTTAGTAAACAAGAATTAACGAAATATATTACTATTCAACTTTATATACATATGTTGTTTTGAAGTAGTTATCGATAAAATACAATACAGCATTGAATATAATTTTTTTAACTCTTACGGTATCTTTTATAAATTCCTTAATTTAAAAGTCAATCACGTTAGAAAAATTACATAAAGTAATCGGCTTTTTTAAATATTTTATTATCTATAATATTTTAAAATAATTTATATTTGTTACTTGGTATATTTATTTGGAAGTTGAAGGGTTTGAAAAAATTCAGTCATCAAAACTTGGCCATTATTGAAACGGGAATTATTATTTTCGTTAAATAATACCGTAATATCCCTGACCAAAAGATTAGCGTCCCCTGCTTAAACAGGTATTATTGCGTTGTTATTTACAGTAAATAATAGCTTGAGCCCGATAATTCCAACTAATACCTCAGAATTCGCTAGCGATTTACTCTTCCAACAGCAAATTCCAAGTTATTTGAACGTTCCACGAGTGCAATTTTGACCCATGTTCGACCATGATGGAATGTACCCATTAGCACGTTGGAAATGGACGTTGCAGTTGTAGTCGGAAGAGGTATAAACCGTCTTTTATCGCAATTACGATAGGCTATTTGAGGGATGCAAAAACTTGAACTGTGGATTTGCTTAATCCATTAACGACCGACATCTTATCTTTAGGACTAAAATTTTGTTACACGTAAAAGATAATTTCTTTTTATTAATGTTCTTTTTTAAAACTTTTTAATACTAAATTTTCAAATATTAACTGCACGGTCGGGGTCTAGCTGGACCCCACAAACGCTATTTTTGTTACGTAATCTCTCAGTTATACGAGTTATGTGTTTTATTTATTATGTACTCTGAAACTTATACATATCTTACATTACTTTTAGAGAAAATAAAAAGAACTTGTGGAGATCCCTGCAGATCCCACCTGTGTATATGTTACTAAAAATAACGCGTGTACTTAAAGGTTAAATCATTAACTACTTGATAACTTTAATATTAATATGAGGCATATTAAAAATTAAAAATTGTGATTTAGAATTTTTTATTTTATAATTATAGTTTCTTTTAACAAGATTAAATATATTGAATATATGATGAAATCGCAAGAAACTAAAAGATTGTACTAAAAGACAATGTTTTGTCTAATTGTATCGATAGAAAGAAAACAATTTTCTATTACTTAGTCAATGGCTGATAAGTTAATTAGTCTCTAATTTCGATCTTGGTTTAAAAAATGGATACAAAGTTCTCTAACTGATGCGGTGTCTCGTAAAACGATAAGCTCAAAGTAATCGCTGGATAACTTGAACGAATAAATAATTATAAAGCGTGATGATGAATTTTAATGACATTTACCTTTGCGCCGGCAGTGTTTCTTGTTACTGTAGGCTTATAGTATTATCGTAGCGTTCTATCTAGGTGCGTATATATATATCCGCTCCGTAGACGCTAGGAATTCCATAATGCATACAAATATCCATAGCTGTCGTTTATCGATAGGCGGATGCGAATCCGAACGTCATGAGAGTATCGTTTTCACATTTGCCTCGGTATGCGCTAAACGTCAGCACTAAATACCAAAGCCGTATACGCCCCTACTACATCTCGCACAATCGGTCAACGACGACAGCGAGCTGCTGATTCGATCGTATGCTAATTTCATTGCTGAACACGTCCGTAGCAATCTTCGACGGCATTAACTCTTTGACACTTTGACTGTTGCGTTATACATGACGCCCGTTCGGAGTCGGAGCACGATGGAAATGCAGAGTAATACAGTTGAAGCAGATAAACGATTTTACATGCATGAATAAATTGCGAATGTTGAATACAATTTTTTCATACTTTTAATATGAAAGGAATTGTTGTCGGCGTTCCTCGCTCCGTTCTTAAGAAAACTGATATCGAAAAAATCGAAAGATTTTTAGTATCTTTCGTTAAATACGCTTGGATAACTTTTAATTACATCGCGAGAAAAGTCGTCTGTATTTATTCAAGAAATTTTAATTATTCCCTTAAAGGATATTATAGATAATTAGCTGATTCCCTTTTTATTGAGTTATTTAAAAATCTTAATTGATATCGAATTACAAGAGATCTTGTTTTAATTAGCTAACGTTGTGATGTGACTAACATTTGCGGTAACGGAGCTGCATTAATGGATTAACTGTATCGAATGGCACTCCTTTCCATTTGATTTCAAATGCCGTATAGCATCGCTCTTTGTGTCCCCTTTACCTGTGCCTGTGCCGGCTTTTGCCCGTGCTGCTTTGATGAGCACGCATTCCCCATCCCGTTTACTATCAGGTGGATTTCAGCTAGTGACGTTTACGACACACAACGCGACACAATACGAGCAGGCCGAAGAGACGGAAGAACCGCAAGAGAGGCCTAAGTGCAAATACCTGTTTCCGGAAACGGATAGCTTCCTGCTTTTCGCGCCTAATCCGCGATCGGTGTATCGATCGTGTATACTTACTCTGTTAATCGTAACGCCGCTCTCCAAATTAATCTATTCTTTCCTCATTTGTTAAAATAAAATATATAAGAAATTGTTATATTGTTGTTTACAAAAAGTAGTTAATCACGCATTTTATTTATTTATCTTATTTTTAATTAAACATATATCGCGCTATGGATTTTAGCTAAAATCGCTGATTTGTTCTCGGCAAACAATCAAAGTTCGACGTAAATATGTTTACAATACCTGCTACGTATCATAGGATTTAGTTGCCTTCCCTTTTATACCTAATACTTTTTTTTTATACCTTTTGAGTCGTCCGATATCACTTGTCACGCCGTGCGCTGTCGACATTCGGCAGATACGACGCCCACAATGGCGCTTTTGCGGTTGTATCTATCCGTCGCCTTTTCCCGCGACGGGAGATAAAAATCCACCGGAGATGTATATTCCCACGGAGGGATCGAAGGGATACAGCGGCGCGCGAGGGAGAGGATCGGAAACGAGGGAGGCAACGGGAGAGAGGAAAATCGGGCAAGGCGAGAGGACGGGAAGGAAGGAGCGACGCGATCCACTCTCGGATTCCTCTCGTCTAAGCCAGAAACTCGCCTTGTGCCTTCTTTGCCGTTTTCAGCGCGAGTTGTATACTTCTTCGAGTGAAGTCTTACTAAAGTCGCAGAATGATCTATTTCCTCTCGTTCCTTGAAGCCGTCTTTAGCTGATAAGACTGTTGCGCCAATAGTCAAAGCTACAATTTCTCTATCCCTTTTATTTCGGTTTCACGAGGCGATTAAAGCACGTGGCAATCGACATTTTTCAAACGCGCGTAAAATAATCATATTTTAAATGAATAGTGCTTTAATCTATAGCGCTTGATCGCAAAATGATTTTAGAATTCTCTTTATGACAAGAGATACTAAAAAATAATTTATTAATTCTAGAATTTACTTACCATATACACGGAGGAGGCGTATAATACTCCACAATGTGCGCGCGCGCGACTCTATTATTCCGTTCTATAATTCCTGACTCTCGGTATCTCTCAATGAGGAAACGTGGCGAACTTTACTCGACTCAAAGTATCTTGACAGCCCTATTCATCACGTAAGGTAGCACTCAGATCCATAACACTCAACACGGTAATGACTGCGAGAGCTCAGTGAGAGCTTTTATTTCGCGAGACGTGTCGGCGTCGCGTTGATGCATCGATTTACGCGTCTATGGACATCGGCACGTGTGTACAATCCAATGAATGCAATTCGCTCGTTGCAGATGCGTCGAATGAGCGCGAGTCCAGTAAACGTAATCGGGCTACGGAGCGGGTGCATTCAGTGCGTTTGCACCAAGCGAATTAATGCACACCTGGCTGTATGCGTCGCGTTTATAGTCACTTCCTGTATACGGGGTGTGCCGGAGCAACCGGACGTTCTCCCTATGTGATTTGGATACCATCTAGCAAATTGAATTGCTGTTTCAGTGATAGAGATTATTAACAACAGAGATAATTTAAAAATATTTGAAATAAATTAGAGATGTAATGAAAAAGAGAAAAGATTGTTATGGACTGAACATGATTTACAGAAATATACTTCCAATTTTGAAAAAAGATTGAAAAAAATGTAGTGCAAGGAAAATAGAATTAAAAAATAATGCCATTAAGTATGCACACATTTCGATTTACATAATATCTCTTCTGCACACGTTTGAATTTTACAGCCAAAAAATCTTGATCTAATAAAATAGGTATTACCGCGTAGATTTTTGAAAAAGTTATTCCTTTTTGCACCGAAAAATCCCCTTCGTGTGAATTGGGGAACAAGTTTATCCTCTCATAATTTCCCGCGTGCGCATTCAGCATGTGTAATTAATGCAGATATATGCAAATGCGCAATTTACGACTAGCAAAAAATGCCATCGAATTTCATATTACAACGTCTTTTTAAAGTCACAAGCCGCGCGTGTCTTTTCACATACATACACATAAGTGCATTAATTTTTCGATTTGATCTTCGATATCACCACGTTTTCTTGCGCGTTAAAAAATCTCGCAGGTATAAATATTTAAAACAGAAATTGTTCCCTCTCTATAAAATTTTTGAGAACTTTATTGTTTTGTGTATTTTACCGGAAACATTTCCGCTAATCGAAACCTTGTTTGTTCTCTGGTATTATTTCCGTTGAATATTCGGCTCTCTAATTAATGCGGACATATGCAAATGTGCACAATGCATGATAGGCGAGACAATGTCTAGTATATCACATAATCATATTGTTTCAACCTCGGAAACTCGTAATTGTGTACATTTATTTCGTGAGTTACGCTACAACTATTTTTCACGCGGTTTTACTTTTATGCGCGGCAGAAATTTCCCTCGATGTTGTTAATTTTTATAGAAATTCTGTCATTTTTAGATTTATAACGATTTTTTTTTTAAATTTGCATTAGTCGAGAGGTCGGGTATATTCTTTCGTATTATTTCCGGACGTTCATCCATTTAATTAATGCGGACATATGTAAATGTGCGATGTAACAATGCATGCGAGAAAACGTCGAGATATCTCTGTAATTTCACATTATTACGTATATTTTTTTTTAAGTCGGTAGCAGATTCTTATATACCGCAGGTACATTTATATCGACTACTTACTGAATTCACGCCGAGATTCACGCTATATTTTTTTGCGTAATTTTACTCCTGCGCGATGAAAAAGAAGTTAACTAACAACCGAAGGTTGGCAGCAGTCGGGAGAAAAAAAGAACTTGACTATAATATTCAAAAGAACAATTAGCCGTGAGCGTATTTTCACAAATTTAGCTGAGTGTTCTAATTTTTGTAATTTATATCTATGAAAATTTGTCACTTCCCCATATGTTTATGCCGGTATATACATCTTCGTGTAATACTCAAATGTACAATGCATTCAACTCGTTTGATTGATGCGGACGTATAAAAACGCGGAACGTACAACGCACGTAGATAAAAATGTCGCGGTATATCGCGCTCCACCCTTACCTTGGCCGCTCTTGCTTCTCGCGTGCTATACGTATGTACATACATACATATATTTTATACATGTACATACTTGGAAATACATAAGCTAAAAGGTCGCAAGGCGGAAAATGAAATTCGTGCGCCTATCGTAGCGTCATATATCCCTCACGTCCGAATAACTCGCGAGAAATTTCATCTCCTCGTCATTGCTCGCGGATAGTCTTCGCGGATGCGCACACGCCTCATTGCTGTCGCGTCGTTCATTCGCTCGCTCGTTCGCTCGTCCGCTTCCTTTTTTGCCGTGCAATTTCCGTAGCACGCGGACTCGTCGATATTCATTCTCGTTTCTCTCTAGTCTGTACGCGCCGGCATCGGCAGCAGCGCGGAACATTCGACGGAGGATTGATTTGTCCGTAATGTCGGAAGGAGGAGGTAGCGGCAGCGTTCTCGCGCGCGTCTGATAACCGTTCGATCATCCTGCTTCTAAACGGATTACCAGCCGATATACAAGAGGGAAACGACAGCTGATTTTCAACTCGATATTGCGTATACAAAACGTAGAAAATGTTTAGTGTATTACAAAAAATTTTGATATATTGAGGAAGAGAAAAGGAAGAGAGAGAGAGAGAGAGAGAGAATTCGCGAATATTACTTCTTCCTCTCCTTCTTCTTTTCCTTTTTAAAAGAAGCGAATATCTGTCCTCTTGAGGTATTATTATTTTTTCTAATATAAAATGTTTTTGTGAATCGTTCTAAAATAATATGTCTTGTATGAGGTATGTTTCGTTTGTGCAGTATGAAATGTTTCGAAACGTGATGTTGCTTGTTATTGCAATGTTTGCGAAAGAAACGAAATCAGAATGCGAGAATAATTTATTCTTGAATACAAAAGAGTTAATTCGTGTATTAACTAAAAATTATCTATCTTTCGGAAACTCGGAAAAACTTAAGAAACTTTTCTTTCACGTAACAGAAAATCAATCACTTGAGAATTAATAAGTTATTGGAATTTTATATGGTTTCTCTCTCGATTTTTAATTACGGCTGCTAGTAGAACTAAAATGAAAGTCATTTCTATTCTTATTTGATCTCGAAATTTTAGCGAGTTTACAATCAATTTATCATGATTAAAGTGCAGGATATTACTGAAGGAAAAATCAGGAAAAATAAGAAAACGGTTCACCAACGGTCAGTTAATCTTACCTTAATTGATTCTCCGTCTCTTTCTGGCGTTACTGCTGAAAAGGAGCATTTATATAAAGTAAAATTAAAGTTAATCGATGGCGAAAACGTTAATGAAGAAATTTCTTGTAAAATAATGCATGGAAAGATATGACACGTATTAATTATACGGCATTTTCTATCTTCTACTTTTTTATAATTTTCTCACGCAAAATTATGTTTTTAGATTAATGATTCTACATCTTTCTTCTAAACTTTTTCAGAATTTTCTCTCAAAATGCAAGGTGTACTCAACATGATTCTTTCGAAATACCGCTATTAATCAAGCGCGCTAAAGGGCGCAATTCCAGGGGTACTAGTGAGAATCCCCCGCAATTGCTAAATAAATTATCGCTGACGAGAGATATACGAGGCAGGAAAGAAACGTGTCTATAAATCCTTTACGCGTGTCGCGCGGTAATCAATTCGACGAGCCAATCTGACACGAGGAAAACGAGGACGCAACGAACATGTACGCCGTGCTTGTTTTGGCGCAAAAATCGGGTGGAGATTTTTAACCGTCTCATAAATTCCATGTCCATTAAAACATTTCTCCCATTTGAAATTCAAGCTTCCTACTACCGCGCAATTTTGCGCTATTTCTATGCTGATCCATTATCATAACCATACTATCTTGATGTTTGAAAGATTTAGCACGTGAACCCTTGATCGATCGAGAAACGATATTATACCAGGTTACAACTGTTCTTGTTTTACTTTGTTAACTTTCTAATCTAACAGCTAGGTTAAATTTGAAGCTAAATCATGATATTAATTTTTTTTTGTAATGGAATTCTTTATGGTTCGTATAAGCGCAAGGAGAAAGCCTAGTCTATTACGCTTCGCTTGTTCTCTCTGCTGATAAAGTACGTCCATGTTTCTACATCTCTCCTATACGCTCCGAGCTTTCCAAATGTGCGGAGATTCCGATATATTTGAGCGTGCACACATAAATCACAGGTCGCCGTGTATATAGGCACTGGACTTAATTAACAATGTAAAATCTCGCAGCAATCCCTAACACGTACAATGTTCGTGGTTCGGTGATTTATGCGTCACGAGGACAAAAACCGTATAGTCCGTGTAAAGTGCTCCACTAATGTTTGACGAATAACAAAATATTCAGGACTTTAAATTGGATATCTATTATATTTTTCTCGCGCGGGTTTTCGAAGCTTTAATAATTTGTGTGGCAACTGTATTGAGAGACTTTTGTGAAAGGTTCAAAGAAATTATTGAATTATTCGCATTTATGTAAAAGCAATTCATATATATGTGTCATTCAAAGTATTCTCTTAATAAATAAAATTGAAAGGCTGCAAATGAAGAATCACGCGGTAATTTCTACCCGTGGTAATTTTATCAAAGTAAAATTGTATAAGCTCATTCGATTCGTGCGAATACAATCAAGGCTTTGTAGGCAAAGGGATGGGGAAACGAAAGGGAAGTCGAAAAAAGACAAAAGCTCCTTTCATTCACGTCCACCCATTTGTAGCGCAACGTGATTGCGGCGGCCTCAGCATTAGCTACTGTTTTAATTAAAATATTTATTTATATTTATTATACTTTATTCAGACATGATATTTTAATTTAAAACGAAAACTGTCCATGTTTATGAATATCTTAGAAATATTCACCGTTTACTTGTTATTCGAAAGATTTGTTTGGTCCATCTTTGAAGGAGAGATGCAGATGTACGCCTCAATTGCCATCGCTCTATATTCGTGTTGCCATTTATTAGGAAACTGTATTTGGATTTGGTGCAATCGCTTTAATCAAAGCGTTTGATCCTTGCGGATATACGCGGCTTATGTGTACTTCCGTTTCTGTTATTTATTGTTGTTTACTTATTTACCATAAATAAGCTGCTTGTATTTGCGAATGGCAGTTGATTCGTGGCCTTTTCATCGTGCACACGCAGATATAACAATTTGTGAAATGCAGAAAGTGATAAGCTTGATAGGCGCGCTTCGCCACGCGAAGCGTACACGTGATCCGCATAAAAGTGACATTTTTCGTGAGTCCGGCTTTGACAGAATAGTGCCAATTTTAACAAAAGCTAGCCGGCGAGACACAACAATATCTTCGACCGTAACGTAACAGGGAGAGAAGCGAACTCACGGTTCCCAGAGATGAAGCACTAGAAGCGCGAAGTGAAATCGAATCTCTCTATAATCGAGAAAGAATATTGGTCTGCTAACGAGAAACACAAGTATTGAAATTGCGTGAAAGGAAAAGTACATTTCACCATTCTAAGAAGAATTATGGTATGCAAAAGAAAGTTAAACAAAATGACTGGGTGCAAACGTTAAATAAAGTTTCTAAAATATAGGGAGTTGTAGTAATAAAATTTATTTGTTAAAAAATGCTTTTGCCTGATATTTTAATAATTTTTGTTAACAGAGTACCGATCAATTTTATTGATATTTTTTCTATGATATTTAATCTCTGACGATAGGAAAAATTTTCAATACCGCTTTTTTATCTTATATAGGGGATTAATCGCATACAATTAAAGAGGGAAATATGAGACAAGTATAAAAATGTTATTCTGAGTTTATATTTTGTTACGCAATGAATTTTGTTACAGAGATAAAATTGAAACAACTTTTTCGCTGTACAACGCATATTTCGAATATTCTAATTATGGAAATACCGTTTGTTAATTTAACATTTATTAATTTCGCGCTATTTAATTTGTTTGAATGATACAATTGTGTGAAATTGAAAATGAAATTTTGTTGCAACTTATTGTTAGAATATTATATTTAACATTTGGCCGTTACGCGATCTTTATCCTTCAATTGAGATTCTCGGAGAACTCTCCAATTCCATTTGAGAGTCCATTTAAGTAGCAATGAATTCAACGAGCCATTTCGGAAATAAGTGCATCGCAAAGAAGCGGGCTTTCCCACGTTGGAATCGAAATTTATTCCAGACATGTACGTTCAACCCTGACCCTGCTTAAAGCCTGGAACTTAGTCGAAACCAGAACAGGGGCAGAGCGCGGAGAGAATAGATGTAAGAGACAAGTGCGGAAAAGAGAAAGCGAGAACACTCAACAACGCTAAGAGATATTGAAGAAGCACTACGGTACTAGGTCGTTACACGGGAAAAAATAGCTGATTTAGAAAACTAATGCTTTGTACAACGTTCTCGTAAAGTACATACCTCGCTTCAGGTATATACATATCTCACTAACCGATTATTAGATATATCACGTCAAAATGTATAATTACAATATTGTACATGTATTTTTTCTATAATAACTTAATATAGTATTATTATACGTATAATTCTTCTACAGTAACATGCTTTAGGAGAAATCGAAAAATATTTGTCAATTTTTTGATTATAATTGTTGATTATAACAAGACTATTATAACAATAGATAGCATGGATTATAACGAATTTTATTTGAAACTTAAATAATTGATAAATTTTTAACGGTTATTTACCAATTTTAATTTGGAGTTGTAAAAATATCTAATATTATAAATATGTGTGTGTGTGTGTGTGTGTGTGATAATTATTTCGTATTGCATATTAATTTCGTAAGGTAGCGATACGGGTTTGTTTGAAATTAAAATCTTTATCAAACTCGATGTGTGGACATATCGTCAATATTAATAATATAATAATAAAATATTCATATATATTAAGTAGATTGAAACAAATTCTCTTGTTATAGTTCTCACATTTAAATAATATTTTCTTTCTAAAATATTTGCTCAGTTGAACAGAATTCATCGTTATCTTAGGCGATACTAACAAAACGCAAAATATGCAATAATCCTTGCTTATAGAAATTACTTTGAAGTACGTACGGAGAATAGAATATTCGATGTATAATTATTTCGTAAAAATAACGTTAAACATCTCGTGATAGCGTATGGTCTTGATATTTGTTTTGGTAGTGGCGCAAGGCCGTACGTCTCGTGCGCTGTATTATCATTCCAAAGGTAAGACTCAAGCGGACAGGTAACGGCGCGTGCCGCTCCGCGTGTCGCCGTATTACCTATCGAAACGTGATCGCATCAGGGACGAGAAGACGCAATTATATCCTACGAACAATTAGCGCGTGTCTATCAGCGCGTGTAATTAGCTCCTGTGATTGGCAACTGCTAATTTATCGATTATCTTTAACGAAACAGATATTTCGCGCGATTTATTCATCTCACTGAAGAAGCGGAGAATAAGAATTATAAAGCATTGTTTCATCGCGTGAGATATGATCTATTATGAGATCTATTATGAGATTTGTACGGATGATAATAATAATACTTACAATTAGATTTAAATGTTTCCTGCAGCGAGCTCAAATTTTTTCACTAATTTAAAACGTAATTTGCTCACTTGCGAATGGAGAGCGCGGATTAATACGCGAGTGGTTGTATCGAATATAACTCAAGTAATGAAAGGCCGCGATTGCTCGTATCGTTTATTAATAACACGTGCATTTCATTACATTCAAGTATATGAAATATATTGCGCATTGTACATACTGAATGTTAATTGTATCTTATTGGTTTGCGATTATATTAGTTGTTAACTCGACTTTATTAATCGCATCGCTCGTTGCTTTAATTTGTGAGATTCACGAGCGTCGAGCGAATCATGAAGCTTTATATCTTTTTCATATCGTTATTTTCGATGAGATTGCGTCGCAATGTAAAGTGCGCGTTGGAATTAACGCTGTCGTGCAAAGTGTCGCGCGATTATCCTACTCTGGCGATTCATTTTGCGCGATGTGTAATTAACTTTTTTCGCGAGTGTTGCGTTGCGAGTGCTACGAACGAATTTGACAATGAGAGGAGGAGATCTAGGAGGCATCGGATAACGGCAGAGCCAACCACAGGGGGCGAGTAAATTATTATATTTTATTTTGTTTGTTACTTATAGGGTTAATCATTTATAATTATTTTATATGCGGTCAGCAATCATTTTTTTCGATATTAATTATTCCGAGCAATGCTCGGCTATAATTTACGTATATTTCTCTTTTATAGTTCAACGAGACGCAACTCCGCCTATCGGTGTGAAATATTTTTTGTCTTATTAAGATAATAGAAATATGCTTGAAAACTTCTCATAATATAGATTATTTAGATATATGTATACATCCATTAAATTAAGAACATAAGAGTACAGATAAAAGTATAACATCTTGTAAAGATCTATTACCTTAGAACGAATAGATTACCTGCCAGTTCACCTGAGTAATTATTTCGTTTCTCACAATCTCTCTCTCTCATAAGACACTCAATCAGCACATGCTCTCTATTTTTTAAATTTATCTTTAATCTATTGATTTTTTATCAAAATGAAACTATTGATGAACCGTTTGTCCCTTAAAATATGAAACTTCATTCTAAGTATCTTATTCAATATACTTTTCGATACCAAGATGCGCGACAACTATAAATATGAGTTGTGAAGGTGCGAACTTTCTAATTCTTTCTTCTGTAAAAGATCTAAATGTGATTGAAAGAAAAGATTCCAAAAAAATGTCTTAATATTTATTTAAAATTTTGCCTTTCGTAAAGTAGTATTTATAGCTTTCAGTTGAGATTTGTTCTCAATGTGTGACATCATGAATGAGAGAGATATCATCTCATTTTACATGACTATATATTCAGCCACTTCTTGGCTCACGGCAAACATTTCCGTAAAGTAATTGCAAATTCCTCCGCAAACTTCATTCTTTTTCGAGGCCCGGTGAGAACGAAACTCGCTAAAGTTTCGCTTCTCCGCTCGCTCGTTCGGTCGTTAGCATATCCATCGAAAGCTTTCGACGAATCGATGCTGCTTTCCTCGGCTCTTAGAGAAGTTTTGTTGGCCACGGATACTCCCGATGCTCCCTTCCCACGCTATGACGTTTCAACTTTTATACGATTTTATTTTAGCTAGACCTCGTTTTCATCACGCTTATCAGCTTCTGCTCGATCACTAGTCAAACTTTCGGTCATCGCACGATTTTAAGGCTCATTAAAAGGTAGAGGAAGTTGTTCAAAAATAAGGACCTCTAGTATCGCGTTTAATACTATGATTTCGTTTTCAAACATTTTATCGATATTTAAATACCCGTTTTGACGCAAAAATAACCCGCTAGTTTTTTAATCTATTTTTTCTATTTTTATTCTATTTAATCAATAAAAAAATGATAGGAGAAAGTGAAAAAAGAAAGAAGCGATAAACAAACGATGAGATAGAATGTCTTAGACTTTATGATGTGAATAATTCTGTAACTTGATGCTCTTTAAAACGAATATAGAACAAGAAGCAGGTGTCTCTAAAGCCGCGAGCTCTGTACCATAGAAATGTTATCGTTTTAATCCGCGATCGAAGATTGCTTTACGCTGATAAACGGGCGCGTTTATATATTTCCGCGACTGAATCTCTCTCCATGCAGAGTAGTGGATTGTTGCAAGAACGCGGTACAGAGTTTGCGGTATTCCGCTCACCAGAAGATCGCGTTACATAGCGGATACGCAACGCGGTGGCAATGCTTGTATCTATCAGATTTCCGTTTCTCTTTGCGAAGTTGCAATCTGCCCAAGTTTCAAATTTATTCCGGTTTTCACACGCAGCTCGCGGCCGGACAGATAGTCGTTTCAGGCAAAATTATTATTATATTTTTAAGGCGAATTCGATGAATCTATTATTACATCTTTCCACATTATAATTTTAGATTTATTACGTTGTCATCCGCGACATAACTTTTATACATTTCGCTCATTTCTCTCGGATCTAAGAAATGTCTGGTCGAAAAAATGGCTCTGGATTTGCGTTTCTCTCTCGGGGAAAATGGTTGACGCTAATATGCTCATGATGACATAATAGAGTAACGAACGGGGCCACAGGCAATGTACCTATATCGATCGCGCGACACTACGCGGCGTCGCGAGAAGACGCGAGATCACAAGGCGCAAAAGTTCGGAATTCACTTTAATTAGATCTTCCGATAATAAAATTGCAGGCAATAATTTCAGACAACAGAATTTTGCTTAGCCGAGTTCGTGGGTCGTTACTAATCAGCTTGGGCTAACTTTTTTCTAGGTCAGAAGTTCCGCTAAAAGTTACATGCAAGTTGTATTAAAATGCAATTTGGCAATATGATTGGAACACTCTCGTTTCACAGGAGGGCGATAATTCTTTCATCACGATACTTTTACCATAATTGACTTGTGAATATTTTGTAATTGATAATTAAGTTCAATGTTGATTATTCGCTTAATGATTACTTTGATTATGATTTAGTCAATTAATTATAAAAATATTAATTACTGTCCGATTTTGCATAAAATTTTATATCTGTTTTTCTTTTTACGATATGGAATAAAGGATGCCATGATTTTTTAAAGGCTATTTCCTAATTGTAATAACAATTCGGTGATAACAACGAATATCTTTGCACGATGTATTGTTCTTTACGATCGACTTGCGATCGAAACTTTAGTAATTAATGTAACTTTAGTAACTGCAGCGTTCTCTCTTTCGCCTCGGCAGAATTTCGGCATCGATTATAGCCAGTCGTTATTGAACTTGGTTGAAACGCTTCCCCTCGCAATAACGTGCTGAAAATTCGCAAGTAACGGTGTCGTTAAGCTAACTGGGTTGTAAAACAATCTACTGCTTTTCAAATAACGTCTCCTACCTGCGTACCGCATATATTGCATTGAATATATACAGAGTGCTTGAAAAGGATCATCCTTTCTTTTGACGATTTTTAAATAATTTGGGAATCGAGTTTCTTCAACAATTTTTTACACTAATTTAATATAATTTTATTGGTTATCCACTGGTCTGTCGATATATTTCTTAAAGTATTTAAAGAATTCTCGAACGATAGGTGGCTCATACGCCCGAAACACCCAGTATACTTCACCGAATGCCGCAATGAACAATGGTGCCTTCATCAATTGCGACAGCGCGCTGATGTCGTGTTCGTTATCACGCGGTGAATACCACTCGATATCCCAGCGCCGTGCATCGCAGTTATGTGCCAAAATCCTCCACATCCTGTCCTTTCTCTCAAATTTTCCCAAAATGAGATGGGCATACCTTGCTCGCGGTTGAAAATGCTTCAGGCTCGAGTCGTAAGTTTCATTGTTGTCGTCGTCGCGTTTCTATGACGACCACAAACCTGTTCGATAAACGCTGAATAATAAGTCGGTGGTTCATTGCGGCGCGAGAACGAATGCCTCCGATAGTATTCCGCGGTACTTACCGTCATTTAATAAACACAACACTATTCCGCGTTTACATTAGCGCGTTGGTCTCTTTATTATTAAAAAGCAAACAACGATAAAATGTTGAATTAATAATAATATTGATTCTCATTGACGTTTGTTCTAAGATCTAATTAAAGTACGGTTTTGTCGTCTCGATTGCAAATTAATTTTCAATTAAGACGGCTAATTATTTAAATATATCAACGTCATATCGATCGGCCGAGCTGACGCCCGGCAATTTTCCATTGAGGGTTTGTGCCATGACCACATTTACATTCGTGTATATTTTTGTTGGGTCGCTTGAAGGGGCTTGACCCAAGTCGAGATAAATTCCCTCACTCACTCATTCACCCATTCCCTTCCGAGTCGAGTAGTCGCGCAGACCCATATGGTTGGATAGGTCCTGTTTTGTATCACGGAGACAGCTAGGCCAGAAAAGCGCTCGTTGTCGACACTCCTACTGCGAGCTATCCTGAACTGAGTGACCGGCTTGTTACACATTAATTTCGATTAAGTAAGAACGGCGAAGAATCTCGTCTTATTATGGCTTCGCTTATCGCGATGTGACACCGAGAGGAATAGTAATCTTTTTAATGGAACTCGCGGATCGTGTCAACGACGGTAAAACATCTCGTGAATTATTATTGCGTACATACACGCATATACGTGAAAGACTGGCCGATGTTTTATCATCTCTTTTCCTTATTATAATATTTGAAAAACAAAAATATATCTTAATTTTTTTTATAAAATTGCATCATAATAAGATAATTAGATATACTTTATTATGTTTGTTTCTCTTAAATGACATTATTTTATTTATTTATTAAGGCAGTATCTGCGAGTCATAAAATATTTTGCACAAACAACGCAATAATCTTCTACCGTCATTTTTTCCTAACAGCTTATAGCTCAATTTGAGACAAAATCATAAAGTCCGGTTTAAGCATTAACTATGCACGTTGGATCCCCACTCTCGTACTTTAACACTCTCATAAATAAAACATTCGCCTGGGTAGAGGATATAAGCTGAAACTTTAATCATGGCGGTGAATTAATTTTTTCCATATATGCATAAGTCTCTCGTTTCAAGTAGCACATTTTCAATTTTCGGGCTTCGTAATCGGCGGCAGGAGCTGAGTTTTCCGATAGAACGAACGGGTCCGCGGTTGAAATACGGGAACCGCAGGCGGAACGTAATCCGGCAACGATATTTCGATTTTACGTCCTCGCGTAGCGGTTACACGTAGGTGCAAAAAGCGCACTCGTTACTACGGGGAGAGAGGCGCGCCGCGTGCGAATGTCGGATTATAAATTTGAAACGGGATCATACATCCTCGCGCGCCGCGCGAGGGTATCTTTCCGCACGGCGGGGCTTGCCCTGCCGGAAAAAGGATATATACTGGATCGGTAAATCATCCCGACGTTGATGAGACAGGGTTCACTCTTTATACGTAATTGTGATTTTCTCTCAGGAAAATGTTGGCTCTAATATGCGCCCGATGCTTAACTCGTAATTGTGATTTATCGACCGCACCTTGGTCGTACGAGGCACGAAAACTCTAAGTGAACCACGGAGAACAACAGTGGGATATTCATAGTATTGTTACAGGATAATGGAGGTGTTAATTTTAAATAAGCGATATATATTACGGCACTTTTCCCGGCGTGAACAAGAAGGTACTAGCTTACTATTCTTTCATATTTTATTTTCTATTTAATTATATATCATAGACGACATATCATATGATTACCCGCCATATTATATTATTTCTTTTTTCTATTTAAAGTTCTGAACAGAGGTCTAAATTAAGAGAAAAAAATAAATGTCTTAAGTATCTTGGATATTTAAAAACGATCTAAAAATTGTTCGTCAGAATCATATTTTCATAACTACACGGAGAGAATTTTTTGTTATATTTTACCCTTAAATTCACTACAAACTTGGGACAACTTGGCAACCAAGGAATTTTTAAAATATACAAAAGACATTTTACAAACAACGTGATAAAAATTACCAAGTAGATTGGTAAATTTCGAAAAATTATTGAAATTTCCTAGATATATTTTAGTAAAATTAATCAAACATATTTTATATTTTAATGTAATAGATATTAATATCTTTTATTATGGTAGATATTAATTAGAATAGCTCGCATAAAATTTTTGGTGGTATAATACATGTTGTCCCACAACTATCTTGATTGCAGGGTAAATTTTAAGAGAAAATTCTCTCCGTGTATATATAAGTAAGTTTGCGAATTTAGATTACGTGTTAAAATATTCCTTAACCCACAGCGTGAAAAGGAGCAGTGCATTAAAATATTAATCCGTGAATAGAGGAATTACTGTGTATGTGTGTGATTGATTTCACGATATATTTATATTTTTCATAGATTTAAAGTAGCAGAATATCGTCGAAACGGATAAGAAGATAGAATGATTGCATCGGAGTCGAATATATGGTACATTTTTCGATAGAAGCGCGAAAGGCGAATTTCGAGTATTTGTACTATGACGGAAAGATTTTATTAGAAAAATATTCACTCATAAGAAGACTGTCCTACATATAAAAATCATCCTTATTGTACTCATTAAAAATTCATTATCTTAAGAACCATCTCTGTTTAAATATTTCATTTACTTTTATCTTTATATTTTTCCGCCGCGCTGTTCGTAACGGGTTGTTACTTATTCTGCGTAAGTAGTAAATTCTGCGTTGTTCTTTGATTTATGGCACGACAATTAGAAGAAATTTGTGAAATTATCGTGCGTTTGGGGTAAGTTAAATTTAATACGTTCCGTAACCATTTCGTAATCATCGATTTTTCACACTTGGACTCCGGCGTTTACTAAGTTTGTGCTCGATCG
The DNA here is from genome assembly GCF_030848795.1 of Temnothorax nylanderi. NCBI lineage: Eukaryota > Metazoa > Arthropoda > Insecta > Hymenoptera > Formicidae > Temnothorax > Temnothorax nylanderi. The sequence continues at coordinate 28,251 of NW_027249239.1, forward strand.
GAACCAACGGTAATTGGAGAGAACTCGGAAGTTCTTGGTCTCTGTCCCCGCACTACCATCCCGACTCTCCGTCTGAAACTTTCCGTCATCCGCGAGACTCGCCGCGGCAGCTCTCCAATTGCCACGGGAAAGTAAAAGCGCATAATTAACGGGCTCCCGGCAAATGCGAGCGTGCTTTTAACCGCGCGACCTTCTTTTCGGATCAATGTCTGAATTGCACCGGTTTAAAATTTTGCCACGAAATAACCGGCTTATCTCGCTATCCGTACTGTTGTTCCGCGTCTTATCGCGTGCATTGTTCTTAATTCAAAAGCGTAAAGCAATATTGACATTTTTCGTAATCTCAATTCCAACATTCAAATTAAACAAAAAAAAAAAGATTCCAAGACAGAAACCTTTTTATCACAAATTGTGGGAAGTGATAAATATGAATTTTGCATTTTCATCTCTTGAATAGGTATATTAATTATTATTACAGACTATTTCACTTTTTTAATCAAACATATTGTTCTACATTTTAGTATTTTGTTCTGAAATTCTTTCAGACAGCAGCGACAGAAATAAAATATTGATATTCAAAGTGATGCATGAATATTAGTTGAACATTACCATGTTGCGCAATATGAATTGCTTTCGAGATAATATTAATAATTATTAACCATCCCATGTAATATTAATTAATATATGCATGATAAATAATATTAATTATTGATGTATAATAAGCGAATACAATGAAAAGTTGACATTGCGCAACTATAGCTGAATACCGCTTCGAGAGAGAACTAAATCGCGTCGCTCTGGATAATTAATCCGCATCACTTGTTTGGGCAAAACGCGTGTATGCCTCGTGCGCATATGCATATTACGCCTACCATCTTTCACAAGAGTAAAAACATCCGTGTCGTATACGCGATTAGAGAACAACAAAGGTATGCAATTAACGGTGCGCACGAAAACGAGGAACACCTGCCCGCGGCGTTCTCCCCTTGTGAGGAAATTCTCCGATGTATTCGCTCAGATTATATCATTTTAAAGCAGCTTACTCTTTCGCTTAATTATATATTTCTTGTTTGAATTATCTCGTTGTCACCTTTTTTGTCGCAAACTCGCCTTCTGCACAAACGCGTTTTATAACTTTTATCCGTTAAAACTGCGAGGAAAAACTCGCATTTTTACGGACCTGTAGAACGTGTTAATTTAATTGATTCAACTTTATTTTCATGTATTTTTATATCTGAGAAGGAGAGAGGTATGTGAACGATATTTATAATGAAAATGATATAAACCAAATAATTCATGTGATATTGTTTAGTTTACATACCGACCTACAGCAACTGTGTAGCTTCCTCTTTAGGAACGGCGAAATGAAGCATGAAACTATTTTCATTGAATTTATGGAAATCATGATAGCGGAAATGTTTTTCACATTTTCCATTTTAAACGATGAATATCTGGATCCACGATCTCACATAATTTTCCCGTATAATCCGGAATTCCGTGAAGAAAAAAGATAATACCCGAGTCGTTTAAAACTTTTTTTTCACCCCCTTATAAATTCGAACTTGGCAATATCAAGTACCTGAATCTTTTCTCACAAGAGAAAAAAGAAGTTATCTCTCTCAAGAGGTACAGCATCTACTTGAGGAACTTGAGATATTTAAGAAAAGTGAAGAAGCAAATGAAAAAAGGGATGATGAAAAAGACGATAATAAATATCGCAGCGGCAATAATGATGAGGATGATAACGATAACCGTAATGATAACTACGATTACGATAATAATGATAACAAGGAATAAGTGTACGACAGAGTGATATCTATCTCCAAAAAGGAAGAATTGATACCCGAGGATGCTTAAAACTCGATTATTTACGTCGTGCCTCCTTTTCTCGTTATCCCATGTAAAAATCGAAATAAATGATAAAAAGAAGAAGTAATTTTGCTAAAATGTGTCGTCCGTCCGCACTGTGCGTACTGCAGCAATAGCGGGGGTTTGAGGAGGCCGGCCGCGAGACAGCAAGGGGTGGTGCGCCGCGCTGCGCGATACGCGGCGCAACGCGGCGCGGCGCGGCCACCTCGGCCACGCAGTTCGTCGACGAGCGTCGCACCGTGTGTTCGCGCCGCGTGTCTCCTCTCTCTCCACCGCTTCTCTCTACGTTGCGTAAAGTTGACAGTTCGCGTTGACACCGATTGCGCTCGGCGTCGAGCGCGCGCGATGCCCCGCAAAGGCGAGAACGCCAGGACGGCGGGCTAAATCCGATCGCGCGACTTTCGCGCGTCTCCATTACTCGACGTTTTTTCGTTTTTTTTTCTTCTCGACAGCCTGATTAAATTTCATCTTGATTCTGACGGCTCGGTGAGGGAATCTCTCGCATTTTTTGTCTCACGGTCAATAATAGGCCGGCGCGCCGAGAGGGTGTCGCGGATTCGCGCGTTCGTTGGATCGCTGCGATTTTCGAGACGCTCCACCGCTCGCGCTTTCACGCGTCGCGGCCGTGCTGTCGATAAAAATCTTCATATCAATGGAACGTTATTCCGCGCTGTGATCAATCAGTCCGCGGGCACCGACTGGATCCTCCGGCGAACGAATTGCGAGTCGTTTTCGCGCGACTTTAGGTCGCGTCACTTTTTAAATTAAATTTTAGAATTTCAAGTTCTCTGTTCATCGACTCCGCGCAGACTTCGAATGAGCGCATTACTAAGTGAGTAACGATGTACTCTTATCAATTGCAACGAGGAAATTGCAGTAGAGATAAAATAGGCAAAGCTCGTTGTAATTTACTTCCCGCTGAGGTCTCGTTAGATACTGGGATGCTGTTCACTTTCAATGATATAACAGTAAGATTGTATTTCTAGTATCCAGAAATTAAGAACCTAAAATCTGAGAAAGAAAAATCTAAGAAAACTTTTGATTTTATTTGCTTGTATTCGTTTAACTCATTTTAACTTTGTTTCTATCTCGAAAAGTAAAAAAATATATTTATAATACTGTATTTAATATAGCATCCAGCGCTCGATTATGAGATAATTCAATTTTCTTAACGTCATTTGACCCCTTTGCTCTTCGTAAAACGAACTTGAAAAGCTTTGAAACTACTAGTACTTGTATTTTCGCAACTAGTCAAGGGGTAACTTTGTTATTTTTGGAGATATTGCCTCGAAAAAGCTGCGAAAGAATCATTATCACCGTTTGTATCTCGAGATGCAACATTATTTTTTAAATCATATTTAATTTTTTGCAATAAAAACTTTAAAATTAAAAAGAAACAAATAAAAGTACTCGCAATTAAAAATATTAATGTAACATTGGATTTTATACAAACTTGAGAAAATTAAACGTACGTATAATTTTCAAGAATTTTGGAATTTAACTTTTGATCTATGTTGATAAAATTTTAAATGTAATATTGATAAATCTGTTTTTTTATCATTCATCAATCTTTCATCAATCATTTATGATAACTTTTAATAATAGTTCTTTTGAACAATAATTTTTTATTTTACTGTAAACTTAATTCACTCAATTCCAAGATTAATTTCTTGAAGTTTTAACAAGTTGGGCCACCGTTACAGCAAACGTTTCAAAAGCGTTGTTTGTATGAATTATGCATCGAATCCCACTTTACATGTATAATCTACGTGCAGACTTAATTTACTGTCACATTCGTTTCCGCACGTAGGTGCTCAGTCCGGGATTACACTACTTCAAATCACGTTACCGTGCGGTAGACAGCTCTCGCGAGCTTGATGCAGAACTTGGAATTGTATCATCGAAATAACTTTACCAAGTTCGATAGAGTTACGATTCTCGCAAAGCGTATCTTCGCTTACCCGCTACGTCGTGTAATGGTACTTATCATTATATGCATGAGTACCTATTGTGGATCGACCGCGTTGATACTTGAAGCAATTAAGGGATCGTTCCTTTGAACGATATTTTTTAGATAGAATTAAATTTGTTCTGTTAATTAAAAGAGTTGAAGTACAGTGGTTACATAAACGTATTTATTGAAAATCAAGCTTGCGTATTAAAAGAGAAACTTTTAAAATATCGAATATCTATATTGAATATAAGATGGGAGAGTTGAATTTTTAGCATATTTTGCTTATATCTTAGCATATTTTACTTGAACTTATTATACGAGAACTAATTTATTTCTTTTTATACGTTTTTCTTCTTATATATTATTTTTCTTCTTCTTCTTCTTCTTCTTATCTATATATTGGATCTATATGTTGGAAAAGAAAACGCATGAGTTTTCCGTTTTATAAACGTTATAATCTAACATATGTGCAACGACGAATTAAACTCGAGTAACTCATTAGTAGTCGGTGCATTAAAATTTGTCTGCGGAAAGGAAGGAAACTCGAATGACTGGGAAATTTTCGGAGCTTCCGAAACTCCGTCATTGAATTAAGCTTCTAAATTGTATCCGCGTTCGCGCACTCCGCCGGAATTGGAAGTCAAACTGACGTTCGCGGAAACGAAACTGAAACGCACAGCCGCACTCGGAGATTATATTTCCGGAATTCGTCCGTCCGAGGAGTGCACCTTGAATCGTGATACGTACAACTTTGATGAGCCAGGAAATAGAGACGAGACAAGTTAGTCTCCCTGCGGAATACACCGCCTCTGCGGAGAAATCCCGCTCGACGATTTTACAAGATACAAAATTGACTGTTCTTTGTACGTGAAAACTTCATTTTGTTATGCATATTTTGTACGCTAAAAGAAAAGATTATGTGACACATAAAGGCGTGTTTAGAATTTTAGAAGAGCTCTTCGAGTTTTTTCCGTTTTACATTCTCGCATAATTTGGAAATTATTTTGAGAAACAGAGTATGCATATATAAAAATATACAACGTGATAGTATTAAAATGATATAATATTAATGATGTAAATGAGAAAATACAAATGATAAATATTATTATTTACAAGAATAAGATGGTATTATATAATAGCAAAATGCAATATAAGCTAGATAGAAAAATTCTTATATCTCACGGATATACAATAGAAAAAACTTTTACGCTTTTAGTAATATTATTCGTTGCAGCTGTGTTACGGGAATTTCAAGAGCAGAGAAAAAATTTGGAAAATCGTGTCGCGTATACCGTAGATTTTTAACCCAACTTTTTTTTATTTTATTTTTTTTTTAACGTGACAATTTAGAGGAAATGTTTAGAATATTCGTTGGAAATATTTTCAGAGAAAAATACTACGGAGTGTTATAAAAAAGATGGAATTTAGTTATAACTTTCAATAAAATGCACGGGTCTCTTAAGATTCGTTCTTTCGCGAAATTTTTGCATCTTATGATTTGAAAGCAGAATATTCCTTATGCCTCCGTTTTCACGAAAAGAATCGCCGGGGTGATGATAATGGCGCATGAGAAACGGTCGTTGAATCTGATTTTCCTGTTTAGTCTTGCTCGGTCGCCACGGGGTACGTCCTTGGAAGCATCCCGCTGCCGCAAAATTACCGTTCGTTCTCTCCTGGCTTCCTTGGCTTCCACGTGCAACAGACGAATCGTAAATTCCACGGTCGACAGCCAAGACGCTCGAAAGACCCACTTCGTCCGCGGCGGTCTAATTCATTCCGAGTCGACAGGGTATACACATTGCGACGACGGGGCGCGAATACCGCGAATTGCATTTTCAATTAAAAACCCGTTTATCGCCTCGCTCGTCAACTCGCGCTCTACTAACACCTTTGCTGGCTAACATTTTACTAATTTACGCCAAGTTTTCACCGGCGGAACGTTAAATCGAGAATTAAGACGTTGCGCGTGAAACGTTATTCATATCAATGATCCTCGTATAATTCCCGAACAGAGTGCGCTTTATTAAAAAGATTTAACTACCGCGCTTTTCACACTTCGCAGGGCGTGAAACTATTTTTTCTATCTCACTTTGATCGAATGCAGAAAGCTGAGCAGTGAAAAGAATTAAAAATTCGAAATAAAGGAAATTCTCACGTAAGATCTCTCGTTCTGCTCGTCTCGTTTATTCACCGGCTTCGTGCGCCCGCGGTATTACGTACTAGTTGCGCTTTTTTCCTAGGGTGTTTTTAACTTTAATCTGCTTCGCTGTACGCGCGCGTATGTGTGTATAATGTATGTTTCGTACCGTAGTATGAAAATTGACGGAATGTGACACTGTAAGCCGCATCTGTACCGCATAATAATCAGGCCCGATAAAAACCTGTTGAATTCGCTAGATTCCGTGACGAAATTATTCACGCGTTTTCGCGTATATATGTATAGAAAAATACCGTGGCGGGGGGAGAGAAAAGATGTTGTTTTATCAAACTTTCACCAAGGGTTGGGTCGAGCCTAAGTGGGTCGAAGAATCCACGGATGAAAACTAGCTCAGTGGCTCTCTGAGAGATGTCTCGTGCAATTTGCTCTCGCTCCCTTTTCTCTCATTAAGTCGATTCAGGCCGGCTCGGTTGGGACCCTTACGCGCGTCTAAATTTTCGGACGGTCTCTCGTCACGCCCCGGGAAAACCGACTTGGCCGACGTTTTCGCGAATTACGCCGAAATCTAATTTGCGCGCCTCGCTATCCGGGCTTTGCATGCCAAATTGGATAGCCATCAACGCGCGCTGTCGCGCAAAACCGTCGTCGAGCTATACGAGAGAGAGAGAGAGAGACGTGGCCACGCGGCAAGGCGTGTTCTCTCATTTCCATAAATTGATATGCACTTCTGCTCGCTCTGTATACGAGTTGTCGCGCCGCGCCGCGCCGTGCCGTAAACGCGACAACTCGTTTAACCATCTTGCGAGGCGCACGGTTATGTACGGTGCTCCGTTTATATCCGAGGAGAATATTCGGTCGCCCGAATAAATTTCTTCCGTCGGGAGGAAGAGCGCGAGAAGAAAAAAAAATAAAAAAAGAGAACACGACATACATAAACTCGATTTTGTATAAATATTTTACATGAGAAAAGGAGATACTCCGGATATACGTGATAAAATACATGTACATACGTACATAAAATATAATCCGTAGAATCTTTATGGACGTATTATATTTCCGCTCCACGAGATATATCTCTTTCTAAATGCTGGGAAATGTATCAAGCGTTTCGAGAGAATGCATACTTGAATATCTTTTAAAATACTTTTTAGTCTTATTTTTTGATATTATATTTTTATTATTACATCAATACTCTGAAATTAAAATTCGCATATTGGCACGTGATTGTGCTTTCGATACGAAAATATGCTGCGAAATATAGATCGAAGCATCTGCAAAGCTTGAGCTAATAATTAGGAGCGTATGACTCTCTCTGTTTTACCCAGTATATTATTTTTAGCTGAGATCGAGTGAAAATAGAATGGATTCGCGATTCTTAACCGGGTGAAAACTCGATTAGTATCAGTCACAACCTCCATTGATGCGTTGCTAATATTAACTTCCCGAACCATATTTTGATATCTTTGCTCTAAATATTGTTAAAAATTCTTAAAAATTATTTGACGAAAAATTTTGACTATTATACTATTTGAAATATACAATATATATTTGTGTTGTAATAATATAGTGTTTTCTTAAATATTAGTGAAATATATTTATCGTGAGTCATGAAAACAAATTGTGCATTTATAATATGCATTTCATTGTATTCCAGTCAATTTTGAATGTTGGATCTCTTTCGATTTACTCCACGAGCTTGAAAAAATTACAATTAAAAAGTTAAACCTTAACAGGAATTTTGATGAAATTTTAACAACGTTTGTCCCGAAATTTTGCCCGCGACTCTCAGCGAAATGATGTCGACGTAACTTCGTTCTCGGGCTCCTAAGATAGAGCCTATACTCTCGCCTTATATTCCCACTTTACAAACGAGGAGCGAGAGAATTATCGGGTCACGGGGCGAGGCATGGCCTCAGACAAAAGCATCTCCCTCTTCTTCAGTCAGCCGAATTTGACGAAATGCCGAATCGTAATATCGAAAAGATTTCGAATTTCCAGCACAGCTGAACGCTTCCAACGCGACTCATTTTTCATTCCGCATCTTTTGCGGAAAAGTCCATAAATCCAGCCTTATATCGATTTCGTGCGGCGTCAGCTCACCTCTTTTACAAAGAAAACGAGAAAGTTGTAGATTACTTGACGTTCAATATTGAGGAGAATGAATATCGAAAGAGAAAGAAAGCTCTCAGACTGTATAATAAAGGTCCATAATAAAGATGATGACCGACCAAAATAACTGCAAGTTCCTTTGAGCTACGTTTCATCTGTAGAAAAGGTACGTGCCTCACTTTTCTATCGGATCACAATTGAGTGACAGCTATCTTCTGGCTACTTTGAAGTTAATCTTTAACGAAAATGAGATACGAATAGTTTTTTTAGTTATAAGCGATGAAATTACCAATTTATTTTTTAATTACAAATTGTCTAGTTGCATTCTTTACCAAGATTTTAATTTAGTTTTCAAGGTATATGGACACATTAAAACTTGAAAATTAGTAAAAGTTCCGAAACTTGCTATCCTATCGCGATAGTTTCGTTGAGAAAAAAAAACCAGATCTTTGTCAATGATAATATTAAAATATTATTCGGTTAAAGCTTATTACTCTCGACATTTTGTTACAGTGTCAATTTAGTACAATTATAAAATTAGTACAATTATAAAGATCGAGAAACAAGAACCAAATATACATTTCTTTAGTGCTGTTTTGCTAAGTTGTCGTATGCTTTATTCCCCATATAAAGCTGTAATGTGGAGACACATAAAGTCGTAATATGAAGGTTGAAAAGTGACGCGGGTATCTGTGCTTTTATCTACCTCTATCCGTATGGTTCTGCGCGTTACGTGCATTACGGGCGATTCGATACGCCGCCGTCCTGAATCTTTAAAGCGCTACGTGTCGATTCGTGTCAAGTGGCTTATAAATGGAAAGCAACGTACTACACTCGCACCGTTCAATGGTGGATTTATCGATAGGCGGTCGCTTAGGGCCTTTAAATCTCAAGGGGTTTCCACAAATCATTCTGCGGATCTACAATTGTTCTACGAGATAAGGGAAGGGCGTCATATTAACATTTTGACAGAGAAAACGTCAATTTTAATAAAAAAAATTTAGCGAAACTTACAAATATTTACTAATAATTGTTCACTATTTTAAGAGAAGAGCTAGATATAAAATATCATTGCGCCAAGGATATTAATTTCTCGATTATTAAAACATGAGTGAAATGTAATCTGACGAGGTTTTTCAAAAAAGAATTATCGTATAAAGACATTATAATGTAGCACAAAATATCATCGTTTAAATTATTTTACTTTTTCAATTAACGAATTGATTGTATTATGATAAATTTTGCAATATCGAGTACACGGGATAGAATAGCATATAATATTCATTTGCTTTGAGTAAATATTGCGTTATCGCTGACGCATCACTCACCAATTACGAAGAGCATACCTTTAATTATAGATTAAATTAACGAGGTTAAATAAACGACAAATTCCCAGGAATGGCGAAAAATAACGAAGCCAATAACAGGATAAAATTCGTTCTATTTTGATAAATTTTTTATTTAACATTTTAATGCAAATACTATTTTTCAATTAGGACAAGCTCTGGATGAGAAAAATTTATTGAAAAAAAATTTCAATTTGTATTTTCTTACAAATAGCATCCCTATAATTTTAAATGGAAGAGACTTGCCTTTTTTTACCTCTGCTTAAAAAATTGTTTTGAAAACTAAAAAATATCCCTCAAATTTAGAGGTTTGTAATCTCTAAATTTATTCTCTGTGACAAATATTTTTTGGCGAATACTCCCCTAGCAAAACAATACGCGACCTTGCGATTTTGTCAACGCGACGCGATACTGTTTCTTTTTTAAAGCCGCCGTTGTCACCGTGCCGCATCTGTGAGAGTGTACGAAGGAGAGTAAACGAGAACGTTTCCGACAACGTTGGTTTTTGCATTAACGTAAATCGCGTAGAAGCGAAACTTGGTCGGGCGTGTGCGGTTTTGCTGGCTGGTCCATGCCACTGCGAGGATGCTGGCGTGCGTCTATCCGCGAGAAAACTTCGAGGTGAAAACCGTGGCGGTAAAGCTCCATCAAGGGAAATCCAAGAGGAAGTCTAAATCCGTCCCGGTGAAGGAAAAACTTCCTTCGGACGCCGCAGAGACGGAATGCAACAACGGCGAGCGTGCAGTAAGCAGCGAGGTAAGGTTCTACTCGGTGCACTCCCGACTTCGCCGTCTCGCTTTTCGCTCTGCCGACGCGGACGCGGAGAGACTTGTACATGTACTCGTATGAATAAATACTTAGAGGTTGAGAAACAAGGTGTTCGACTATTCTGACTGTGTATTATTGAAACGTATTAGAGACGTAATTACAAACACAACGCCCGAAACACCGGATTTTCCAATTTTGTTGGATATTCCGCGGAAAATTTTAACGCTCTGTTACAGTTCAATTAAAAATGACACTGTGATGAAGGTTTCGACAGAAAAACCTATTTACGTGTTATAACATTATTTAAAACATATTCATCAATTTCGCGCGTCGTTAAACCTTCATCGTTTAAAAGTTCCAGTTATTTCAGTCTTAATTAAAAAGCACGCATGCCTGAAATATTCTAGCTTTACAGGGATGATCGGATAAATATTGCGGAAAATTGTCCCGCTGAATCCCCCGTATTTACATTTTTATCAGTGTACCATGTACCCTCGCTTAAGCGCGTGTAATCTCCATAATTGCACAAGCTTGCTCTTTCTCCGCTCAAGTCTAGCTATTGTACTTTCTACTACGTTTTCTTACTTTCCTTTGTAAAGCGTATGCTTATTTCCTTTTACTCAGGAAGTAGAAAAAGATGCAGCTATATATTAGTATATAGGAGAAAGCAGGCTCCTCGTTAGTTTGCATTTTATTACTATGTATAGTTCCATTAATTTTCTCTCTTTTCTCTCTCTAATAGATTATAAGATAAGTTGCAAAATGTCAATTGTTACATTATTTAAGAGCTACATGGAATATCGCGAGAGCGTCGTGAAATATTTTCTTCTTAGCTCGAAATACACAAAGGGACTGCAAGCGGAAATTATATAAAAATTAGCAGTCGTAATTGAAGAAGCTCCGAGTCAGGAAGGGAAAATACGAGTAAATTATAATAATTCTGCTCTTCCGCTTTTTATCTTTATCGTGGCAATGACGAATCTCGCTTTCATTAATTTCGCGAATGGATGCGCCCGAAAAAGAAGAGATACCTCAACTTGAACGGCGTCTCGCCGGTCTCGGCGAACAAACTGCCGATTACGGCTTCTTCCGCGCTACCTGTTTTCAGGCTCCTCGAAATTAATTTTGCAGGGGGATAGTCCGGGGTGGATCATCCCCCGGGGATTATCCGCTCCTACGAGAATCCGCTTCTATGAGAAATTTCTTTTTCGTTTACGTGTTCCCTCGAGGAAGCATCTTTTTCGTAACTTTCCTGCCCATTCACGCACGGAAACGAATTCTGTTGGTTATCGGCCGGAGAGATTACCTTTTTCCCCTCTTATATTTCTTTCTGAGCAGCTGGGCAGATCAATTGAGGACTCGGCGTGAAAGGATTGCAACTATACCGTACTCTCGTGGTGCACACGCAATTATCTTTTTTCGAAAGTATTTCCGAAGATAAATTGGATAAAGGGAATGTGAAGAATGTACCTCGTATAAATTAAATGGATATCTCCTCGAGAAAAGTAGCATTTTCTGAGATTTTTACTCTTGATAATTATAATTACTTTTTAAATCAAACTTTTAACGATAAGCAAAGGATATTTAACAAAGAATACTTACGTGCTAAAGGCGCGCAATTAATAAAGCACATTTGTTAAAAGCAACAAACTACTGGAACACGCGTAAAGCGTGAAACGTGACGGGTGTAACCCAGAAAACTGAGAATTCATTTTTACGGGTTAATGAAGCATAATGTATATGTATCTCGTTGACTGCCCGTATGTATCATAACGAAATGGCGGGATAATGAAATTGAATGGGATCGGAGGCGAGTCGTTCGTTCTGCTGGCGGAGAGCTGTCGGGAAATGGCTCCCTTTTCATTTCTCTTGGCGATCGCGCGATACGTCCAACGCAGCGCCGTTCGTCGTTTCGTTTGCCATTCTCGACCGCGCTCGCGCAGCCTGCTCGAAACAATTAACTGTCACACGAGTGAGCGCGCGCGGAATGAAAAGAGGCAGAAGCTGGAACGACGGGGACCGGGGACCTCGCCGAGAGAACGGGAGAAGGGGGCGGGGGAAGAGAGAGAAAAGGCGTCCGTACCGTATTATATTATCTTCCCCGTTCAACGTTCAACGGCGCGTCGTTATTGTCCCGAGCGACGCGATACTTTCGCTGTAACTGCCGCTTCGAGACCGCTTGATTCGCGCCGGGAGACGTGGTCGGGCGCGGAGAATTGTGTCACGACGAAGATTAACTTTAACAATAACATATTGTCCAGAGCTATCGATACAACGGGGGCTATACTCCCACCTAGATACTCAGGCCCAACTTCCGACAGGCATTCTGATCTTCGTTATCCGTTGCTTGAATTATACACGAGGCTTCAGAACTTTGAATCCACGGGGTAACTTTGATAGCTGCGATTGTCTTGAAAGGCGAGGAAGCGGAACTCTCGCGGTCTTTTATCATTTCTTTCTCTTTTGACGTTAAAAGTACTATCTTATTCTGTATTTTATTCAAATGTACGTTTTTGCGAACAGAAACGTGAAGTGTTACTAATTTGATTGCTGAGCGCGAAAAACGAGATACACGGATAATTTATTGAACAATAATCTGCACGTAACAGAAACTTTTCCTACCGTGGTCACGAATACCGGAAAACGGGAGTGAGTTTTGCTTTTATACTTCTGCGACTCGGCGGATGTAAAAACGCAATAAGAAACACGCAATATAAAAGGGTAAATGTACAAGCGCAAGCGTATTTCCGCAAGAATGCATTTTATCTCGATCGCGAAGTGGAACGAAATCAAGAAACGAGAGTAAATCCCCGACCCTTTGCGATCGGTTCGCCTCCGCGGGGACAGCCAGTCGGGAAACCGATATTTTCATCGCGCTTGCTCGCTCGGTGCGCGTTCATTTTGCACCCGTCCTGCCGGCCGTCGTCGGGCGCACTTTCATTGACGTACGAAGGTTACACGGAGTCCTTGTCACGGTGGAATTCGAAGGGCCGCACGCCGACCTTGGGATTCTACCTGGTATCGGGCGCGCCGCGGCCGGCTCTCTCCAGATGGTGATATACTTACGGAAGATAAAACAAAAGGAGGCACACACCGCTCGATCGGGTCCAGCGTTCTCTCGAAACGCAGTGAGAATTCGCGCGCCCGTATCACATCCATTCCCCAATGTCGCAGAGAGGATTTAGAGAGCGCGTAAATGAATGATCCTTAATCAACGTGGACAAACTGACTCGTCTGTCGGAAAGATTCTTAGTTTTGATAATACGAGTGAGACTTAATAGTTTCTATCCGTCGCGTCGCATGTAGTAAACGAAGATATTATCTTACGTTTGCTTTGACGCTCGTAGTAATTAATTACTCGCAGTAATTAAGTCAGAATTTCGGTAAAGGATAGATAGTATTCTCGCCATTCTTCCTTGATCCTTGGATTTTCCGGTTTAAGTTCTTCGAATTTCTCTCTCTTTCTTATGGAAATGTGTAGGTGTAAGATTTATTCTTGCAAAGGATCTCTAAAAACTTTCAAGATAAAAAGCTCAAGTTTTTTATTCTAAATATTCTACTAAAGAGGAAATTTTAATATATGAATATATATATATATTTTTTTTAAATCTTTATTCTGTTGATGAATAGTAAAATATTGATACAAGAAAAAAGACAGTTTTGAATTTCAAGCTCAAGATAAACATTTTTTAAAAATATTCCCGGACACATCTGAGTAAACAACGAGACGAGAATTCTTTTACCTGTGCGTTCTACGGAAGTATTCGCGGAAGGCCAAGAAACAACAAAGACCGTTGATCGAAAGCCGATATTCGAGATGTAATTAATCGGCGATTCGGCGCCTCCTGTCGCGCCCGCCCGTTCGTACTTGCTCGCGCGTTTCTCGTCGCCGTCGTTTTACTTTAGCACACACATTCGTATGCTTACGTGGATTTAATCTCGCTGTTTCAGTTAGCAGTGGGCGGGGGTGGTGCTGTGCTGGTGCTCAGCGAGCTTGAAAGCATGGCGGCCAGGCAACAGCGGGAAATCGCTCAGCAAAGGCGCCTCCTGGAGCAGAAAGAGGCCCGCTTAGCCGTGCTTCGAGGCGCACAGGTGAGTCTCAGTCTCTCTTATCATTTTCGCCAACTACGATAAAGTACCACTTGGAACATCATATTTCATGATTTTCATAATACAATCGATGATAGTTGCCATTGAAAGAATATCAACTCCGAATCGAAGAATAACACGAGTTGCGAAGTTCGATAACTCGTTCTAGAATTCCCACGCGTTTAATGCATCAACCCCCGCGACAATTCGAGCGCTTGTTCTTATGTTCTCCTCTCCCTCGACGATCACAGCGAGGGAGAGATCGATAGTATGCTTGTGGAGTTACCGTTACAATGACCTTCACGACTGAGCAGCCTTGATCTCGAGGAGCGATCTCGAGGAGGGAATGGGTCCCCGGCGAACCTATTCCCCGGGATCGCGTAATCTCGTTTCGCGATTCCATCAAAGTTGATAATGGCGAATTAAACTCGCGAATAAGGAACTATGAGGAAGCGGTTTTTTTTTTTTGCTTGTTTCGACCCGCAGATTCATCCCCCGAAGTATCGACGCGAATTTAAGAATCAGGCTGCAGAAAATCGATGGATACGCCGTTAGAATTCAGGCTTTTATAATGAATAACATTGCAAGTACGAATATGTTCGCGATCGTGTTACTGAGGTTTTATTTCCTTCCCGTCCTAATCCACCGCCATTCACTGTATTAACTGTATTTGCATTGTCTATAGTGAATGCGTTCACGCACTGTTTACTGTTCCAGGAGCCAGCACAGCAGGACAGACTCGCCAGATTGAGGCACAAGCTGGACCAGCAACAGAGCAAGCTGAATCGACTGCGATTACTCAGATCGCAGACGGACCAGTCGCGTGTCAACAATGCGACATTGAGTAAGTCCATTAACATCTCTCTCGCATTTCCCGACCCTTCGATATCCGAGCTGCACGATGTTCCAGATAAGAATAGAAATTTCCTCGTTCTCTAAACTAAGCAATTTATGCCAATTTATTTAAGCGTTCTTTACTTGTAATATATTCTTTCATGAAGTAGAGAAAAATTTTCGAATTGTCGAACGATTAAAAAAACCATGAGATCGATAGTTATCGTTTATTCGAAAGGTAGCGTGTACGATAATTTTGTCCGTCGCTTTTCAACGATAATCTGTATTATGACGTTTATTTAATTAGCAGTTAAGTAACGATGAAAATTATGAGGGAAAAGACGAAACTCACTGATTGGAAATTAAATCTTGTTCCTCTTTGTACACAAAAAGATAAAATGGAAAACCATGTTTCTAGATACGAGATAGTCATCAATTTTTTCCGATATTACGGGAGAAGTGGACGCGCGCGGATTAACGCGACAGATACAAATTTTAATGGAATAAAAAATTCGTCCCTCTCTATACACATGCGTTTTTCAAATCGAAATTTTTCAAACGTTCATCTTTCAAACCTTTCGAATTTGTACGCGCACCTCCTGTCCGCCTTTGTAGAGTGGATTGATGTATCGGTGTCATCACGCGCTACACTCTGATTCGATTCGTAAAAGCTACGCGTGGCACGGCTCGCGTGTGCATGCCTTGTTAATTGAGCATTGTTCAGATCGTTACGTCTGTACGGCGTAATGGAAAACGATAGCTGCGGTTTGCAATGCGACACGCCGCCGCGATAATAACTCCGAACGAAGGGGCGAAACATATTGCGCACGCTTCGTCACGGATATTCTCTAACGAATCGACATGGCAGAGAAACGTCGGTTGTGCGTCGACTATGTACCTGCGACTGAAAAAAAATTGTAATGATCAGAGATCTCTGTCGCGTTTCGTCCTTTAATAAACGCTTGCGCCGCCGTGGGTGTGCTCGGCGGACAATGGATAAAATGCTCCGTCAAAAGCAGTTCTCTATAAAAATAACTGCCCTCAAATATTCCAACGTTTGACATTTAAATAGCTATACAATTGATGTAATTTCTGTGACTGAAAGATCCAGAGATATATATATATTTTTTATTTAATTTGATGAATGTGACAATGTAATTTGATATTTTGCGTGTACTCTTTGCAATATTTAACCGTATGTATAATAATAATTTTAGCTTTTGTATTTTTGCCATTTATATTTAGTTCGTTCGATATTGACTTAGAAATGCAATTTTATTCTGTATTTTATCACACATCGTTTTCGTTCAAAAACACGTAACAACAACCAACAATCAGCATTTTTAATTAAATTTTTAATTTAAAAGGATTCAATTCAATTTGCAATTAGAGAGAGAATCGCGAAAAAAAGGGTTTTTTTTAATTTTACCAAAAACTTTGAAAGTGTAAAAATTATGAGGGTATATTATTTTTCTGTATATTATTTTTGACTCGTTAGTCATGCTTTTTCTGGATCAATGATGTATATTTTGAATTTCTCGCAAAAATCCGTAAAACTTCGTGTAATAATCGCAAGATTTATTACACTCTTATGTCGCGACAATGTATCTTCGCCCTTCGTTCCCTTCAATTTCTAATCACGCCCGACCGTCTTATATTGTCTTTCGCGGGGTCTTGAAAGTTTCAATAGCTAAACTTGTTGCAATTTGTTACAACTTCAAATGATTTGGCAAGAAATCTTCCGGCAGGAAGTTTCTCGCTAACGTACACCTCTGCCGGATTTCCCGGCAGACTCGTACGCAACGGACTAATTTACTATGCGATGCACGGGGTTTAACCGCATTCGGGGATTTTTCATCGCCTGAGTTGTTGCGAAATTCATCCAAAATTCATACGAAATTCATAATATTTACATGTAACAAAATATTAATTTCGATATACAAGAAAACCTGAAAAAATATCTAAAAGATGTGCAAGAAAATTTGGAATATTAGAACGTCTTTTATAATTACAACGTGTCTTTGACGGATTTCCGTGGAAATTGTCGTATAATGCTAAAGAATATATATATTGAAATAAATTAAAATTAATTATTTTTAATTTTGAGAGATTACATTATAAAATTTCGGTATATATAAAATTTCTCTCATACAGAGAAAAATTTAGAATAAAAGTTAAATTATTTGGATCGGACATTCCTTAATTTGCTGCGAGATCATGCACGGTTCGTAAAACGTGTAAAACGATCATTTCTCCTGAAAAATGCGAAATACTTCAAACGAAATGTTAAATTGCAGTTAACTGACGCGCGAAGATAAAAACGCTAACTTCCGTCGTCTGAGTCCCGACCAATCCATTTTCGTAGATCGGCGATATCCCTCGTCGACGGGAATCCATCTCGTTTCGGTAAACGTGATAAGGGAGATTTATCCTGTCTTCACATTGAGAAGCGCGATTAATCTTCGGTGCGGCACGGCCGGCGACATCGAGCATATTTCCAGCCAGGGGTACTTGGCCGGTTTATAAATGAAATCCAAATACAAACCGATGGTTCGAAAACGGTCCGTATGCCCGCTATTCACGGCCGAGAATCATCCCGGCCGGAAAATAAATTGAAAAGATTCGACCGGGGGCCGACCGCGCGTTTCGTTTCCGCGCTACGCTTTTATAGAATGCAATCGCGCGGAACTCATCCGCGGTCGCACCGGCCGGTAAATCATTCTCGGACAAGCGCCGAAATATTCGAAACATCGAAAGGAAATTGCACGGGAAAGCGGAAGGTACTTCTTAATTCTCTTAACGTGATTCGCCTATAGAATCGCGTAAAATCGATGCGGCCTCCCATTGTTCTATTTGTCATCAAAATTGAAAATGGGTCGAGAAAAGCGCGCTATATACAACTACTTATCTATAGGAAAGTAAATATCAATATATATAGAAAAAAAAATAAACCGATTCGATTTCCCAACGGAGGAGAAAAAAAGCGGAGCGCTGCTTGAACGGGCAGATTTCTCGCCAATTGCTCTCGCTTGAACAAATATCAATTTCGCTGAACAAATTACACGTTGACGCGCGGCGATCGATTATATATCGCAATAATAACAATCGCGATCGCGAACAGTCGAATCAGGATAGTCTTGTTGCATTTAATTGCGCCTGCGATTTGTTCGATCCGGCCCGATATCCGTTCGAGTGAGTTTCGTTCGTGCAAAACGCTAGATCCGATCGTCCGAACAGCTCTTTTTTTTTTCTCTCTCCTCGCCGCCGCGGAATTCGCGCACCGTTCGAAACAAACGCGACGCTCCCATTTACCCTTTGTATGTGCACGTACGTTGCATGATATTGACACGCAACACGTGTGACCACACCCAGCGCGGAACACGCGCGTATGTAGGCTTGCCATAATTTTCATGACCCAATCTCGGACGCGCGATGGAAAGAACCGAATTTTTTTTTATACGTCAAACAATACTCGGTACACACGCAAGTAATCACGTAGCAGTGCCGATTCGTTTTGTTTTATTAAATATATCGATGAAAGGAGCATTGCATCACCGTCCATTTATTATAGGAAAAAATGCTATTATGACATCACTATCTGTTCGGTGTAAACCGTATAACACGAGAATTCTTACGTTAATCGCTTTCCCGATTTAACGGGGTACACACTAGGGTATTATATTTTTAGTAAAGTATAAAAACATAACAAAAAGTAGTAAATGAAAAGCGAATAAGTGCGGTTATATACTCCGCGAAAATGTATGTCTTGATGTATGTGCGTTTTGCTTGTTAAAAATAGAGATACGTAAAGTGGATAAAGAAACCGGACAGTTGCAGTTGCAGTTTTTTTTTTTACGAATTGAAATTTCCAACGTCAGAGGAATTAAGACTGAAAAATTTATAACGTCGAGTCGAGCAGTTGTGAAAATAATAAAGAATATCTGAATATCTGAATAACCTTGGCACTTTGAATAAAGAAAAACTCATATATTGGACGTTTTAAATCGTAGGTTAAACTGTCTGACAGCTATTGGAATACCGGTTGCTCTGGAACAGTTTCGTACGGCGCGGCGTGCCCGTCCATATGCATTTTCATAACGCATTTTCTCATCGTTCGACGTTGCATTGTGTGCGCACCGATGTCGGTAAATTCGATTCAGTTTTCGCACGCCTCGCGAGTACCATAAACTCCGCCGTCATTCTGAAATTGATTATAGAATCTTAAAGGACGCGAAAAATGAAGCGACCTTTTTCCATCCAGTCTCCGCCTGCAACGAAGTTATTAAATTTTTTTTTTAACGACGATCTCTCGAAGCCAACTCGTCCGTAAAATTGTAAAATTGAATGGAAGATTTAACGGCGTGCATTAAAATCTCGATTTTACGCGCTCTTTTCTATATCGAGACGATCTGATGTCTCGTGTGTACTACGGGGGTTCTCGATGGGTAAGTACTCTCCTCTCTTGACGCGCGGAATAACATTTTCATATAATTCGCCTGTGCGCTGGAGGGTTGACGTGAAGAAATTAAATATTATCGCGGAGTGAATGTCGGGCGAAATTCCAAAGCGACGACACAACGCGACATGTCATTTGCCGTGCATTTAAGCGACGCAACGTGGCGACGTGGATGAATCTATTGTTTAGCGCGTTGCGTCGCTTTATCCTATATATTCATGTTCGCGCGTGCAAAACGCGGACGCGCTTCGATTGCACGCGCAGGACCGTCGATCGATGGAAAACGCGCATATAGACTGCTCTTCAGCCGCGAAAGGTCGATACTTTGACAGGCGATTGTATGGAGCATAGCTTACAAAGAAAAAGGTTCCTTTAAACACGCACTGTGTAACGAGTTGTAAAATATATCGAGCTTGAAAATTGATTTTTCACAGAGTTTCGCATGCGCTACTATTTCATTGTTATAACAAGACGTTGAAACGTATTAAATGTCAGGCAGTTATTCGCTTCGCTTCTTTTATCACTCTTTATTCTTTATAATTGCTTTATTATCAGTCGCAATGCTCGTGTCGTCGATATATATTGCGTACGCTTCGGTATTCGTACCTATTCGTATTCCTGTGTATTCGTACGTGCACCGTTTGCAAGAAATAAGCACGTCTGTTTGATGGATTTTAATTGGCTATATTAAAAAAAAAAAAATAACAGAAATATCTATATCTTTTTGGAGCCACAAAATTACAAATATTTTTTCGACAGTCAATATGTCGAGTATTTAAATCGCCTCTTTTATTTTTGTTATAAAATATAAAATATTTATTTGCGAAAAAATAAAAAAAAACGTATTTATATCACAAACAAGAGATAAAGAATGAAGACAGAGTATGCGGTGTTCATTTAATTACATTTATGTACCTAATGAAACTTTAATGAGAATAGGAAACTGAAATGAGAACAGGAAACTAAAGTGACATTTGAAAATGAAGGATGTATCACGCGTGTGTAAAAAAAATGCGATAACTTTTAGCTGACCTTTCTCGAGACTTTTGACTGACAATGAGAAGAATTCGATTAGTCACAGGGATCTGTTATTAAAATTAAGATTGCGAGGGATTCTGTGGTAAGGAAAGGGATTGGGACGAGTGCCGAACGTGGGCGAGGTTCGTTTCCGGAATAAGAAAGAATCTCAAGGAGCGTTTGGTGGCTGCAAAATTGCCTTTGAATAGACTGACGACGGAACGTGACGTTCGCGAGAAAACGAGTTCGTGGAACGTCTCCCAGCAAGTTGAGCGTTCGAATTTTGCGTTTCTTCGATACTTTTACGAATATATTCGCCTCGCGGGCTTTATGTGTATGTATCCCAAGTGGCGCGAAGGGACGGGCGGCATGCATAATGAGAGGCATTTGATTTCGTTGGCGAGACTAGCAACGATTGGCTTTCATACGAGAGCTCTATCGCGTTTCTCCGGCTTCTCCGGCTTCTCCCTCGTTCCCGGAATGCGTGTTAAAGCTAACATTGGTTTAACCGCTTCTTCTTTAGGGCGTTAGAAAAGTTGAACGTTTTGTTTTCTTTGGGCAGAAAACTGTAACAATTAAATGTCTGATTCTCTTTTATTGTTTAGCTCGTTTTGCTTTCAGTGATAAAAAGGCAAACTAAACTATTTAATTACTTTTCGTGGAAATTTGTATTTATATCATTGCCTTTTCTGTTACAAAAGTATAACGCCCGAATACATTTGAGCAGATCAAAGACGTGATTAACCGATCCTTTCGTCTTCTTCTAAAAATAGAAGTAGAGAAGACAATAAACCTCAATCAACTCTAATTGATGAGACTTTTAAGGCGCGTTTCGTCGTTTAATTTAGCGTCAATATCGCCAATATCCATTAAGCTTGACTATATAGTGCAATTGTTTTACTAGTTCTTTTCGGATCCTGCAAAAGGAGATAAAGAGACAATTGAGCTACTGTTGAAGTTAATTGGTGTTGGCGAAATTGATTTCAAATTAAATTCAACTACGATAAAGGTTAAATTACGCGGAAGAAATCAACTTTCAATCCTTTCATACACCCGCGCGAAATATTCACAAAATCGCCCTGCACCAGAGTCGCCCACACTTGAACTTTTTGCGCAATCGCATCTCTATGCAATCGATGCGATTTCTCTGCATTTTCTCTTTTTAACATAAATAATGTAAACTCTTGCTACATCTGTATAATAATATTGCTGCAAGTCAAATTTAATACGAATTGAGAAACTACTCTTGTATCGTATGAGATTTAACAAGCCTATTACTAAACGTACTAAGAGTTTTTTTTTCTTATAACGCCACATCTCTCTCTCTCTCTCTCTCTCTCTCTCTCTCTCTCTCTCTCTCTCTCTCTCTCTCTCTCTCTCTCTCTTTTCATTGCTTTAATCATCCATTCGATCGGCCAAACTCATTGCCATATAAGTGAACACGTGTCGATCGATCTATGCCAATTGGCAAAAATGCCGATTGGCATGCCGATGGCTTAACGAACTATGTAGTCGACAAACAACACAAAAGGAAAGCCAAATCATCTATTCGGTATGCAAAAGCCGGTCTGTTCTTTGCAATTTGAAATCTCAGCAACGTCAGAGAATTAGTAAAAGTAAACTTTGAAATTTCATTGATTCTCCATTTTGCGGAACAGTTAGCAGAAACAATGTGAAAGGAAAGGATTGTGCTACTCACTGCTTCTGAATAGCACAATAATTCTAAAGAAGTAAACGAAATTAAAGAGAAGAATTTAAGAAGAGATGAATTTTCTCTTCTAAATATTTCTTCTTATTAATTATTTCTTATTAATTAGTTGTTTTATCAAGTATCTCATTCTATCAATTATTTATGAAGTATATAGCAATGAATAATTTTTTGGATAATTATATTCTCAAAGAATTAATTACGATACCTAATATATGATATATTTGAATTAATATCCCCATCATTGCAAGACATGATTTACTGAGCCGGATGCATTGGAAATATCCATTAATCGGTTTCGCACAAATTAGAATCGCATTGACAATTTCGACAACGGGGATTACCAAGAAGTAATGAAAGACCATAAAGGATGTCGTTCCTGGGCAGATAGATAGTACTCCAGGGACTAGGGAGTCGAGACCGGGTACCAATCCAGAATTCGATAATGGAATTCCAGGTCACAGCAGATCGCTCTGTACGGCCAATACGGAGTTCCGTGTAGCAATATGTGGTTGGTTTAGTGGTCCATCGCGCACGTATAATAACTTTCTAATCTGATACGAAGTACGAGACGCCCGCGCCGTTGCGCTCCTCGGCGCTTAAGATGAGATACCACCCGATGGAATCCACGAAAGTGTATCGCTCTCGGATAAGTCACCCGGGCGATGATTAATGCGCCCGTTAATACGACGTCATCCCCTGGCGCATGCTTTCGTAACGTCCGTTGGTGTGTTGGGCGCAGGGTGTGTACCCCGGAGGCGCCAATTTATTATATCGAATGTCAAAGGCCATGTAAAAGGGTATTCCCGCTCATTTTCCTGCATCAATATCCGACATATCTCATAACCACGTACCTCGCGGCAATATCACCTAGATTTTTGAAAATTTTACATGTCAATAAATATATTTAATGAAGATTGATTATGGAATAAATAAAATATAGAAAAGAGAGACGAGAGTATTTACACGTCAAACTGACAATCCAAACGTAATGAATAATTCACCATATTATTCTCAGATTTCACACATAAAATTCGATAAGGATCTTTCATCATTACAGCTTTCACAAAATGATGTATTCTTCATTTATATTAGTCTTCTTTCTCCACGCTTTCTTATTACTTGTTATTTCTTACTCTTATTATCCTTGTTATTCTCATTGTTCTTGTTTTATTCTCGTTATTCCTCTTCTCATTATTCCGTTCTCTCGTCCGTAGCCTCCGATCTGGACTGCATTAGGGCCCTGTTCAATGAGAAGGAGAAGGAACTCTCGTTGGCCGTGGCGAAGGTCGAGGAGCTGACGCGGCAGCTGGAGGAACTCCGAGGTCGTCAGAATGCCCCCGCCGGTGGTGGAAGCGCCGGCAGCATCGGGGGCGGCCTCACAGGTGCTACCGGCAATGGACATTTGGTCACCCCGGCCAGCGCTGAACTGGAGAAACTCAGGAGGGAGCTTATGGTAAGCTCGCGCCATCGATTACGGTCTCGAGAGAATCGGCCTTGTTTCGAAAGCGCTCGCATGGGAATATCACCGTGTCTGTCCCATTTTCAACCTACGTTAATGGACTATAAATACCGGCCAGTTAAAATAGATTTACAGGACGACTTTCTATAATGTGGAAAGCGGCGATACAGCATTATTCTGAATTATATTTAAATCCGATTTTTTTCTTGATTTTTGTCAGATGATGAGATATGTACTGATAATTTTCCTAATTTATTTTGAAATATCCTTTTTGCCACTTACATTTCAGAGCATAAATAATAGAATATTATTTGTCGTTTAATTATTTAATTTGAAGTGAGTTTACTCT
The DNA here is from genome assembly GCF_030848795.1 of Temnothorax nylanderi. Classification (NCBI taxonomy): domain Eukaryota; kingdom Metazoa; phylum Arthropoda; class Insecta; order Hymenoptera; family Formicidae; genus Temnothorax; species Temnothorax nylanderi. The sequence continues at coordinate 52,370 of NW_027249239.1, forward strand.
AACTTCTCTCTCTCTCTCTCGGAAATTTCGGTTGGTGATATAAGTACAGAACGTTAATATTTGGAATGATAATAATATATTTGGAAAATTTTGCTAAGAAACTGTTGATTTCTATAAAGATGTTATATTATCTTTGTGTTTTATATTTATTGAAGATTTAGATTTTATAAAATATTTAATTTATTGATGCATTAAATTTTCATGTATAATATTTTACCGTTTTTTTTTTATGTGATAGGAACGGTTTTTTTAATACAAAAAATAGACACATTTTAGAAAGTCGTCCTGTAAATCTATTTTAACTGGCCGGTATTTATAGTGTAATAAACTAAGAAAGAGAGAGAATATACAGAGATAATTATTTCATTTTTTGACTGTGGAGAAGCACATTGTTTTTTGTGATTTTTAATTATAATATAGTAACTTGATACTGGCATGTATCTATAAGTATAACAAGAAAAAAATGTTCTGTATTTTAGTAAATATTATTTTGCATATAACTGTGACTCCATTTATTAAGATGAAAAAAATTTTCCTTCTTTATTAGTATATTTTTTCTCAGTCAATACACTGATAAAAAGGAAAATTTTCTTCATTTTAGTAAATGGAGTCACAGTTATATGCAAACTAATATTTACTAAAATGCAGAAAATTTTTTTCTCAGTGTATGGTGTACACATTGATGATTGAAGATGAATCAATCACCGCAAAATGCGTGCATTTTTAATGCACACATTTCGAGCGTGTACTATAAGATATAAGGAAAAATCACAACGAAGAAAAATACGAATCTGTATTTCCCCAATTTGTACGCAGTATCGCAATAAAATGAACGAACAGCAAAACCAAGTGGTGTCCCAACAACGGCAGGCCTTGGCGCAACGGCAGGCTGAGATGGCGTCGATAGACGCGCGAATAGCTCAACTCCAGAGTCGTCTCCAGCGCAAGAGAGCGTTGAATCAACGATTGACGCATCAGGTGGGTCCTAACGGCGGCGGCGGCGTTAACAACACAGGATTCCCGGACACGAAGCTCGACGGTTTCAACAACGGCGGTAAGCTGAGACCGGCCGGCAACATCGCCGCGATCGAGCCGTATTCGCACATACCGAACGACAACGATTTCAATCTGAACAAAAACGACCCCAAGTACCAGACACTGCCATACAACACCAAGTTCACGATGAACTTCAAGGCTATAGAAGACGACGTGAACAAAAATAAAATACAACACTCGGCGAGCGCCTCCCAGTTGGGACAGCGGCCGACCTTTCAGCAATACGGGCACCAAATCGTTCACAGCCAGTCGCAATCGCACATTCAGGGTGAGTGCTCTTATTCGCAATTAAAAATTTAAAATATTACGTATCCATATAATTATTTATAACTTTTAAAATTATTTGAGATACTAGGCCTTTTTTATTGAAAAGATAATTTTGCAGTAAATGTCCACAAATTAATGACAAATACTAAAAAATTGTTATTTCATCAATAAAATAAACGTGATTTTAAACGTGGATCTAATTGGCGTATAAAATATTTAGGGCAATCTCAATTACTAGGAAGCAATCAACAGCAACAGCAGCACAATCAAAATCTCGGCAATCAACCTACGACGATTCAATCGAGTTGCAACTACAATAACAATAACAACAACAATAATAACAGCAACAATCTCATCTGTAACACTGCGCACAGCTTCAGCCCGGACAATCTTCGTCTTCACCAAAGCCATCAGCACCAACAGCAATCGCAGACGCAGCAACAACAGCATCAGAATGGCAATCTCCAACAGAAGCAACACAACGTGACCGGCATTGGCGGCACATCGACGACGTCGAATCTCATCGGTGTTACCGTTCCGTCGATCGTGCAAACGACGCAGAATCAGCATCGAAATCTGCAGCAGACCGTAGGTGGTCATCAGAAACCGGTGTCGAGCGTGGCGCCAAGTTTTTCAGTCAAGTCGCAGATCTATCAGACCTCCTCAACCAAGATCCATCCGGTTATGCCGCAGACATTGAGCCTGCTGGGTCGCGGACATAACAACGCGGCGCAAAACTACATCGGCAATAATCAACAATTAGCGGCGGCAAGTACGCAGTTGCAATCCAACGTTGGGAATCAGGAAGCGAATTACAGGCATGGTTACCCCGCCCAACAGCAGCAATATCCAAATCAGATGACGAGCGTTCATGCATCATCTCCGGCGGCCGTCTATCAGATTCAGAGTTCGTCGAATCTCGTCGGTCTTCATGGCACCGCCACCACCGCGACGACCTTCGGCAATTCATCTCAGAAGTATAACCAATCGTCGCAGGTGTTGAGTTCTAACGATCTCGCGCAAAGCCAGGATCAAATATTGAACAATCAGAAAGCCAAATTCGAACCAAGTAAGAGTCAGGATAAGTTTGAACATACATTACTGCCCAGCAATAAACATGAGCAGCAACAGATTAGGTATGATCAGAATACGGGCAAGTACGAAATTCAACAACAAAGCAGCAAGCACGATCCAATCGGAGGTCAGGCGAAACATGACCAGCACCTACACAATGTTAAATACGAGCCTGGTTGTCAGAATTCGCAACAGTATACCAAACACGAGCAACAGCAGCAGCAGCAACAGCACGAAGGAAGATTGTCGAACAAGTACGATCACAATCCAACATTCAAGCACGATCCTTCGAGTGCTGCCAGTCAGTATAAACCGGAGTATAAGTCTGAGTCGAACAAGTACGAGAGCAGCGGCCAGAGCAAATTCGAGATGGTGTCGGCCAAATATGAACCAAATTCCGCGACGAAACATGCGGGCGATCATGTGGCCGCCAAGTTCGAAATCCCCGCGAAAACACCGGACAGGCCGTTCGAATTCGACAGGCCGGTGTCGAAGAGCAGCGACAGCGAGAGAAAGAATTTCAACGAGTCGCGAATAGAAGACAAGACAAAACCCGCATTGCCGCCGAAACCGACCAAACCGAATCCGCCACCAAGATTGACTCATCACGAGAAAATTGACGTGCCGTCGTCCGAAGGGATCAACGAGTGCAAGATGACTAATGCAAATCTTAATTCAAGGTTCGTATACGATTTTTAAATAAAAGTCTTGATGTGTAGAAACAATTAGATATGAAATCATATAGTAAACTTTAAGAATTATGATCTTGCGTGTTTGTTTGCAATAACTTTTTCCTTATCAGTCATTGATGTTGCAAATGTTTTCACTGTAAAGGAGTTAAAAAATTTTTTTTTTTTATTTCCCGAATTTAAATCGATCATTTGATCTAGAAACCTTATACACAAATTAAGCAATTTTAAATATATTAAAAAGAATTTTGTATCATTAAAAAATCCTTGTACAATGTAATTTATTCCCAAATATATTTTATTCGAATATTTTCAATATTTTAAAATCTGTATGATCATTTAATGTGATACAAAGGTTCTCTGTTCGTAATTGTAATTTAGATCCGTTTAAGCACTTCACACTCTCTTTCACCCTTCGTAGAGTTACGAAATCATCAAACAATTCATCGGGCAATTCGCGCGGACTCGGACTACGGAATGACAAAACGATTACCGGGTTAATTATAAATGTTAATTAGTTCGCGATCGATTTGGCCAGTGAATCGAAGCCTGTCTCGAATAATAGACACCGAAATAGAACCGCGGCTCCGTGTGCCGCGGAGACGACGTGAGAGCCCGCGCTCCTCTTAGTGTACGCGAGTTCTCCGATCAGTACACGCCAGTGATACACACGATTAACGTGCTTACGTTTGCCAGGCGACGATTTCGTGCACGATTAGTCGCGAATCGATGTTCAATTACACGGCTGTTAGTAACACCTGTCCGTTGAACGGTTGATGTTGACGCGACGAGCGACAGCCGGATCAGACACAATTGTGTAATTTAATTGCAGTTTTTATTTGTGCCCTTTGTGATTTGTATGCAGCCGAGCGACGATTCGACACGATTATTTAGGATTCATAAAATATTGGATAGGATTTCGGCGTTGCAAATTATATTCGGTTTCCCTTTCGTCGCAGTGGGTAGAGAATTGTAAGTTTTCAGCCAGGGCGATTTTTCTCGACAATTATTGCGTACAATTTTGTATTATCTTCTTTTGTCGGATTTTTTATGACAATACTAAACACACAATATTTAAATTAATTCTTTAACAATTATATATTTAATCTAAACTAGAAATAAAAGTATTTAATTATTTATGATTATCGCTCTCAGTTCGCCCATGTAATAATAACACAATGATATAATATAATTATTAATTTTCTAATTTCTAAATTCGATTTTGTAAATCTCGTAGGTCGGATAAGGACGAGGATATTCCGCCGATTCCTACATCGGAACCGCCTGAATCTCCCACGGAGATCCAGCTGGCCAATCATCAGATTATCAAGGCTCGGCCGTTGACGCTGAAGAAAGTACCGATATCGGAGCAACCGAAGCTGAGATACGCCAAATCCAATGTTCACGTGTCGATAAATCGGCGAATTGAGATGCCCCCGGCCTTCCTGTTTCCGGAGACAGAAATCCCAGCGGATCTCATGCAGACTGAACAACAGCAGCAGCAACATCAACAGCAAGTCATCGACACTACGGACAATTGCAAAAACATTATCAGCGACGATATCGGCGACGGCGAGAGGCTGGAGGAAGCGGACATCATTGACGCTCTGAATGTCATCAATATAGAAGACAAGCCGACGAAGATGAAGACTGACTCGGAATTGACCGGGGGAATCGGGGGCGAAACGGAGGTAGACGGAGGCAAGATATCAGAGGTAATGAGGAGGAAGAAGGGAAATCTCAAGTCGTCGAGTACGGGGGGCGGAGGTGGCAAGGTCAATCTGTCCAGGCGGGTGTCGTTCGACCCACTGGCGCTGCTACTCGACGCTAGTCTCGAGGGAGAACTCGAGCTCGTAAAGAAAACCGCGAAAGAGGTCGCCAATCCGAGCTCCGCCAACGACGAAGGCATTACCGCCTTACACAATGCTATATGCGCCGGTCACCTTGAGATCGTCAAATTTCTCGTAGAATTCGGCTGCGATGTCAATGCCCAGGACAGCGACGGATGGTAAATTAACGCATAGATTGCTTTCTGTATAAAAGAGAATTTGCTAAACGAAGATTGATAAAAGAATCGTATTCTTCAATTGATTTTAAACTTTACTTGATCGAATTTTTATTTAAAGGTTGATACAGAAAGAATTCATTATTAAAATAAGAAAAGAGATTAGAATTTGGAAATATAAAATCCTTGTATTGCAACATGTATCATTCTAAACCAATTATTAGTTTATTCGAAATAACTCAAACCTACTATAAGCATCTAAATTTAATATCTGTTATGAAGGACGCCGTTACACTGCGCCGCCAGTTGCAACAATCTGTCCATGGTGAGATTCTTGGTCGAACACGGTGCCTGCATTTTCGCGACCACCCTTTCGGATCATGAGACCGCCGCGGAAAAGTGCGAAGAGGACGAGGAAGGATTCGACGGATGTTCGGAGTACTTGTACAGTCAGTATCATCGGAGCGAAACTTAAGCTTGGTCATAATAACAAAGGATGCATTTGTGAAAATCTGTTCTTTCTGACACACAGGTGTCCAAGAAAAATTGGGGATAATGAATAACGGTCAAGTATACGCGGTTTTCGATTATGAGGCGCAACACGCTGACGAACTCTCGCTGAAGAACGGCGACTCCGTAGTCGTACTTCGGAAGGGGGATGATAATGAACGAGAATGGTGGTGGAGCAAACTCGGACATAAAGAAGGCTATGTACCTCGAAATTTATTGGGGGTAAGCATAATCGATTAAATGAAGTCAATATTTTTCCGAGTTTAGCGAAATATTGTAAAAGTGCATTTTGTGATAAATTATATCAAAAATTTTTGAAAAGTACTTTACATGAATATTAAAAAATAAATTGCTAAATGCAAAAATATATTTTAGATATAAAAAATAAGTGCAAATTTTATGAAGGAAAAATAAATTCCATCTTTAAATTTAATTAGTAAAACATAAACAATACTTTTATAAGTACAAAGATAATTTTCGGGTATAAAATATACAAAATATATTAGGAAGTTTATTATAATACAAAATGCTGTATAGTGTTTTGCAGTTTAAATATTTTTACTAATTTTGACAATGCGAGGCATTCTCAATGTTGCATTTTATGTTTTAGTTATATCCCAGAGTGCAGCCAGCGAAAGCGGTTGATTAAAAATGCTCGCAGAATATCCGATGATTACCACAGTATTCGATTTGCAGCTTTATCTCGTTAATTGTTATAACACGATACATAGGCACATTAGTAGCGTTATTTAATAGTATTGCCATCCGAGCGAATACGGATATCGCGAAGCGGGAATCTACCCAATTTTTTAACAGTGTAGTAATCTTTTAATTACAGCGTATGTCAGTTTTTCTTATAGCTTATAAAATGAGATTGCGTCATCGTGGATTTTAAATCGGCTACGATTTGCCGTAAATTCGCGAGCTGAACGATTATGCAGACACACGTCACCCGTAATTATTGACGATACATAAAACATGGCAATGCATTTCTTTAATGACTCTTTCTCTTCTCACGTTTTACATAGGACAAACGTTTTAATAACGGATTGCACAATTGGCCGGATGTCTATCGGATTTTACGGCATTCGTCACAATTTGTAGCTGCATATACACATTCTCAACTCAACTTTCTGTTCGAAAGTTTAGTTAAGAATTGAGAGATGTCTCATGTCTCTTATTCACTCGTAAACCATCAAATTGTTTTCATAGCGACATGTTTTTAACGTGCATTATTCGGATATTGTGTGATTTATTTTGAAAAATTAATTTTATTTGATTGTTTTCTGGGATTGGCAAAAGTGCGCGCTTAGCTTTAATCCTTGTGAAATTTCGAGATAATTTTTGTTAACAAGGGCTTCCTGCCCCGTAGTAAGTTAAGTTTTAGATACGCAAAAAAATTATGGAATATTACTCGTTGTTTAATGTAAAGTATATTTTACTTTCGTTTTTGTACCTGTACAAAATTTCAATTTAAGACTTAGTTTTTAAGATATCGAATGTCCGAATTTGATAAGTTGTTGGAAAAAAGTAATCGCGCGCGATACTTTTCTTAAGAACGATTGTTTCGAAATTTCACAAATGCTGTATGTCCCATTTTTTTTTACTGATTTTGAATCATTCTGTGATTTTACGCACGAGCATTGGTTTTACGAGTTTTATCGCTTTAATTTGCTTCACCTAAATGTTCAAGTTTAGATGAGGTCAGATTATGTTGTTACATTTATTTGCGCAGGATATTTTGATTTATATTGTCGCGGATTTCGCTTTCGATCTCCGACTTTTTTTTTTAAAGCTGTTCCTAAACGACGCGTAACGTAATCTTGCCGATATGCACGATGAACGATACGAGATAGCGTTTCAAACGACGATGTGCAATCATATGGAAAAACGTAAATAGGGTACTAAAGAAATATCGAGGACACGTCTCGATTACGCCCAACCGTACTGTTTCGATAATGCCTGAAATGTCATATAATACTTGGATGGGCATGTACAAGACGTCGATCGTAATGATCGTCTCTCGATTGAATAGACCGCTATCAGGAATTTTCTAAGCACCATCGCTATTGTGCCCTTGTAATAGATATGTACAGGTGTATCATATACGCGAATGCGAGCCGCTTAGAGGATTTCTGACTGCTTGTCAAGCGACATATGTGCCTTTCAAAAGTAATAATGGATATATTATATAAGAAAATACGATATATTATGACGAATAAATTGTTTTTAATAAAAAAAATACAATTTTCGCGTTAGTCCATTCCCTATCAGGCGGTTTATAATAAATGCGTTAAAATTACGCTATAAATACATAGTAACGCTAATTACAACTACATTCGTCGTGTAAAAAAATACTCTCGCAATATATAAAAATATTCGGCGATACAATGCTTTCGGATACCTTAAATATATTAAGTTATAATAAATAGAGAAAGACTGCTGTACAATACAATGTAAAATAGTGCTCGGTTACTTAACATAGAAACATGCCTTTGATTCTATATAGTATGTACAACCAGATTATACATCTTTGTTTCAGTGAATTTGTTTTATGTGAAAGAAATAATTTATATAAAAAAGCTAAAATACATGCTAAAATGCATATACGAACAATTCTACAACAAAATTATGATATCATTTATGCAAATGTTATCCCGACAAAATGTAATTTCAAGTTATTCTTATTTACATTCCAACAAATCTTATCAATTAACAAAATTATTTCCTTAAAGATTTCTATTGAGCATCAACCAATTCTTGAATAGCAATCTTTACCCGCTTCCTTCTTTATTATATACCCTCAATAAAACACTTTTCCACTAGAAAATTTAATTTGTACTTGTTTTCTGTACTTTAAAACTGTAACAATTATCGAAAAATTAAAAAATCTCTTTTATTCATGGTTTAATATAAATTATCGGTAGTTTAAAATAGAAATGGTTTAAAGAGAATATATCAAGACATGTTTTGTATCAGCCAGCGTCAAAAAGTAAATAATATATATTAATAAAATTTCATATATATTATCCACGCGTCTGTATACGTAAGCGCAGTCGTTGACTGGATAAATATATAAATATAAAACATACATATGTTACGTCAATATATGCATATACAGGATAATTCAAGATATTTAGTGTTATTTAAAAACAAAAAAGAATCCTTGTTTTAAATTTTTTAAAAATCATCTGCAACAACTCCATTGTTAATTCACTGGTTATTTCTATCACTGGTTAATTATATCTTATGTATCACCCTGCATACGAATACATGTCAATAAGTTTGATTATCACGCACCTACGTAGAAAATATTTAAATAAAATTGTCACGCACACGATATTTTGTAGAAAGGAGGCTTAAGTCTCATGCTTTCCTTCCTTTGCTATCTGTAGACAGATTTGAAAATCTTCGCATTCTGCAGCTATAGTTTTGAGACTGAAAATAATTAATTAATAGTTAATGCTTACAAATTACCAATTTTCTAAATTCTGCGTAAGTCTGATATAAGGCTCCTTCGTCTTGTCTGCAATTTTGTTGTAAGAAAGAATAGAGAACAAGAGAAAAGTCGAGAGCTCTGTATTTCACGTACCTTTCAATGTAAATTTCCAGAGCCGACGTTTCAAAATTTCCTCTTCTTAAAGCTTCAGTACAAAACTGCGACAGACTCTTAAAGCATTGTCGTGTAGAGTTATGAGAACCCTGATTCTCCCACTCTGGTAATTCTCTGGTGATTCTCCATGCTTCTAATGCGTAGCGCATCAGTGAAATCCAGTGCTGAGATTCTTGTAGTATTCTTCCTTGATCGACCAAAGTTTTCTGAAGAAACAGATCACAAATTAGAAGGAAAAAAAAAGCTATCATTAATAACTTGGAAATAAGAAGAGAAATAAAGCACAACTACAATCTAACAATTAATTATTCTTACAACTAAAGAGAAAGAATGAGAAAAAAATCTGATACAAATACGTCTATGAAATTTGAGACATCTTGATATTGTACAAACCTGAAACGTATCCAGATGTATGTACGTTCGACTGTACGTGGAATCATTCGTTAAATTGGGGACAAACATGAAACTGGTATAAATATTTTGTCGCAGGACAACTAATTTTTCTAACAACGGCTGAATATCTGCAACTGGCATCTTTTTGGAAAGGACATCACGAAGCTTCTCGTTCTCGCGCAACGCACCGTTGTCCTGCGCGTACACCAACTCCATAATCAATTTCACGAGTTGCTCGTGACTGAGACCACGCAAACTCTTCACCAAATTATCGTTGGACTGCTCTCTCGGCACATTTGTGGTGTTCAATGACACTCGAAAGGGTAACGATGTTTTCTTATTCTCCAGCGTGGTAAAACTGGATTGGCGAGTATCGTTAAGGGAGAGCCTCTTCCTAGCAGCATCCCTCGATACTGCTTTTGACGTTGACGGACTTTTAACTGGCGTGCGGTCTCTGGAACTCAGACTGCCGACCAAAAAAAGATTGTCAATCTTCCTTAAAGGTATATCGTTTCTTTTATAAACGCACGTACGAATTAGCGAATGGAACATACCTAAGCAGGCTGCGACGCTTGTAGGTATCGAGATCAGGGGACCATACTATAGACCTGCGTCGACCTCTCTTCTGAATGACAAGCTCATCGGGACTCTGGGGCGAACTCCAGTCATCGGGCAGCCTGTTCAGCCAATTCTGCAGCGTGCTCACATCCATGTTACGATACGTTGCTGAAATATATTTCACAAATTGTCAAAACAACACATATCGCGCTGAATATATACAAATGTAAATTACAAGTCAAACAAACGAGATAGGAGCATGCGTGTTCACGTGTCCAATAAGTTAGTTCTAGATTTAAAAAAAAAGAGAGAAAAAGATCAATTCCAAGAAAGTCGATAGTTGGGGTTCGCGGGAACCCAATGTTCGAGGTTAGGTGGATTCTTGAAGCATCACATTCGCGTGAGTTGAATATACGACAAAAACACGTCACACACGGGGAAACGGGAGACCGTCGTGCGAAATCAAGATGAAAGGGCACGGCGCGACGAGGTTTGGAGCGCGAAACGCACCTGGTGTAGAATTGGCGGGAATCACCAACGGGCTCTCGAGACGCGACTGTCTCGCGCGCGGGGAAGGATCCGGCGTCTCTCGCAGCTGCCTCGCCATCGCGGCGTTCATCGAGGTATCCCCCAGTATCCTTCAACGTCGTCGCGGGGATATTCGGAGAGTTTCAGTCACGGTACCGCGACGAAATCGTCTGTCGATGATAGTCGTCCGCAAGCTGTCAACCGGTGTTATTGTCGTTCACCATGTTACACAACAACCTTGCGCGTGCGTCGTAATCCGGCCGTGTAAAGGGAATAAAGGCCTGTCCAGACGGACCGTGATGGGAAAATCTCGAAATCTCGACCGATCACGAATCTTGCAACGTTGCGTGACGTAATCGAGTTGCCGATTGGCCGAATTCTGTGTGTGTACGTGTATTTCTAAGCTGCGTTCGAAAACGTCACCGGGGTGCACACGAGTATACTCCCTTCTCTTTCTATCTCAGCGAGTTAGAAGGAGAAGGGAGTATACCCGTGTACACCCGGGTGACGTTTCCGAACGCAGCCCTACACACATGCCGAAACCGGCTGAACTGGTCTTAAGTAAATCGTTTGTTTGTTGTTTATAACGCGGCCTGATTCCCACGTGAATAGTATAAGTAATATGCCTCTTTAAAATAAACCTGTAGCGATAAACGCGTTAAGGAGGCGCAATGACGACCGTCGAGGTAATAGCGGGAAGATGCCTTTCCATGTGTCCGGAAAAAGAGCGACGGATGTAAGTTTCCCGCGATGCAGAAAGTTTATAAACGAAAACTTCGAAACGTGTGGATCTTGACATCGAGTTTCTCGCGATAACGATGTTGATTTATTTTTCTGCTTTTTTTTTACATTTAAAAACAAGACAAGATAGTTGTTGGTGTTAGCACCAACTGTAAAAAGAAATTATCACCTGATCTTGCATTTTTATGTGTAATGTGTAATGATATGCGACCGACGATAAGAATTTGACTTCTCAAATCTGGAACTTTTTTCATTCAGGAGAGAGAGGGAAGGCTTGTTGCACAAATATGAAATTGACGAGGGTACGAAACACATGAGAAGACCCAAAGCTGATCCGGGAAGAACCGTAAAATGCTTCAGTCGCTCTGCCGCTGGACAAGTCATGACCGATCCGAATTCGTTGCGCCCGCCGCATGTATTATTATCCACTGTCCGATACTTGTTCACCAAGTAATTCCGCTCATCTCTTTAAGTATGATTCATCTGTAAGAGTACACAAATTACTGCTAATTATTAGCACTATCAGAAAATGCTTGCTTCATACCAATGTCAGAAAGTGCTTGTTTCATACCTACGTAATAAAACATTGCTTATAATCCATGGCAAGACTTGTGTAATACTTACCGTATATTGTTTCAGGATAATCACGCGAACGGATTTAGATTGGGCGTCGATATACGACTTCGTATTCGACCGATTGAGATCAATACGGCAGGATGCTGTAATACAAAGAATCGATATCACCACAAGTATTCTTCTTCTGGAACCAATTGTCCGATTTCACGTATACGCTGCACAGAGGTACAAGTTAATTAAATTTATACTCTTTAAAAAATTGGAAAATTATTGTTAAACGGGTTCTTTTTCTAGGCTGTGTGAAAGAGACATTTCGGAATTCGACGCGAAGATAAATAGCAAACATTTGTTAGAATGCATCAAGCAGCTGCTTGTATTGTACGATCAACGAAGTCGTGAAGATGCAACAGATAGTACAGAAGTATACAAAATTCTCGAAAAACTGACATTAAACGATAGCCGGTCAGAGATGGAAGCTATATATATTCTTCTCCATATTGGAGATCGCGAGGCTTTAGAAAGGGCTCTTACGCTTTCGTCAGATTTAAAGTAGGTTGTCAAAGAAATTTTAAAAGGATTTTTTAAATGTAAATTATATAAGCATTCATGTGCATTACGAATCTTTAGTATAATTAAATCTTTACATATTTATTTCTTACGTTGTGCAGAAAATCATCGGCAATTCGATTAGCCACAAGGATATCGCTTGCTTGGTATTTAAGGAACTACGTTTGTGTTCGTCATCTGGTTAAGCAGTTACCTCCGATACTAGCTTGCGCATTTTTTTGTAATTTGCAAAGCTTTAAAAGGTATTCACTTATTTTTATTACACGTACGCAAAATATTCGATAATAATTATGAAAAGCTATGCTAAGTAATTTATTAAAATAACTAAGTAAGAAATGTATTATATTCCAGAAATGTTCTGCAAATTATGAGTTGCGGCTATAATAGCAAAGTGTTGACGTTCCCGGGACTGAAATTGCAAGAACTTTTATTCTACAAAGATATAAGTAAAATCCAGGCGGATTGCAAGTTATTTGGTTTGACGTTCACTAATGAAAATGTTTTATTTCAAAAATCACAGTTCAATGAACAAGTCTTGCTGGTTAGTACAAAAATTCAGATGTCAATTATTCTAGACTAAAGCGCGAATACTTTTATTTTATCGTTCGTTTTTATATTGTAGGCCAGTCCTGAGATGTATTACGCTTCTGCCACGTTACATAAATTTATGCCAAAAATTCTTTTCGAATGTACCTCTAACGATGAATGTTGAATTAATTTTTATTATAATATACTCCTCTATATGCAATTGTGGATCTATTGGATCTAACAATAAGCTAATGAAGTTTAAACTTCAAGAATATTAAAGACATGTATAATAGATATGTATCGACACATTTCTTTAAGTTGATGTGATGTTTCTGTTTCTTTTTTTTTTTCAATTACAACTTTGTTATTCGTTATTAAATAATTATATTAAGAGAAAATTTATTTGATTGCACATTTTATACATGTATCTATCTTGGAAAGATGGTTTTATAACATGTAAATAACTTTATATTAATAATAAGTGTTTGATATATGTACTGTGATCGATGCTATAAGATGATTAGTGAGACAATAGCAGTATCTCTAAGCCAAATGCGGGCAAAAATAAAAAAGGGTCGATATGACATATCTACTCCTGTCTTTTTCTGACGATTCTTTTGCTGCAACAGCAATCTCCTTTATCTGTGACATCAATATTCCTGATTTTATCGGTTGGATAAGACATTTTCAATATACATTGTGTAATTGTTAGCGTTGTACTTTTAGCGTATGGTAATCGCTGAGCGCGCTAATAAAAAAAAAATAACCGCGCATCTGTAGTATAATTGCGAAATTACTCTCTTCCAGACTGGAAGGATATGGAATTCGAGTCCCATTTCTACAGTCGGGTCGATTTTTGTGACAGATAATCAAAAAGCATTATCTATATTATAATATACATACACATATGTAAGTAAAACTTTAAAGATCTGGGAACATTAGCTTCCAGCTAAAAATGTAAATCCGTCACTATATCCGTATACTTTTATTATTTATGTTAATTGATATTACTGTAACATTATGCACTGATTATAATTGAAGTTTCTTTTCAATAGTCTTGTCACATTTCATGCAGATAGCTAGAGTTTTATAGAAATTTAATACCTTACGCATTTCTGACATGATGTAATGATATTTATACTTATTGTTATTTTTAATTATTATATATATTACTCTATTGAGAATCACTAGACGAGCTACTCGAGGAGTCCGTAGACATAACTTCGACGTCTTCTGTTTCTTGTTTATGTGTATTCACAGCCACACTACCCTGCCCACCAACCGACATATGAATCTCTCCCGATGGATGCCAGGCAAATTGGTTCGATTGCGAAACGGGTGGTTCTGAAACAATAGGAATTCCTTGAAAATCTGCTCATTCTTGTTAAGTCAAGTGTAGTATATATGTATATAAAAGATACTTTACCTCCAGCAGGATGTCCCGCCCTATGTAAATCAGGTATACCTGGATGAGACCCAAGCAACTGACCGTTTAAAGGTAGATCGCTCAATCGTCCCAGATACCCCAATCTCATTTCAATATCTGTGGGATATGGCCTTCTGGGATCTCCCTGCTGCCACGTTAAGGGCGCGCAAATTGCGTTGGTTGCGCTTATTCTGTGTGCATACTTAATAAGCTCCTCCGAAGGAACTGGTCTTTTATTGGCACGTGCGATAGATTGTAATTTCTGCTTCGCTTGATAAATCGCAGTAGCCAAGATCTGTTCCGCTTCCTTCAGTTGTCGCTGCAGCTGCTGAATATCCTGATCCTGCCTCTCTACCTCAGCTTTCAACGCCTCCATCTTCAGGTTGATCTTAGCTTGCTCGGCGGCCCGTTTCAGCGTCACCTTTAACTCGTTATCCTTAGCAACCAACAATTCGGTTAACTGAGCGTGCTCTGTGCTCGAGAGTTTTGAAGGCTTTTGAGCGATTGTGTTTTCTATCATCTCCCTGAAAAAGAAAGAAACAGGACGATATATTTAAACTACAAGAAAACATATATACAATACATAAGAGAAAACAACCTGTAAAGATTAGAATAATCTGTTAACTACAAATTTCTTTTAAAAGTGTATTCTTATATACTCCAGTTATGTAAAATATCCAATTCTTCTTTTAATTAAGGAATGATATTAATCTAGGAACATTAATTATAATGACATTAATTAACACCTATTATTTGTAGCAACTATAACTTACTTCGCTATTAACTCAATATCGTCCACTAGCGATAGCAGAACTTCTCTCGTACTTCTGCTTGATGCCATCGCGGTCAGTGACGGATCTTATTCGCTTAACAAGCAAACAGGCCGAACTGTGTGTGAATTCTTTCAATCAACAATTATTTAATTAACACAACAGCGTTCATGTCAATCGCGTACGCAATTTCCACACTTCTGCTTTAATCTGCTGGCATCCGATGCTCAATATGCTCATCGTACCGTACGGTACGTCCCGGAGACCCGGAGATGCATCGGAATCGGATGTCTCGGAGGTCGGACCGTCGGACTGGTCGGAGGTGTTTTGACGCGACTCTACAAGGCTCTTCAAAATGTCATGCTATATATAGGTTAATTCATAAAGCACCCAAGGAATAACAAGCCTGTTCTTTTTAGCTGAACTTCTTGCACGGTTCATCTTTCCTCTTTTTCTTTTCACGTTGGAGAGAAAAAGAGAAAAGATGAACCGTGCAAGAAGTTCGGCTAGAACAGGCCTAATGTCTGTTCTTAAGCTCAGCTTTGTCTTTTCTCTTTTTCTTTCCAATTATATATATATATTAATTATGTTACCTGCATTAATGTAATTATTATATCGATATAATATTATTATTAATTAAATATATATTATACTTCGACTTCGAAGGCAGACACAATCTAGCGACAAAGAACAGACCTTGTACTTGACCAATCAGAATCGCTTTCTGAGAACCGTTTGCTCGACCGCGTCGCATTTTTTTTTTCCCGAACGAGGACCGTTCGCCGTCAGCCGCGTCTCTCCCGCCCAAACCTGGGGACTTTTCGGCGGCCGCCAGCCTGCGTGTTATACAAATGTCGCTCTGCCAACAAATCGGTCGAATGTTTTCGTCGCGTTTGGCGTCTGGGACTCTCGTATGCCCGACCGCGTCCCCGTCCAACGCCGACACGAATGATATGCGCGTCTGACTTCCCGTCGCATCATGTACATCAAACAGGTAACGTGAGCAAAATCGCGAGTAAATCGTGTCGCAACCCTAAACGCGCCACGCTTTTGACGGGTCTATTCCACGTCTCTTCGGCTGATGGCAGAGAACGAGACGTTTGTCGTTGTACAATAGCCTGTCACGACTCCTCTGCCTTACTTTACGTCCACGACTACGATAGACGTAAGCATCTACGTCTCGGTCTCTGCCATCAGCCTTCATTAGAGTCCACTGCTCCTTTTTCATATTTCCTTTGTCTGCTCCATTTCTTAAATTGTGGAGTACTGTACTATTTCATGTGGAATTACCATAAATTATAAGTTACTGTCGAGTCTCTGGAGCTAGTACTCCAGAGCTCCGTTCAAAGTATCAGTGTACCGTTGTCACCGTGATTCTTATTGAATTAGTGAGATTACTTTTAATGCATTAGACATTACATGTACTCATTGTGGATTTGTATTGTAACAGGTAATTATCCAAGGATTCAAGTCGTATCGTGAACAGACAGTTGTTGACCCTTTCGACCCGAGGCACAATGTAGTGGGTACGTAGCTAATGATCTTATACAGATTTAATATGCAATTAGTACGATTATATGTGTCGTAACTGGATATTTTCTTCAAAGTTGGCAGAAACGGATCTGGCAAGAGTAACTTCTTCTACGCCATTCAATTTGTCTTGAGCGATGAGTTCTCTCATCTCAGACCTGAGCAGAGGCAGGCGCTGCTGCACGAAGGAACGGGACCTCGTGTTATATCTGCCCACGTAGAAATCATATTTGATAACTCCGATGGAAGATTACCGGTAAAAATAACTAGTTTACATCGCTAGTCGAAGTTATTGTAACTTATTTTTATATATAATTATAAATACATATATAAAATATATATTCTTAATATTACTTTATATTTAATCTAGATTTATATTATTTTGTAATAAGTAATACACACAATCTTTTATTTGCAGATTGATAAAGATGCGGTCTATTTAAGAAGAGTGATTGGCTCCAAGAAGGATCAATATTTTCTCAACAAAAAGATTGTAACAAGAAACGACGTGATGAATTTATTGGAGTCGGCAGGATTTTCTAGATCCAATCCATACTACATTGTGAAGCAAGGAAAGGTTTGTTAACGTAACACATATTTATCTTAGTATAATTATCTTTAGTATAATATAATTGTTTTGCAGATAAACCAAATGGCAACAGCACCAGATTCGCACAGATTAAAGCTATTAAGAGAGGTAGCAGGTACTAGAGTATACGATGACAGAAGAGAAGAATCAAAATCCATTTTGAAAGAAACAGAAGGGAAACTAGAAAAAATCGAGGATTTTCTGCGAACAATAGGTGAAGATCAAAATTAACGAAATATTTTCAGGATAAATAAATTACAAATAAAAATAATTTATTTATTATAGAGGAGCGTTTAAAAACGCTCGAGGAAGAGAAAGAGGAACTGAAAGAGTATCAACGTTGGGACAAGCAACGTCGTTGCTTAGAATATACGATCCACGAACGCGAACTTAAGGAAAATAAAAGGAAATTAGACGACCTCGAGGTGACAAGGGCGAATAGTGGAGCCGAACAGGCGAGATTGGGTGCCGAAGCAAAAACTGCGCAAGAAATGGTACGTGCAGCTACGAAGAGGCTAAAGGAAGCGAAGAAAGAAGTGCAGACTGCCAAAGAAGAAAGAGACACCCTCAGGTAACGTGTGCCAAAGATTGTATAAAATGGATAAAAACATAGCAGAGAAAAAATATTTGTAATAAAATATTTGTAATGCAGTGCAGAGCAGCAGCAATTACTAAAAGAGAAAAACAAGTTGACTTTTACGATTAACGACTTGCTGGAGGAGGTAAAAGGTGATAATGACAGCAAGAAACGTGCTCAACAAGAATTAGAAAAATTGAAAGCTAATATCGCTCAGCGGGAAGACGAGCTAAAGGATCTTAAGCCAAAGGTGAGAAAATATTCAGATATTTAATATATTTAGTCCAATATAATTAATTCAATATACTAATGTAGAAAACCTTCTTTACAGTATGAACAAATGAAACGTGTTGAGGAAGAATGTACGCGAGACTTGCAATTAAAAGAGCAGAAACGTAAAGAACTGTATGCTAAACAAGGTCGTGGCAGTCAATTCACTACTAAGGTAAGAGAGAAAAAAAAATAACGATTATTAGAATAATTTAAATTACATTTTCGTTCTACTTGAGGTCTAGTAAGATATTTTAAAGAGATTTATTTCTTGTAGGATGAAAGAGACAAGTGGATACAAAATGAACTTAAACAGCTCACGAAACAGATAAAGGATAAAGAAGAGCATCAGAAAAAGATAAGCGAAGATTTAAAACGTGATGCGGAGAAACATGATGCCTTGGAGAAGAAAATAGGCGAACACACACGTGAGATGGAACGACAACGTGCGTCAATAGACGATCATAACAAGCAATATTACGAGCTCACAAAATCAAAGGATCAGTGTCAAGCAACACGAAAAGAACAGTATGTTTAATTTACTAAATTAACATACGCGTTACTTAGAAATCTTAGAATTTTACAAGCTGAGTACGTCAAATTGCAGGTATCGGCAGGAGAGTGTATTGCAATTAAATCTATCTGGTCTGAAGGAAGATTTAGCGAAAGCAGATCAGAGTCTAAGATCCATGGCTGGCAAGCCTATTTTGAATGGCAGGGACAGCGTACGTAAAGTGCTAGACACTTTTCGGTAAGATTAATTTTTTTATGACATAAGTATACTACATAATTTAAAAGATTTCTGAACGCTGCTATTGAAAACTTATGATGATGATGATAACATTACGAGTAATGTATGCTATTTATTGTATTTCCCCATAGGGTTTACAAGGCGTTTTTTGCGAGGAACGTACCGAAATCTCTTACAATTACTTATTAATATAAACCGACTCCCCATGACCATCTTCCTCTTCTTCCTCCTTCGCTTCTGCAACGGCCCCATCCTTGATCCTCCCTCCTTCCCGTCACCGCTCTTCCCTATTTAGCCCACTCTCTCTTCTTGCATGAGTAGCTTCTCCTCCATCCTGCTTGCGATTTCATCTTCCTCCGATCTCCCTATACTCCTATGCCTTCTCCCTTCCATTTTCTCCTCTCTCTCCTCTCTCTCTCTCTCTATCTCTCCTTTCCACCGACTTATCCTCATGAATCTTCACCCCTATACTGTTCCCTGCCTTTCTCCTCGCCTCCAACACCCGCCACATCTCCTCCTCGTCTCCCAGCTTCACCAATATGGTCATCCAGGCTCCTCTCTGTCCCACCACTACCACCTCTCTCACCGTCACCCTCACCTTTAACCCCTCCGCAAATAGCTCCTTCACTTTCTCCCAATTCGACTCCTTGCCTCCCCATTTCTCCTTCTCGACCCTCACAATTACGTTCCTTTTCCTTAGCTCATCCTCGTTCCTTTCGCCCACCCCCGCCCACCATTTCTTCTTCTCAGCCCCTCTCTCGTCGCAATCCTCCCTCTTCCTTTTGCCTCCACTTTGCTCCATTCTTTCTACCTTTCTCTCCAATCTCCTTACTTTCTCCTCAAGCTCCTCTATCCTCTCCTCCTTCCTTTTATCAATCTCTATCTTCTCCTTCGACATCTTCCTTACTTTCTCCTCAAGCTCCTCTATCCTCTCCTCCTTCCTCCTATCAACCTCTTTCTTCTCTTTCGACAACTTCCTTATTTTCTCTATACTCCTCCGCTCTTTTTCCTTCCCCCTTTTTTACGATTGGCGCAATTATTCCCTCCTTCCAATTTTCCGGCCATCCTCCCCCCTTCCATATCCTATTGATATATTTCCATGCCCAATTCTCCAACTCCTTCCCCCCTCGCTTCCAAACCTCGCCTGGAATCCCATCCCTTCCCATTGCCTTTCCATCCTTTAACTTCTTTATAACTCTCCTCATTTCTTCTAGACTTATCTCCTCTTCCTCCTCTCCTTCCTTTACCTCCCTCCCACCTTCCTTACCTAACATTACGAGTAATATCTTCGGTTTTATAGTGGACGAAAAGATATGGTTAATGAAGTGAGCAGCTACTATGGGCCTGTAATTGAAAATTTCAACTGCGACAAGAGCGTTTATATGGCTGTTGAAGTAACCGCTGGGAATCGATTGTTCCATCATATTGTGGAGACCGATAAGTTCGGCACGAAAATTTTAAAAGAAATGAACAATCAACGGTTGCCGGGAGAAGTAACTTTTATGCCTCTAAATAGACTTCACGTAAAGGACATCGATTATCCGCAGACCTCCGATGCTATACCCATGATATCCAAGTTGAATTACGATCCCAAATTTGATAAAGCGCTAAGGTAAAAGCATATAAAATAAATTTTTTTTCTTGTTACATTTCTTTGTGATATACAGACTTGATATTATTCCTATTATCTTTTTGTCAAATATAGATATATATTTGGAAAGACTTTGATCTGTCGTAACTTGGAGGCAGCAACGACTTTGGCGCGGGATTCCGGCTTAGATTGCGTTACGTTAGAAGGAGACCAGGTTTCATCCAAAGGCTCTTTAACTGGCGGATATTTCAATACACTCAGATCACGGCTCGAGATACAGAAAACAAGATCGGAATTAATGTCACAGATCTCTACTCTCGAGACCCAATTA
The DNA here is from genome assembly GCF_030848795.1 of Temnothorax nylanderi. Classification (NCBI taxonomy): domain Eukaryota; kingdom Metazoa; phylum Arthropoda; class Insecta; order Hymenoptera; family Formicidae; genus Temnothorax; species Temnothorax nylanderi. The sequence continues at coordinate 73,310 of NW_027249239.1, forward strand.
ACGACGCTTAAGGACGAAATCAGAAAGGCGGATCAAAATATTAGTTCTTACGTTAGCGAAATGCAGAAAACTGAGACCAAAAATAGTAAAGCTAAGTAAGTAATTAAATAATATCTTTAATTTAGAATTATAATTAGTGTTAATGTCAAATTTTACATTTGATATAGTATTTAAATATTTATATTTAATTATTTAAATAAATGTTGAAATTTTATTATCAATTTCAATTATGAAGATTAATCAGTGTTTTATCATTTACTTGACAGAGATATATATGATAAAATAAAAGCAGAGATACGTCTTATGAAGGAAGAATTGAGTGCTATAGAAAGGTACCGGACCCCGAAAGAAAGAAGTCTTGCACAGTGCACATCAAGTTTGGAAGCAATGCGCGCAACTAAAGATGGCCTAGAGAGTGAGTTACATCAAGAACTTATGGCGCAGTTATCCGTCGCGGATCAGCATCAGGTGCGCGTAAAGAACGAATTTTCAATGTAGTTGAATTAAAGAATATCATATCCTTATTTCTTTTTCTCCATCTCGGGTAAAGATTTGAAACTTTACTGATTATCGGCTTTTGTAGGTTGACACTTTAAATGACGACATTAGACGCTTAACGAAAGAAAATAAAGAAGCGTTTGCGAAACGAATGCAATTAGAAGCAGAGAAGAATAAGTTAGAAAACTTATTAACAAACAACTTAGTAAGAAGAAAGGATGAGCTGGTCCAAGCTTTACAAGAGATTTCAGTTGAGGACCGACAGCGGCAGCTTGACTCATCAAAAATTCAGTTGGCGGATATTGAAAAGAGACTAGTGAAAGTAAACGAGGACTTCAAAGCCCAGAATGATAAAGTGTCTAGTGCAATGAAGAAAGTAAGTATTTAAAAACACAGATAGATATCTCTAGGAGTCTCGTGAGTCGAAAGGCTCAAAACAATGTGACACACTACTAGGCGGCCGGTCCTCGCGGGCCGGTCGTCGCACGAGCCCGGTTTGCCGTACGGCGCCTCTGCCCGTCGTCGGGATCTCACCGCTTACGACGGCACGGCGTCTAACGGTCGAACATGAGTTTCGCGAGTTCGATGTCGAGACTCGGAATCGTCTCACTTGTATCTGTTTAAGTAATATAATCCTTAATTCGTCCATTTTGTCGTATGTTTAGCAAAAATCGGAGTCTGCTGAAGTCGAGAAATGGAAATTGAAAGAAAAAGAGGCGCAAGAGAAAATAGAAGCAGACGCGAAAGATTTAGAGAAATTAACAAGCAAGTTAAATATCTTGCAGCAGAAAATAGTGGAATGTACACAGAAGATTACTGAACTCGGCGCGTTGCCTAGTCACGAGGCTTATTCTAGGTTTAATACAATGTCCACGAAACAGCTGTTTAAAGAAATGGAAAAGGCAAATAATCATCTAAAAAAATATAGGTGCATATATTTTCTATTTAAATATAGTAAACTGATTAAAAGCAAAAATTATTAATAATTATCTACTATTACTATTTTAATTAAAGACTATTGTTTCTTAACGTATTTATTATGTTTTTTCTAGCCATGTAAATAAGAAAGCTTTGGATCAGTTCATGTCCTTCAGCGATCAGAAAGAAAGATTAGTGAAACGGAAAGAAGAATTGGACCGAGGCGACGAGAAAATAAAAGAACTCATGTCGGTACTTGAACAGCGCAAATGTGAAGCGATACAATTTACGTTTAAACAGGTATGTCTGTTTTTATACAATATACATATATATTATATAGTGTATCGCTTAGACTTGACTTTTAAAACAGTGGAGGATTAATATTGGTATATTAATCTATTACGATAATAGACTCTTAAACACAATTTCATGTGACAATCTTTTTTTTTTTTAAGGTGAGCAAATATTTCAGTGAAGTATTTAAAAAACTTGTACCTTCGGGGCATGCACAATTGGTTATGAGGACTGCGGACGGCGATGAAGGAGATGATGGGACAGCGGAGCCATCAGATTCTGATAGATTTATTGGCGTAGGTGAGGAAATAGATTTATATGTATATGTTACGGGCAATTTGATAAATTGGGCATTATGCATAATGGCCGGGCAATATGCATAATTCCCAATTTGTTCGGTCAAAATGATTAATAGAGAAGAATTAATCAAATTGCCCGGTCATTATGCATATTTCCCAATGCTAAATGGTCATTTTGATAAATCACCTTATTTGAGTTGATTTTCCCGACAATCTTAAGCCCCTTGGACAATAGACGATAGCGATAGCGATAGCGACAGACATCACTAACCTACATAGGTTAGATGACGCGCTTTAAAAGTATTTAACTGTTTAAAGCGCGTCACTAACCTATGTACAAGTTTAGCGACAGAATAGTTGCTTTTTTCGAAGTCATCGGAAAATTTTTTCCACCGGAAGAGAATACAACCGACAATGAGTAATAATTAATCCGTATTTGATAAATAAAAAAACCAAATATCCGAGTTTAGTGTTTTTTTCTCATTTTCTTAACGATATCTTAAAAAATTCTAGCAACCCCCAAATTTTATCAACAGTTTTGGATTCGAGGGGCAAAAATACATAGAATTTACCTCTTTTCAATTGATTTCTCGTTGGGGCCCTAATTGTAGACATTTACCGAAAGTTGAAATTATAGACAGACTGCCATTCTTTTTAGAAAGATATTTTAATATGTTAATCACATTTCCCACTTGTCTGTGGGCATTATGCATAATGACCGGTCAGTTTGATTAATTTGAACATTTTTGCTTCTATTATTCAAATGTCCCGAAAGAAGGGAATTATGCATATTGCCCGGCCATTATGCATAATGGCCTAGTTTACACCGTGCGACCTGACCTATGCCCTGACCTAAAATAGGCTTCTAAACAAAACGTTTACACCATGTAGACCTATGATACTTTTGGTCGAATATAGATAAAAATCCAGTATCCAGTATTTATTGGTACACTCTCTGCACTTTAGGCGATCTTTAGGTCACCTGCGTTTACACGCGTTACGTTCTACTTTAGGTCTACGCCTAATTTAGGTCAGGGCACGCGAAAAAGAGACCTGACCCAAGCGAGGTCGCAACTGTTTACATCGTCGCGACCTATCGTGTTTGGGTTGAATATAAGGTATAGGTCGCGGCCTAAACGCACGGTGTAAACTAGGCCAATGACCGAATTAATCAAATTGCCCGTAACATATATGACTCAAATATTTTGTGCAATATAATAAGAAAAATTTATTTAAAAATTTGATTTATTTTTTTCTTTGAGCTAGCTATATTTGTGTGATATATATTTTTTATTTATGATTTCAAAAACTTATATCTATTATTTCTAGGCATAAAAGTGTCATTCACGGGACACAGAGGCGAAATGCGAGAGATGAATCAATTATCTGGTGGTCAAAAATCACTCGTAGCATTGGCCCTGATATTCGCGATACAAAAGTGCGATCCTGCACCGTTTTACTTGTTCGATGAAATCGATCAGGCGCTAGATGCGCAACACAGAAAGGCGGTAGCAGATATGATCCACGAACTTAGTTCCGATGCCCAGTTCATTACCACGACATTCAGGTAATAGAATCAGTGTCTAAGGGATTTTGAGCCTGATTCACGCTCGTTTTAAGATGACAGAATTATTATGGTTATCGGTCAATGTAAAAAAATAAAAATGTATTTGTTTCGTAGACCGGAATTACTGCACCATGCGAACAAATTCTATGGAGTGAAGTTCAGAAATAAAGTTTCGCATGTCGAATGCGTGACGCGGGAAGAAGCGGCCGATTTCGTCGAAGACGATACAACGCATGGTTAAAATAAGAATATTTTATTTATAAAGTCTACAATCAAGAAAACTTATTATTTTTTTTATTGTCTTTTCGTGTATCCAGGAGATAACACACATACACATGTAAACGGTTGAAGTTTACTGTGATCTCCATCGAGATTTTCTTAATTTCATTTTTCATCATTGATAGTTTTTTGAAAGATACTTTATGTATGAAATCTCACATAAGGAAAACGAGGAAAAAATAATTTTTTATATGTTCGCAATATATAAATCTGGATTTTTCGCACGTATCATTGTAGTATGCGGTATGATAGTCATATTATATTAGGCGATTTTTAGCGTGACTCTAATATAACAACCAAAGTGTACCAAACTGTACCAGAACATTTTCGCGTGTTTGATAATTCGTGGTATAGCCGTTTTGGTACCTAGTTGGTTGATACCACGCTATATATACCAAGTAATGAAGCAGGTTACCTGTTGGTACTTGTTGTTAAGTTGCAAATACGCGCCAAATATAACACAAATAGATGTAAACAATGTATTTTACATATTTATTTCGTGTAAAATTTATCTTGGACTTGGTGTTTCAATCACAGTTATTCTACAAGCACAAGTTTCGCGCGTATAGAAAAGAATCAATGTTTTAGCCTACTGTTAACAACCAATATGTTTTAGCGGTACATCTTAACAGAATAAGCTCCGCCCCTACCAATAGCAACCCTGGTATATCTAACGATCGTCAAAAATCGCCTATTGTAATGTATTATAAAATGTGTATAATTTTTGATAATTAATTTAATAATATTTGCAACAAATTACAAGTTGTGGAAACATTACAAATATGATAATTGAAAATTGGTATATATATAAACTGTTTTTTATATTATATAAACTTTATAGGAAAATAAAAGAGGACTATTATAAGAAACACAATAATATCAGTGCGTTATGAAGTCTTAGAATAATCGTATCCTATTATAATCAGGATAGTTTTTAAGTAGATATAACAGAGGTGTTAATAAGGACAATAAATATTCCCAAGTAGAAAACTCGGTTTAAAAAGATGTTTATTCGAAGCATTCCTCTCATCGGTTGTCGCCTTAGTCTGACTTCGCATTCATTATATTATTATGACTAATTTTAGTACTAAAAGCACTAAATCAACTTTTAAAAGAAATGTTAGTGTGTGCATCATATACAGAAATAATTTTACGGAAAACTTTCCAAGGATTATTATTCTAGTTTTAGACGATTTTATTACCTAAAACATATAATAACGCTATCAACTTCCAAAGTGATGATATTCACGATTCAGCCATCGGAGTAAGTTTCCTTTTAAATGTAAATATTACATATTAAGAGTTCACCAGCTTCACAATTACACTTCATTTTTGCACAAAGAGCCTCACTATATGTATATATGTGTATCGTTACACACGTGATCACCGTAACAAGTCTTGTAATGCAAAAGTCATCGATGACACTAAAGGCCACTGCGTTTGCACGAAAGAATCATATGTATAATGTAACTTTTATTCCAAATGGCTTTTTGAACACAGATTTTAAGAGCAATATGGCTATAAATATCCCATATGGCTAATGTATCTGCGATACGCGAATGCGAATTTCCTCAATATTAAAGGAATTTGTGACAGCAGAGCAATATGACGATAGGTATCCCATATGGCTAATATATCTGCAATACACGAATGCGAATTTCCTTAATATTAAAGGAACTTATGACAGCAGTGTTATTCTTCTTTTATTACAAGTATGTTGTATGCGGTTCCTTACATCTTCAATGGATAGCGATGAGACCAGATTCCAAAAGTTTTTGCAATTTTGCAGCTATATCAGGGTTCTTCAAATGGCTGTAAAAAAAGAAAAAAGGTTCATTAAACATTCGTATCATTAAATAGGGAAATAGAAAAATTATTTTAGAAGGGAATGATCCTTGAATTTCCAAAGAACATTCAATAGTGTATTAATCCTCGGAAGAGGAACGCCTGAAACTTCTTCCGACTCATAGTAAAGTTTCTCTTGTATGTGTTGCAAAATAAATTTTTATATGAGAATGTTATTTACTTGATTTGTTATTTTGTTTGGAGCTCAAGACTCCTTGAGCCGTACAGTCTAAACAAAACAGAGTGAAGGCATGGGTCACGAGTAATCCGGCCTCTGCCTTCCGAGGGTTAAAGAAAGTAAAGAGTATAGTAAAGTTGTTGGGATGGTGAGTGGCTCCGTAAGAAAGCGGTTGACTACGAATTGACGATTCTACTCGATCCTGTTCGATCCCAACTCTCATCCCATATATTTTTCCGGTATATGTTTTTAATATAATACTTACTCTTGTAAAGCTCTTGGATCGCTCTGCATTTGTTCCAAGATGAGCCTCATGGCTGGATCTCGCAATATGCCCTGGATCTCTGGATCCGCCATCGCTCTCTTTCTAACTTCTTCCGGATTAGAGGTAGCGGATACGGCGCAAGAGCGATAGCCCTCTAACGCTTCGCTGTTCTGCGGATCCAGTTCGAGAGCCTTCTGATACGCCGACAAGGCTTTTCCCGGCTGTTGCATGGCCTGAAGAATCTTTCCTTTCCTAATCCATCCCTTGATGAACTTGGGATCCAGCTCGACCACCTTCTCGCAATCCTTCAGACCGAGGTCGAACGCCGCCAGTTTTGTGTAACAGGCCGCTCTGTTGCTGTAATATTTCGGATCGTCCGGATTTCTCCGGACCGCCTCGGAATAATGCTTTATAGCCGCGGGATAATCGCCATCTTTGTACTTTTGATTCCCAAATTCCTTCTCCTCTTCCGCCTTCTCCGGGTCGATGTAAGCCTTCCTCTCTTCCTCCCTGATTATTTTGTCTATATCCGAGAGTAAGGTTTTAATCTCCGGCGTTCTGTGCTCGGACATGGACTTTTCGTAATACACCTTGGCCTGCTTCCAATTCTCCATTTTTTTGTAAGCGTGACCGATTCTCGTGAACGCTTTCGCTATCAATTTGAAATCCGCTCTATTCTCCCTACCGACCTCAATGGCTTTCTCGCACTGAGCGATACATTTCTGATACTCCTTCTGCTCGAAGTACACCGCCGCTATGTTCAACAAGTAAACGATTTCCGTCGGGTCCAATTCCACCGCTTTGTCGTAATGCTGCAGAGCTTCCTCGAAGCTCCTCTTTTTGTAAGCCTCGTTGCCGAGTTTCTTCTCCTCTAAGGCTTTTCTCTTTTCAGGCGGAAGATTATCCTCCTCCTTCTTCTGGGGCTTCGGTTCCGGTTTGGGTTTCGGCGGCTCCGGCGGATTCATCGGCTCGGTTTCCATCGCCTCCTCCATGTCGGCGCTCATTCCTAACAGCACGCTAAGGGTGGTGAGCACTCTGGTGTCTTGTAGCTTGGTACCGAGACTCTGTGGATTGGTTCGCAGTTCATGCAGCAGTTTCATGTATTCCGGATCAGCTAGATATCCCTTCGTTCGGGAATCGCTCGCCAGCTTGACGAAGATGTCCGGCGAGTTGAATGGATTGGTCACGGCGGCGGTTTTCTGGGCCCTCACCTCGGCCAGACTGCTTCTGAGCTGCGCATTGTTCGGATCCAGCTGTAGGCCCTTCTCGTAAGCCCGGATAGACTCGTCGTATCTGCCCAGGTAAGCGAGAGCGCTGCCCTTGCGCGAGTAACCCTTTCCCCAGTCCGGCTTCAAACTGACGGTCTTCTCGGCGTCCTCCAGCGCCTGCTGATACTTCTCGGACTTTGCGTACGCCGCCGAGCGGTTACTGTAGAGAACGTGATTCTTGCCGTCCAGGTTGATCGCGTCCGTGTAGCATTTAATGGCCTCATCGTAATTGCCCGTCTGTAAAGCGGCGTTCCCTCTCTCCTTCAACAAAGCTACCTGCAAAGCCACACATACATATATATAATATATATATAAAATACTCAATCATGCAGATATTGACAGAAGGATGCCAGAATCTCTCGGGTTAATGCCTATATTGATCAGCCAGACTTTTAATCTTAATAACTTTAAGCGGATCAGCTCACGATCTTTTATTATCTATTTATCCTTGATCTAGCCTTGTGTCGGCGTGTCCTTGCTCCGTTTCGTTGCGATCGGTTTCGAGGAGAGACGAGTGGTCTCACACGCGGGCGAGATTCGCCGAGGGGGGTTAGAGGGAGGACAATCGTCGACCTCGCGGAACGCGAGGACGCGTTTCCGAGGAAACGCCGAGAGCACGCCTTCGCCGTAGCGATCGCGCGCGTAATTTACGGCCACCCACAACGTGGGTGCCTCTCGTCGCAACCGCTTACCTGATCACTCATCACGCACGCCGGAAATGTTGAGCCTCTCTATCTCGTTCTCCGACGACCGTACGGTTCACTCGTGCGAAAGACGAAAGACACGTTCGACGATGACTCGTGCGAATTCTCGTAAATTCTCACTCTCAGTTCAGTATGCCACCGCACGCGTGTGTGGTGTGTGCCGGCGCAGGTTTCAGACAGAAAGCTCCAGAAACGGACGAGCAGCGACCCCACGCTACTCGCTGTGACTCGCTGCTCACCGAACGCGTGGTAGGACGTGTATACGTGTATATGCACATATGCATATATACGGGGTGTTCACGAAGTCGCGCCGCGTTATTTCGTGTGAAACGGATCGTTTTCGAAGGAGCCTTAATGTTGGCGATATTTATACGGATTTGTGAAATATGTAAATTATTTTTTCATTTTTTATTTTGTATTTTTTTATTTTTTACATTACTATAATACAAAGCGCGCCCTTTGCTTTCATCTATAGGAGACCTAGATAAAATTTTAGAGAGAAGATAATAATGAAAAAAGTAATAAGAAAGGGATTATAATTTTTTTCATTAATTATTGTCTTCCCTTTCATTATTTCTATGATAAAAGAGAAGATAACAAATTAATAAAAAAACGATAGGAGAAAAATAAAGAAGGAGATTATCATTTTGTTCATTAATTGAATTATTATCTTTTCTCTTTCATCGTCTCTATGATGAATTTAGGGGAACGCATCTTCGTCACGATTTTTATCGCATCGAAGAGACGGAGTTTCAGCATATTTTGGAGAAAGATGTACTCTCGTCGGGAAATTTTATAGGTTTTAAACTGATTGTAGAACTGAGATTTGTAAAGACTAAGGATGGAGCGCGCGTAAAAGGCGATTTTTTTTCTTCGTAACATTATTTATCGAATTTATATAATTCTCTGACGGAGGATTGCATTTGCACATTTCATTAATCGGCAATTTACGACGAAAAATTTACCTTCTCTAATATACTTAATGACTTTTTAAGCACCCCGTATATCTGCACATACACACGCACGTTGTGAGTAATCGTCTAAACGTTCTGGCGGGAATGACGTTGGATATTCCGTGTAATTGTGAATGCAATTCATAGAGTCCGCTTTAGAACGATGCTATAATTTGGAATTCAGAAATTTTATTTACGTTTTTCCGCGCCGCGTAACATAAAGAGATATTTATTGAACAGTTTTTAAATGAGAGAATCTCAAAATACGCGAATAAATAAAATAAAATGTATATTAGCATATTGACCGCCATTCATGAATGACGATCAATTTTATGGAAAACTGCCACGTCATTCTGGTACTATATATCATCGACGCTCAATTTCAAGAAATACTGTCAAGAAACCAAACCTGTTTCCCTTTATTATTTATTTGTTTGCCATAAAATCTCGCTTTAGGTAAAAAATATTATTGTTGTAACATTAAAAAAATTTTAAATTATTTATTTAAATTTGTCTTCGTTGTTTGAATATGAATTCCATTCTCGAAAACAAATTTGTTCTTTGCACTTTTTATACTGTTCATCTTTCTTTTCTCCATGTAATTATATATATATATATTTCATTTTAAGTGAACCTAGTGCAATCGAACAGACATGCAAAGAACAGACCTAATGAGTATTATTCATTTATGAGTGATGACATACATATGACATATTGCATTAAAATGCATAGATAATATGGCATATAAAAATGAAAATAGGACTTTTTGTTCCAGTAATGTAGATTATTACTATAAATTAGATTATTGGAGATATTCCGTTATCATCGTAATCTTTTTCGTATTTATGTAAAGAAAAGTTACAGCAAACATGCGCATCCATTCTACCATCATGCGATAAGTTTTCTTTAGAGTTGCACTATACACTCTTTCTGTACACTTTAAATAAAATAATTAAAGATATAATTAAACCGAAATGTGGATATATAATTTGATTTTAATTATAAATTAGACGGAAAAGAAGGAAAGACAAAAAATGTAGGAAGTTCCACTACAAAGACTAGACCTTTAATTAGTATCCAATTTTATTTTACCAATGTAAATTAACTTTAATCTCGGTTTAACTTAATTACTTTTTATTTTATTTTCTAAGTTCTAAGAATTAGAAAAAGATAGAATTAGAAAAAAGAATTAGAAAAAATAGAAATGGACATTAGGTTTGTTTTTTTAATACATCTCATTTCTTTTAATATCATATTTTCGCGGCTTAAGCAAAAGAATCTACCGGAAAATCCGGTTGATAATCCTGGTGAATCTCTGAAACGCGGGTTTTGAAAATGGAAGAATGATGGGTACCGAATGTAGATATGGTGGGCACGACGAAGATATTGTTTAAATTTAAAAAATAGACCCTTTTTCGTCAAATGGAAAGGCTTAAAAAATCATTATTTATTTAAAAAATACTCAGAATGTTACGAAGAATTGCGCATTTAAATTAAAGAGTCCGAATCGATCTAGGATGACCTGGACTGAACTCCGGTTAATTGGCGATTACCTCATTAAGGTAATATCTATTTAATATATCTATTTAATATTTTGTTTGGAGCTTGGAATTTTCGACTTTTTGTTGCTTGATACATGGAAAGAGATTAGATCAATAAACGGTGAATTATGTAATTAGAAATTATTCTGCAAGTAACTCTGTCGATCGCTAATTAAGGTGATTTTGACAAAACTCCAACTTGATTGGCGATTAAATTAACCGACAGAATTGCTTATAGCAAAATTTTCAATATTTTTTGTCGCTATATAATGTAATCTTCCTTTAAATCAAATTTAAGTAAAATTATAATCAACTAGAATCTTATAAATATTAAATAATGTAGTAGGCGAATGCAGAATCCTAGAGAGATACGAACAACATTTTAAGAACTGATGAGGATTCAGAAGTTGGAGAAGAGAGCGTTAAGCTGTATTGGGGTCATAATAAAGGCTTTTGACTATATGAATTTACGTATTATTTCACTACACGTGTTAACAAAATGGTACAGGCCAAATTAATCGCCGATTACGTTAATCCGACGGTGAAAATCGCCTCTTTTCACAGGATTTCCCATGAGCGAGGAGACGCGCGTCTATCTTGGGAGCGACATTCCACTGCGGACGCGACTATAATTACTCCGCGCTTACGTGTTGGGGAACACGCTCTCAGACGAGCCGTCGTTTCTACGATATCCAAATATACCCCAAAACCTGCATGAATTCTCTTTCTCTTTCTCTTTCTCTCCCTCTCTATGGATCAAACTCCCTGAAAAAGGAATGAGCGAGCTTCTTGGAATGCCTAGACCATTACACGAAACTCGAAATAACACGCGACGGCCGGCCCTTGCTCTAGATTTTTACGTCGCCGTTGCGGATTTAACCGCACCGCTTCATCCGCCGCTTCTTACATCTTCAAAAACCCCGTTACATTTGAATTAAGTATACTCTTTATGATAAACTTCGCATTATCTATATCAATAAATATATAGTAAATACAAGATCTATACTTAATTAACTTGTAATTATACGTTAACGTATTTATGGCGAATTATTGATCTCAGAGACAGGAATATTGAGTATTGTATAAGAATCTCGTGCCATTTCGTGTCTTTTTATATTATCGTTATAAATATATTTTTAAGAGATATTCTTTTTTTTGGTTGTAATAAATGTCCGAGACAATATATACATATATATATATATATATATCTGAAAGACGTTCTTTCCTCTAAACTTATGTCGTGTTTGCGACGTGGGAATTTCCAGATTTCCTCGTGGGAATATGTTGACCCAAAGCGTCTTCTTGTGTTTTTTTGTGTCGTAAATAATAATGTCAGTCGATCGGGACATAGAAACAGGAGAGTTGAATTTCGCAACATCGTCTTTTTTTATTATAAAATATAATTATGGCTTTTACGTACAGGAATATAACAATAATGACGACGTCACTGTCGTCGTTGTTATTAATACATCGTGGCTATGATTAAATGGACTTTAACGGAAGATGACTATGTACACGTGAGAGAGATTTACTATACATATATATCTTTGACAATCTTAAATTACTAAATGAACACTGATCCGGTTAACGTTCATCGTTGATAAACATATTGTTTTGGATCTTTTTCTCTTTGCTATGCTAACATAAATACATGCGTATATTGTACAGCTATCTGGCCCATTATCTCAGCTGATTAGAGCGTTGCATTACTAACGCACATATACAGTACCGCTACAAGTCACATGTAAGAACGATAATTTAATTATTTCTCTTCGACCTAAGATGTATTTTGTACCACGCGCCAATCTCGCGTTCGACCCTACGATTCATAATAAAACCCTTTTTCGTAGATATTCATTCGTCGAACGCGGATCAATATTTCTCTATTTACTACCTATTACTTACTTCTCTATTTACATTATATAAATTAAATACCGCGCTCGCAAGGCGCAAATGTTCCATTCTCACGTTGTCACACATCCTAGAATAATCACATTCTCTTCTCGTTCGCACAAATTGTTCAATCGTAGAACCGTTATTTGCGCTGAAATATGGATTGTCCTTTGTATTATTTTGACAACACGTTTCAGAAACACGCTTCGAGATATTGCACATCTACCTATTGCACATTGATAAAGGAAGATACTACTAGGACAATCTACGTTCATATGTCGTTGCTTCGTTCGTCAATCGAATATTCGTTAATCGCGTATAAGTTCGTTTCTGAGATCTTCGATATCCACGCATCTCCGTTATATGTTTTTATTCGCTTATCTTCCGGCATACATCGCCGCTAGTATCGATTTGAATAGTCTACAATTGCATTATGATAGTAATACTCATGAGCTCAAGCTGCATCTCTATAATTGTGCACGTATAACACAAGTCAAAGCTAATTAACTAGCAATTTTCTTATTATCCATCCTAATCCAATTCGATTAATTAGAACGTCGTCATAAGCGCGTCAAAACTTGTGTCTACAATTTGATTCGCCAAACGTGATTGTTATTCAATTTAATAAAACTAATTTTTACTTTCAAGTAGCAATCATCTAAACTCATCCGATTGATTAACACGATTTCGTAAATACATTAAAAAGCAAGGTACAGATTTATGCACTTGTTGTATATAATGTATGAAACCATTCTCGTGTGATGCAGTTTTAATCATGTTTGACTCTAACTAACTTTATTCACTGCAGATTTACCCGTCTTGATTCGCTGATAAAATAACATGATAAAATAACTTCGTAGTCGTTTCCATAGAATTCGAGATACGTCCTCGTGCGTATGCGCGCCATATGTAACATATGTTTTTTCTATCATTTTCTCTTTCAGCAATCGTTTAGATTTGTTCAACAAATTAATACACTAAAAAAAAAATCTGGTTCGTTCATTTTCCACCAGAAAATACTGGTTGAATTAATAGGAATTCTGGCTGCATAACTAGAATTCTAGTTGCATTAATTGAAATTTCTGGTTGCATTAATTGGAAAAATCTGGCTCGTTCACTTTCCACCAGACGTCCAATTAATTCAACCAGATTTTTTTTTCAGTGTACGATACTTATCCAGTGGGTACTCTTCAGACATTCACTTCGACCGCGTTTTGCATCTTGACGATCGCGGGCAAGTAACTCGCCTCTCCGTAAGCCTCGTCCTCAGAACTGTTCTCCGAATCCGATTCCGGCAACGGCTCCGGCTGTGCGCCGCGTCGCACTAGCTCCTTAGCGAGCTGGCCGTCGGTGCACAATGCCAGCTGGTAGGCCGTCAGACCGCTGTACATCTGCGTGTCCAGACAGGGCTTGCACTCCTGCAGCAGGAAATTAATCACCAATTGACATCCACGTTCCATCGCGAGGTGAAGCGCCGTTTTTCCCGCCAGCCCTTCCCTCGCCTCGAGATCGGCGCCGAGACGCAGCAGAAGACGCACCAGGTTCACGTGTCCGTTACCGGCGGCCAGGTGCAAGCACATCTCACCTGAAATCGAACCAAGAACCGGAGATCAAGCAGTGTACAATGAAAATTATGTTGAGTATAAGGAGTATTCTCTTACACATTATCTTTTTGGGGGATAATTTTATACGGAAAGAAAGAAACCCTGCCGCAAAAACTTCTCAAGTAAATCGTTCATCAATTAATAACAATTCGTAGCAATTAATAACATCAGTTATTCATGTGTATATGCGTGGCATTTTTTAATATTTATATGTATCCTGTATGTGTGTTTTATGTCGCCGAATTCTTCGAGCAACTAAGTAACCGCCGATTTGCATCTAATTTCTCTCAAGTTTCCTATTATCTCCCTTGACGGAACCAGAAACACGCGGAGATATACGCATATCGAAACGATGGCCAGTCACATGCTTCAACTTGTCGTGAGATATAGATAGAACTAGGAAGACACACGGTGAATCATTGTCGTCGGAGATTTCGCTTGGCGTCCCGCGGTCCAAACTAGGCCCGCGCCGATCGAAGTAACTTCTAAAATTAACGGCGCCGTGCGTTACCGGTTGCATTGGCGGAATTCGACGGCATACTTGCGTACATTATACTGCGTCGATATCGCCTCACTTTCAATGCCAGAGATAGAAATATGAATCTAATAGATCATCGCAAAGATTCATAAATATGTGAATACGCGCGCGGCGTATGAGGCGCGCTATCGCTCCTCCGTTTCCATCGTGCAAGAACTGCGTAGGATCGGTTGCAATGACATTGAAAGAATTAATAGATTTAATTACCTATCTATACGTTTGCCTCTCCAAATAAGGCTGTCAGCGTCAACGAGGCTGCTTAGTTTAAATCACACAGAACGCACTTTCAAAGAATTTAGACGATACACGCTACAACGACGTAAAATTGACTTTATCACAACATTCTCATGTTCGTTTAAAATAGAAAAAACTCAGTGTTCGACACCACTATTGCGTGACTAGGGTTAATCACGAGAAAGGGTTGACTTTTTAAGGGCGGAAGTTCGACGAAAGCCACTGACGTCGACGCCGCTGTGGGGTTTCCCGATCCGAACGAGACGAGGCGAGAATATCGAGCAGCATGCAAATAGTTCTACGGATATTTTTAAATATCACGAACATCTGCTCTCTCTCGCGTATACGCTCCGATCTCGCGGCGTCGCCGTCGCGACGCCTCGCGTGATGTAACGCGCGCGCACGCAAGTGTAGGACCATGCCAAATTCCATCGTGTGTGTGCAAAACAATCCCTCTGCTATGCTGAGCTACTTAAAAAAAAAAAAAAAAATTCCGTGCGCTTTCGACAAAGTGCGATGAGCCTTCCGTTGGTATCAAAGCGTCTTTTCACGACGAAATTAAAGATAAAAATTATTGATAATTAAATGGTCCAGTTGCACACTTTTCTTATATATCTGCTTAGCTTAACAATTATAAAGATTGACTTAACCGTGTGAAACAAGCTATAAACAATTATTTCTTTTCTCGAAAAGAAATGATGGTTGCGTGTTTGTGTATTCAGGTAAATTAAATTGCAGTAAAATTGCTTTCGCGGAAATAACAACGTTATCTAATTCCTGTTGATGTAATCCTGGTCACAGAACTTGTCGCTTATCTCCCACCGCTTGTTTCGGAGACAATTAATTAATCGCGAAATTAAAAGCACATTTCTTGAAAAAAAAAAAAAAAAAGAAAAAAAAAACAAGTAGACCTTGGACGCAAATATTCTAACTGATCTCTCGGTCGCGCGGAAGAAGGACTTAGGACTCATTCTATTATCCTTAATTGTAAATCCGAATCGTATACGTGTGAATTATCTAACGAAAACGCACGTAGAAACGTGGGTAGAATTTTATTGTCACGTTCGCAGTTTCGCCCTCGAATTCGATTAGTCGAAATCGTCACGAGCTATCGGAATTGCATCACTCTTCGCACGTGCGTGCACATGCGTGATCCTACTGATCCTAGGTGCGTTATCCGCGTCGCACGAGCTTGCAGCGGAATACGCGCCGATGACGCTACACGGGATTTCCAAGACTTTTAAAAAGCCGGTGAATATTTCGCAACACGTTCGCTGTCGATCGGAGTCGATTTTTTCTCTCTCTCTCTCTCTATTTGCCACTTTATTGTAAAAGTCTTTGATTTGGAAGGGCAGTGACACAAAGCGTCTAAAAACACCTGCGGGTTTTTCCTCCTAATGTTTGTTAAACATTTTTGTTAAACATTTACGCGCATTACTAATTTACATAATTAGTGACGCGCGCCTCTCCTCCGGTATCAGGATCCGCAGATTTGACAGATTTGTTGGGCACGTGAACCGCATAGACTCGAACTACCACCGATCGTACTTATTCGATTCTTGATTTATGACGATAATAAGTCTCGCAGTCATTTCCGATTGCGACTCGATAACGGATGTATCGGTAAGAGGTACTAGTGTATTTACTCTCGGGGAATTCCTACGCTATTATGACGAAAAGAATCGCGTTCAGATAGAGCGTGACAATAACGCGGCCTCGGCTAGAACTTCCGCGAATATAAGTAGGTACGATAAAGCTGCGGCTTTGAGAGATTTGTCAGAATAAGCCGCGTCATTAGTCACTAATCGCGATAAATAACAAAAACATTGAAGTCGATTTTTTTTCGAGATTTCAATTTACAACGCTGAATATCTTTCTAATCCGTCATCAGATATTAAGTCTCTATACAAGTTCGTGAAAATGCAATAAAGAGTACCATTTCTACTCGCATCTCTGAAGACTATTCTCTCGCGGAAAGTTTCATCTTTTATCACTTACAATTTACGAACAAATCGTTTGCATTTCGATATTGAAAGAATAGAAAAGTATTCTAGTAATAAAATTAATAAAATATTCTATAAAATTAATTTAAAAAATTATTGAAATAAAACACTCGACATAACAGCTGTGCAACTTTTAAAATTCAAATTATTTCAATCAGATTATTTTTTCTTTGCAAAAGCAATTGCAATATTTCCGATGTTTAAAACGATAAAACTTCCAAACGTAGACGCGAAAAAGCATGATTCTTCAAATGAAAGTGATGAAGTCATAGGAAAGCCACATGGTTTCTCGTGTCCATAATCATGGCATCATCGTTCGCTATATAAGTCTTACACGTGACTTAATTTATGCGATAAAAGCAGTTAGGATTTTCCTGCCATCCCGGGTTCCTTTGTGTCTACCGTCACGTATAGATGAGAATTGTCTTTCCTCGCAACGTTACGGTGATTAACGGCAATTATGTTGCAAGCTTCCAAATAGCTATTGTAACCACAGGAAAAAGTCGCAGACCATTAAAGTAAAATACCTAAGACGTGAGACTAGAGGCAAAGAGCTCTCTGTCGCGCTTATTATTGAATCTTTCAGCTGCGAACGCCGTTCTGCTCTGACAATTCCTTCTCAATTTTGTCTAATAATGTGCTTCCGCTTTTTTTTAGTCTCTATTATTCATC
The DNA here is from genome assembly GCF_030848795.1 of Temnothorax nylanderi. Taxonomy (NCBI): domain Eukaryota; kingdom Metazoa; phylum Arthropoda; class Insecta; order Hymenoptera; family Formicidae; genus Temnothorax; species Temnothorax nylanderi. The sequence goes on from NW_027249239.1 coordinate 90,863, forward strand.
GCGAACTAGCGACTGTTCCGAGGAACTGGCCAATATTTAGCAATATTTTAATATCTACCGTTGTAGTTACGTTTCTCCAAATCCTGAGGTAAGGCGGGTACCGTCTGTCCGGGCATCAGCCTGTTCCTCTCCATCGGGGACAACGGGTCCGTGAGAGCCTTGGCGCAAGCGAGATCCCCGCTCATGCAGGCCAGGTGGAGGGCCGTGTTTCCACGAAAATTTCTCAGAGATGGATCCGCGCCCGCCAGAATCAGCCGTCTGACGATCAGCGATTGATTCGTCAACACAGCCAGATGCAAAGGCGATTGCGTATCGTCGTTATAAGTGTCCAAGAAGCACGGATGAGGCGCCAGCCTTATCAAAATGAGTGCAGCCTCCATATAGCCCCGTATGATCGCGATGTGCAATTGCCTGTAACAACGAATGCGTTATGTAAGAATAAACAACCAATGTTAATTAGTGAACTTGCTTGAAACATCTTTTGACTCTCGTTCTTATTTGTTAACTCTTAACTCGAGAAAATACTCTGGTCCGTTTTTCTTTCTTTTTTTATTTTATATCTTTCAATATCGTAATAATTATAGATCGTGTTAAAATTTTCTTTCGATATAAAATCTTTTTATGAAATTCTTGTGTATCGTTCTAATTTATCACACACGTTAGCGGAATTCCTTTCAATAGAAACTAGTTTAACTGAATCGGTCAACGAGCTTTGCCAAATGTCGTCATATAATTAAATGTATATATACAAGTCATTGGATGTATTTATATAAGTCATTAAGATTTACGTAACCACAAACGTAATCACAAACGTCAACGTTATGCATACCGATGATCGCGCATGAATCAACGCATGCCAGTTTTGTAAGAAACTCCTGAATAAATGTTATGCCGTGAAAAAAAGAGAAACCGCACGTGATAATTAAGCGAGATTAAAGATGATTATTTGCTAGGTTGAGCTCGTCGGTCAGTTTATTATACGATAGAGATCAAACGGTAGAGAAACTCTTTTTTTTCCTCCGCCACTTTTTCAGATACGCGTAAATCTCGCGCGCGTGTAGATTTGGACGAAATATGGATTTTTTTTCTATTCCAAAAACTGAATGAAGGTATCCTAAATACTATACATATTTTTTTAGACGATCGAAAGAGATCATCAGCGGAGTTTTATTACGCGAATCTTGTGCTATATCCAACATTTTTTTTTATTAAAATTATGTAAATTAAAATTACGCGTTTTTGCCACGATACTCTTAGTGGCCAAATGTGAAATATTAGCGGTAAAAACACTGGAGAAATTAACAAGCATACACGAAGGGTAATCTTTCTTTGAAATCTTTCTAGGTATGTAAATAAATTCTGATTAAATGAAATTATCACGTCATAAATTATGCATACGAGATCTCGCCAGTAACGCGTTATTTTTAATCAACTGATCTATTTGACTTTACAAGCAGCCCCTGAGGATTGATCTCTATGCGTAACGGCGATAATCGTGCATCAAAGTTGTCCAGCAATTTACACTTCGCTGAAAACGGTCTTCTGTCTCAAACGTCTCGTCGTTTCTATCCTCGTCGATAAACACAGGCTGTGTATATGATCTAGCTCTATTATTATAGGCACTTCCACCGACAATAGACGCTTGAAGAATAACATCAGCTGATACGATCTAGATCCTAGGGGGTTCTTAATCTTTTTTGTTCATGAAGCGAGGGCCATGTTAAGATTTCGGATTCGGGGAGACCCCCAACCTGAATCGCCCCGAATCTGAAATCTTATCATGGCCCTCTTCATGAACAAAAAAGATTGGGAACCCCCTATAGGATCTAGATCGTATCAGCTGATGTGTTAAGATTTCGGATTCGGGGCGTAGGTTGGGGATAACCTTTGGTCCCCGAGTTAATAATAATAATAACAACTTATAAAATTGGTAATAACAAGATAATTTAAGTACAACGTATGAAGAAGATGCACATTTTTTTTAAGTGATCGAAAGAGATCAGCAGAGTTTTACTATATCAGATATCCTGAATTTTTGATAAAATTACGTTAACCGTTCTTCTTATCATTACATGACTGACCGCGATATCGTTATCAAATTTGAAATGTTAGCGGTAAAAACACTGGAGAAATTAACAAGTGCGCCAAGGGCAAGTTAAGTTAATCTTGATCGAATGAGAAATTATTGTGTCGTATATTAACAAATTATTGATAGATATCGAACTCACGTGTCACCGTCCTCGTCCTGCCCGTAATAAAGCTGCTGCCACGCGTTCTCGTTCATCGCGCGTTTCTTAACATTCTCCCGCTGGTGCTGTTCGAGCAGAAGGTCACCCTGGTGCTGCGGTCCCGTTCTCACGGGTGTCAGCTCGAAGATCGTCGTCGGCTCGGGCCGAGCCAGGTCCCCGCTGTCGACGGCGAGCGAATTCACGCCGGGCTGCTGCTGCTGCTGCTTCAGGGTGAGCTGGTTCAGGCCCTCGCTGAGGTCGACGTCCACGATGCTGCTCTCGACGATCCGCGTGGGCTCCCCCGCCCCCGCCACTGTCGCCGACGGCGACGACGACGACGACGACGATGCGGAGGTCGTCGCCCCCGACGCCGCCGGCTCGGCTTGCCGGTTCTCGTTCGTCCGCGGCTGCGGCTGCGGCGTCCCGGACTCGCGGATCTCGCCGCTGATCTGCATATTGCCGGCCGACAGGAATCCAGAATCGACGTTATCCGTCGGGAACTCGTCGTCGTTCCGCCGTCCCTTTCCGTCGTCCTCCATCTGAACGCTCTCGCTCGGGGAGTACCACATCTTCGGGCCCTCGGACCGCGGGAGCGTTTACTCCTCCCTCGCCCCGGATCACCCGCTCGGAAAACAAACCTGTGATCAACAAGGACGCTCGCGGAGCAGAGCGGAGCTGCCGTGCCGCGGCGCGTCCCTCGAGATGCGAGACGCGCTTATTCGAAATGCGTTCTGCGTCTTCTTAAATTACTTACTTCTTAATTATTATTCTTAAATACGTTAATCGATCCCGTGGAGATTCGTTATTCGACGTCCCATTTGCATATATTACATTCCCTCAATTGTCCGAGCGCTTTTTCTTCGGCGCCGACTATACCGCTATATACCGCCGGCGCCGACCTTTGTGCCCTTCGTCGTCACGAAGGATGTCGCTCGTCGTCGCGCTACCTTCGATTCTCTCGATTCGCTCTCGAGTCGCTCGTAAGTCGAATTTCCTCGGCGTCTTCCTCTCCGTTCGTCTCCGTTTCGTTCGCTCTCTCGCCGACGCGTTTAACCGAATGTAACCCCTTCTTCCCGTTTATCGCTCTCCACCTTCGTTCCGTATCGTTCTATTTTGTTTTTCCCTTTAACCTGACTATTATTCGTCCTGCGTTGGAAGACGCAGTACTACTCCGTTTTACGCCGCTTGCTGCACCACGAGAACGATACGCACTCCGGTTGACTCCTGTCGCGAAGGGGCAGAAAGCGCGGGCGGGAGGCGGCTTGGCTGTCGGGTTCGTCGTTCTGACATCGAATCGTGGTCGTGCGAGCGTCGGCGAACCTCATCGTCTCGCGTCTCAAAACAAATTGACTCGACAGTACTCGACACTCGACTTGAATCGGACTCGGGCGAAGCTGGCGAGCCGGGCGAGCGAGCGAACGAGCGCGATAATCACGAGACCGCGCCGCACAAACAAAACGAGACAGAGCACTGCCGCAGTTATATACCGTGACACTGCGCTGTCGCGCGCACGCGCGAGAAATGTCAGTGAGCACGTGATCGATCTCGACAGGTCTGTGTATTGGTCTGTATTCAGGGCGTTCCTTAGGAGCCTATATAAATTTTCTGTCTTGTTACAGATCTGTCAGTTTGTACAGGAAACTCGCTAGAACTGTTTAAGAAGTTTTAATACAAATATAGGAAGTGTTGTAATTAACCGACCAATCCCTCTCCCGATCTTGCCGAGCAATATAGTAATGGACAACGTCAAGACGTAAGTTTAAAATTTATTACAAAAATTTTACGTAAATTTATTACTTACGTTTGTTACTTATAATTTATTTTTATTGTTTTACAAACTTACGTAAAGTAAGTTTAATTATTATATACGCTACTGAAATGAGCCCAATAGCGTCTGCTGGGCGCTTGCGCCTTTGTCCGCCTCCGACACGGTGCACGCGACGATGCCTTTTTAGCGGTACTACAAACGGAAGCGCGAAAGTAGGGATGGGGAAAACCCATCGACCTCGGGCAGGGCCAAAAGGCATCGTCGATATGCCTGCCACTTCCGCAATTTTGAGAATATCAAAATATATGCGCGCTCATCTCGGAGAACCGGGATACATTTTGGCATCTCGACATTCAGTCCGATCCATTATTAATCTCCCCCACAGAAATTTTACAATCTTTGACGTACGAACGCGTCGCGTAAAAAATCGGCATGCGTCGTCCGAGCGTTATAACATTTGTACGGAAAGCAGGATGTGTAAATGTGGAATTTCGCAAGAGCGACATTTCGCGCGTTATTCCGGTTTACGCGTTATCGGGAGAAGTCATTGTCAGCGAAAAAACCGCCGTTTCACCGGTACCTAAAATACCGGGAAATCTGTCGCGTACTTTCCCTCTTTCTCCGCGCGCGGGCTGGATTCTCTGAAAAGGGAGATAAGTCCACGAGCGTCTTGAAATGCTTAGACCGTTACGCGCATCGGGAAAATAACGCTCGAAATAACACTCAACGGGATCCTTGCTCTAGATTTTTACGTCGGGTTTAACCGTGTCGCGTCCAATGCCACCAACAAACCCGTTACGTTTGTCACCGGTTGGGGAATTTAACATAATCTCTTTTAGATCTGAAGGAATCTCTGAGAAATGAAGGAAGAGGAAGACTTCTTTCCTTTCTAAGGTCACCCGCTCGAGAGGCTTCCGCGTTTTTAATCGTCCGTATTCTTCTTATTGGAATGACGCTCGCGGCTTCTCGCACGATGACATTTTCATTTTACGCATGCATGATCACGTGACAAATATCAATTAACGGGAAGAGCAACTGCCTAAGAGAGAAATCTCTGATTTTGAAATAATTCTCATCAGAAATCTCTGATCTTTCTGCTATATTCTTTATAGGCACGGATTTGTCAACATGTCTAGCTTTCTTTTGTTATCGTGGCGTCAATACTTATTGTTAGCTCTTTACTTTGATGTTATTTTATCATTTATTTCCATTGGTTGAGCTTTCTACTTTATTGAAATAGGGCCGATATCACAGTCTCCGATTAACGTGATCCTCAGATTAAACTCACTCTGCATCTCTTTCTAACTGTCCCCCTAGAAAGAGACGAAGAGTGAGTTTAATCGGAGGATCACGTTAATCGGAGACTGTGATATCGGCCCTTAGTCTTTGTTTAAAATTGTTATACTCTGTTAAATCTATTTTTATATAGCAAAATACTTTCACGACATTATTACCTATAATAGCTATTCTATTTTTTAAATGTTAATATGTCTATAAAGTAAAAAATAAAAATGTTCCTTTAATCTAAGAGAATGAGATTCAAGTGCAGATTTTTTGCTCATCAGGCGACTACTCAATTATTGAATTGTCTTCTTTTTAAACCTTTCTATCGAAATAAAAAAGAGATTTCTCCCAAAGAAGAGAAAATAGTAAAGTGGAAAACAAAGTGTGTCTCTTTGTCTCTGCAGAAAGACTTTTATATCTATTACAGAAAGAAACGAAGAAGAAATGAAACCCGCTAGATTTTTTGTAATGTTTTTTTATTAAAAATAATTATAGCTTTTACTATACGAATATAACAATAATGATATATCGGCATCTTGTCATTGTTACTATTAATATTACCGCGATACAGTGATATACTTATAATTCTAACGGAAAATGTTTATATACACGAAGAGATGAAGTTGTATGTCGATGGAAGCAATTGCTAAGAACATTGATCCGGTTAATGTTCATCGTTAATAAACATCGTTCTGAACCTTTCTTTTTTCGATACGTTGATATATAAATACATACATATACATTGTGTGCAGCTATCCGAGCTGCACGTAAGAATGTGAATTTGATTATTTATCTCTGTTCTAATATGTATTCTGCTTCACGCACTGACTTCGCTTTTATCCTACGACTTATGACCTACAAGTCCCGGTCTACAATCGGTGCTTTAAGCCCTAAGCTCTAAGCCCTAAGAAATTGTTCAGTCACAGTCGATTATTCTCCTTACATTCAACCGTGACTGATAATGTTTTTACGGATTAGGGCTTAAAGCACCTATTATCCTGTAAATCCTTTAGACCGGAACTTACAAGACCCTTCTTCACGAGTATTCATATCGTTGAACGCGGACACTGAACGTACTCTTCTATTTACATCATAAGATATCGAGTTAGATAAGCGCAAGTATTCCACTTTCGCGTCGTCACACATTCCGGTGCTGCACGCACCTCCTTTCGCACTCGCAGACTCTCCGACAAACATCAAGAACACTCGTGTTAAAATATACATTTGTCCTTTGTATTATTTGTACAGCCTTTTTTTGGAACACTCTTCACGTCTCTCGGGATGCTGCATGTCTATTCGCTGCGAAAGATTACTAGGGGAAAGACGAACGACCGCTAAGACAACCCGCGTCTACGTGTCGTCGCTTCGTTCGTAATTGAATGCTTCGTTAATCGCGTTTAAGTTCGTTTCTGAGATTTTCGATTCCCACGCGTTACTCCGTTACTCGTTCGTCCCTCACACTGCTGCCGGTATCGGATTCGAAAAGCGTATACAGTCTATAATTGTATTACGACAGTAATACTCGGCGACTCAAGAGATATCTCTATAATCGCACATTACATATAATATACATTGAAGCTAATCTCGAGAAATTCTACTCCTTATCTACTTAATCGGTAATTCTTTCATTTTTTTTTACTACAGATCTTAATCCATCCAGCAGATTAAGTCATAAACGTCATAAACGCTTCAAAACTACGCTGACTTCTTATTCGTGCATTATGTACATCGAGGCTATTATCGTCAACTGCAATTTTCGTTTTCTTCTAAATTTCAACAATTTTGTTTTAATTATTTGTTTCGATGAATTTAATCTATTAACACAACATCGTCCAGCGCGTCATTAAATTCAAGCCGCAAATTAATTTCTGCGAAATGCTTTGTTTAATTTAATAAACCTAATTGTTCTTTCCAAGTAACAACTATCGTTTAAATTTGTCACATTAATTAAGATAATATCGTAAACGCGTTAAAGCTTAAGATATACTTATTAAACATATATAGAAAATATAAAATATGAGATATGATTTTTATCTCTTTCTTGTCTGGAAAATTTTATTCAACGTAATTCTCTGATTGTATCAATTCGACTGATAAACTAAAATGACGTCACAGACATGACGTGATTCGAGATATGTTTCCCGTGCGTATACGCGCAGTACACAACGTATTTTTCCATCGTCTCATTCGATAATTATTTAGCGCCCAAATTTATCGATGAATTAGATATCAATGGATACTTTAGACTGTCACTCCAACCGCGTTTTGCGTCTTGATGGCGGACAAGTAATCTGCCGTCCACGATGTTATCGTCGTCTCCTCATCTTCGCTGCTCTCGGAATTACTGTCAGAATCCGGTTCCGACAGTGGTTCCGGATGTGCCCCGTGCCGCATCAGTTCCCTGCGTGCTCTCCTGCTGAACTCGCCCTTGATGTCTAGGGTCAACTGATAGGCCGTTCTCCTGCCATACGTTCGCTCGTCCAGACATAACGCGCGTTGGCATTCTGGCAATAGGAAATCAAACAACGGCCGGTGCTGGCGTTCCACCGCGAGATGAAGTGCCGTGTATCCCGCGAGACCCTCCTTTGCCTTGAGATCGGCACCTAAACGCAACAGAAGTCGCACCAGATCCACGTATCCACTGGCGGCGGCCACGTGCAAGCACATCTCGCCTGAAACAAAAAAGCAATCGTGTCATATAATAAACAACCAACACCAACGTATTTTCCTATTAGAATTTAGAAGATTAGAGAGTCTCTATAAGTGATACCGAATCGAAAATTGATTTCAGAACCTAACATTAAGCATGATAACAGCCACTCTACATCTATCTATTCCTCTATTTTATTTCTCAACGGAAAGTCGTATCGCCGAATTCTTATAAGCGTCGAGATCTAGACTTATTTCCCTGAGTTCTCCCTGATTGCATCCTTCCTGATGCAAGCCCGGGACGGAGGGGACGCGCATGTACGTTGGAATGATGCGACCGAGTCACATGTCTCAGACTCGCGAGATGAGATATAGATAGAACTAGGAAGACGCGGTGAATCATTGTCGTCGGAGGTTTGGCTGGAGTCCCGCGGTCCAAACTAGGCTCGCGCCGATCAAAGTGACTGCTAAAATTAACTGCACCACATTACCGGTCCGCATTGGCGGATTTTAATATGGCATAACTATACGTGCATCGCACTGCGTCGATATCGCGCTCTCGCTTCTAATGACGGAAATAAACCCGAGCAGGTTGTCGCAAATATTCACAAGTATAGTCGCGTACAGAAGCATCATCGCTCTTCTTACTATGTCCCGTATACGGTCGATTGCGGCGACATTGAAAGAGTTAAAGTGTCAGCAAGATTCTTAGCTTAGATCTAGGATGTCCTAAGGTGTCTAGACGATATACGTTATAACGCGATGCAAAGAACTTCATTAATTAAATCGTTACGCGACTACTTTAAATCTGGAGCACGGGAGGCGAGACCCCTACAGTGTCATTAGGTCCTGACACGAGGGGGGATCGATTTTTTAAGGGTGAAAGGCCGACGGAAGCCACTAACGTCGACGCCGCTGTGGGGTTTCCCGACCGCGCGAGCTCAGTCGAGGCGAGGCGGGGCGAGGCGAGGCGAGAATATCGCGCAGCACGCAAATAGTCCTGCAGGTATTTTTAAATATCGAAACCATCTGGCCATGCCCTCCTCCGTCTCGCGGCGTCGCGACGCGCCGCGCCGCGTAATGTAACGAGCGCCGCGCACGCAAGCATCGGGGAGCCACGCCGAATTCCATCGTACACGCGAAACATTCCGCTTCCGTTCGTCAGGCACGCTTCACACGGTGCTCCTTCGTCGGCGGAATCATAGGCAATCACGTAAAACCGTTTCTTCCCTCACGAGATGCGAGGAGCAACGCGCGCGTTCGTACCCCCGTCAATAAATTAAATAAAAATTACTTATTCGTAAACAGTTTTATCTAATTTCAGCTGAAATCGTTATCGCGAAATTCGGTCGTTTTATTAATCACTTCTTATTTCGCCGAATACTTATTCCACAAGTATCTTTTTCAATTTTGATCATTCAATTTGTTTTCAAAGAAAATAATAAGCGGACTTTAGAACGCGCGATTATTCCGAATGAATCAGTGATTTCTCGGTCACGGAATCCGTACTGAGAACTTAATTTATTACTCATAGATCCTTAATCGTAAGTCTAGACGAATATCGAGTTATCTAGCGTCCGCGTAAAAGTGTCTAAATGGGCAATTTTATTCTTGACTTCGATTAATTGATCACGAGCAATCCGGAACGATCGCTCACGCCGTAATTGGCCCCGCACGTGCGTTATCCGCGTCGTGCGAATCTGCGGCGGAATACACGCCGATGACGCTGCATGCGGGATTTCCAAGACTTTTAAAAAATCCAGAAACATTTCGAACGACCGCCGCCGGCCAGAGCAATTTTCTCCTCTCTCTCTTTCTTTTTTTTTCTATCTTCCTCTCTGTGCTCTATCATAGTCTCGTAGTCTCCAGTTTAGGAAGAGGACAGCGACATATGTATAGAAGGGGGAATTCAGTGTCTCCTCGAATCCTCTTATATATTAAATTATCTTTTATCTAAAAACAGTCATATTGTGAATTATCATAGATATTAAAATTATTATTTTATTAATTAGATATTAATATTATTAATAACAATATTTATATTTAAACGATATCAAAATATTAATGGAAAAACATACTTGTTTTCAAAATAAGGAATTACATAACATTTCATAACGAAATCTAGCTTAAGAAGTGTCATTTTGGTTCAAATTTTTTAAACTTGCGTTATCTAGAGAAAAATGACTTATTTTTGTAACAAAGCATAAGGCAAATGTAAAGTTTCAGGAAAAAATGTGTGCCTTTACATCGATCCTTTTTCCTCCTATTCGCAAATGTTTTTAATTGTTTTTCGTAGTTAGCGTAATGACGCGAAACTTTCTGACGAAACCCGCAGAATCGCGGTTTTATCGTGTAACTTTTTAGCCGAGGTCGAAGTATTGTTTATCTGAGCGCGAATTTTCGTCACAGTGGCAGGAATTCCCCGAGTGAGGTATGCTCCGTTATCGATCGTAAGTGACCGCGTTATTATCGCGAGCATCGAATAAATATGTTCATCGTCTGGAACAGCACTTAATGAGTCAATTGTCACGTGTAAAATTTGATGCAGAAGACGTGTCACACCAGATATGCAAATCACGTTGTCCCCACCATCTACACTCGCAGTAGCAACAAGTATACATTAAGGATAACTCACAATCAGCCGACTATACTGTGGGTGTTCCGATTTTACGAGGTCAATGTTTTATGGTAGATTATTTGGTAAATTTTGTTCGTACAGTTTTTGTTTTAGGAAACATATTTGTTTTTGTAATTAACTTTCACGCATTTTATTAAAGCTTTTACTAAAATGTAATAAAGGATAATTTTTTATTATCTTTTGAAAGTTATTACGCAAAAAGTTTACTTTTATTTTTGATAAAATGTATCACAGTAATATATGATCGTAGGACACTCGATATATAATAGCTATGAAATTTTTGAAATTTAAATTACTTCAATAGAAATTGCATAATCTTTTTTCAAAAGGAATGTATTCTCGACGTTTCTGAGACGATGGAACTTCCAAATGTGAGCACGGAGAACAATATGACTCTCTCGATGAAATCATAGGAAACCCGGCGCAGTTCCACGTGTCCATGGATCGTAATATTACCGCTCACTACGCGAGTCTTATGACTTATTCTACACGATAAAAGCAGGGATTTTCCGCTACCACCTCGGTGTCCTTTGTGTCACGGACGTGGATCATCTTTTCTCGCATTAACGTTACGGTGATTAGCGACAATTATATTGCAATCTTCCAAATAGCTATCGTAACGGCAGGAAAAATCGTGGCTAGTAAAATATATCTAAGGCCAATAATTCTCCATTGCACTTAATTAACATTTTGAACCTACGAACGTCGTTTTGCCCTAATAACTCCTTTTCAATTTCGCCTAATAATATACTACTCTTGTTCCTGGTGGCAATTATCCATCTCTTATCGCAACCTAACAATCGTTCCTCCCCAAAACAAGAAAAAGACTGAAGTCTATCAAGTACTTACCGCTATAATTACGTTGCTCCAAATTCTGAGGTAAGGCGGGTACTGTCTGTCCGGGCATTAGCTTATTCCTCTCCATCGGGGACAACGGGTCCGTGAGAGCCTTGGCGCAAGCGAAATCCCCGCTCATGCAGGCCAGGTGGAGAGCCGTGTTCCCGCGGAAATTCCTCAGAGATGGATCCGCGCCCGCTAAGACCAGTCGCCTGACGATCAGCGGCTGGTGCGTCAACACTGCCAGGTGCATGGGCGATTGCCAGTCGTCGTTCATGGTGTCCAATAGACACGGGTCCGGAGCCATCCTTATTAAACAGAGCGCAGCCTCCACGAAGCCCTGCACGATCGCGATGTGCAGTTGCCTGTACAGAGAAAAAAAATATATGTTACATAAGAAGAGGAAGCAGTGGAGAGACCCGAGGCATCGTGGCACTTGTAGCCATGTATTATTATTTGTTAATCATTAACATCGGAGTATTTATTCGTTTATGTAATTCTTAGGAGCATTATGTTGTTTCGTATATATTCGGCACAAAATATTTTGCTCAATATCTCCTACGCCGCAAAGTGTCGCACCTCTCCTCTTTTTTATGAAACATGCGTCATTGTGCAATTTATCTTGTTATTTTGCTCATTTGAATTCCCGAAAGCCGATCTTTATCAAGAATGGAAACTCGTTTCATTGAAACGGTCAACGAGCCCGAGCCAGTCATCTCTACCACGTTAAACACATGCGTATAGGTCATGCCATTTACATGGACGTCAATGTCGATGTTACGTAGTATATTAGTATAATGATATTGATCGAATTGACGTATGCTAGTCTCGTAAAAAAGAAAACGAAAAAAAAAAATGCAGATCAGGATAATGACGCGAGAGATGACGCTGAGGTCCGATTCATCGGCGAGAAATCGACATATATAAATTTCAAATTTTGAACTTCTCGCCACGCGCGACTCGCTAGCTACGACTCGCTTTTCGAGTTATCTGCCTTCGATTACTTCCCGTCGGTATTCCCGACGCGTCGGATCGCGCAATTAGCATAGCGCACAGCACAACGCTTGACCCTGGACTCGTTGATCGCGGTCACAAACTCGCTCTGGCCGGCAATGAGCCGGTTAACAGGATCGCGGGCTAACGGGTCCTCGATCTTACGAAGTCGACGATAAACACCTGACGAGTAGTCGATATCGAATACATTTGGCGCCGACGAAAAGAAGAGAATACATTATGTGATTCGTTTCGATTATCCCGATGCACCATCGTTATTCGATACTAGCTTCTCTAATTTAACTCCGATGTACAAGAAATTCAGAAATTCAGGCGATCCCCGTCCAGTTCGCGAGACGCGACGGATGCCCGAAGAAAAACAATGCCGACACGCCAGTACGTCACTCGTACGTCCGCTCCGGGATCAAAAAGGGTTAACAAACAAGATTAAAAAAACTCGAGGAATTTCACTCACGTGTCACCGTCGTCATCTTGCGTGTAGTACAACTGCCATGCAGGTTCCTCGTTGCTCGTCGTCGTCGCGCGTTTCTCATCATCGTTGCTGTCGTCCCGCGGTTTCTCGAACTCCACGTCCTTGTCCTCGTCGTCCTGCGCGAGGCTCGCGCTGACGGGCAACAGCTCGGGCGCCGTCGGCTCGGCCTGGATCAGCTCGCCCTTGGCGGCGAGCGGGTTCAGGCTGACCTGCTTGAGGCTGAGCTGGCTCAGGGTCTCGGTGAGGTCGAGGTCCACGCCGCTGTCGATCGCCCTCATTGGCTCCTCATGGGCGATCGCCGCCGACGGTGCCGTTGACGTTGATGATGGTGCCGGTGTCGTCGCCTTGGCCGCCTGTCTCTCCTGCCTCTGCCCCTCCCCCTGTCCCCACCGTCCCTCCTCCTCCTCTCGCTCCGGCGAATGCAGCAACCCCGAGTCGCCGCTGATCTCGCCGCTGAACTGCAGATTGCCGCCCGACAGGAATCCGGAGTCGACGTTGCCCGCCTCGTCCTCGTCGTACTTGCCGCCAACGTCGTCGTGGTCGTTGTCGCACTTCCACCGCCGCTGCTTCTTCTTGTCGTCCTCTGTAACACGTTCAGGCTCCATCTGGGTGCCTCTACTCGTGGGACGCCACATTTTTTACTCTTCCCGAGTCGTAGACCTCAGGGGAATCAGATCGAAATCAGAGAGTCGCTTTCCGTTCTCGCGACCGCTCTCTCGCGGCGACTCGCGGGGAAAACGGTACCGATCCTTTCTTCCTTTGACGGACGCTCTCGTTTGATCCTTTCGTTGGATCGTTAAATACCTGGGTCCGCGAATCGGCGAAGAAGAAAGGAGTGACGGGGCGAGTGGCGGCGGCGAGATTCTAACGGGTGGCGCCTGAGAAACTCGCTCGTCGTTCGCACTCTCCGGAGAATCCCTGCTTTTCGATCGTCGGTGCGACTCTCCTCGTTAACCGCGACCTCCGGCTTCCTCGCGTGACCTTCGTTACCGCGCGTCGCGTATCCTCGCGATTCTCGATTAACGCGCTCTCGTTCGACTTCCGTACACCGGTCGAGTCCCCGACGTTCTCCCTCGCTCGTTCGCTCCCGTCGACGCGTATATTCGGCGCGATCCTCCCCCTCCTCCTCCTCCTCCCGCTCCGTTTCCTTCCACGGAACAGCTGTGCCCCGCAGACTTTGGTCTCTCCCCAGTCCCCCCACCCCCGTCGAACGACTCAATCACACTCTCTCTCTCTCTCTCTCTCGCGCGCGCGCGCGCGCGCGCGATGGCGCCTCGCTCGCTCGCGTGCTCTCGCACGTCCGACTTTCTACCTCGTTCTACTTCGTCCCGCGCCTTTCACCGCGCCACAAAAAAAACCTTCTCGAACTTCGGCTGGAGCTAGTGGAACTTTCTTCCTATCGCCGCCGGGGAAACTGATGGTGAGCGGTCGCCTCCTCGTTCGATCGTACGACGCGTCTTCGTGGCCGCGCGAACACGAACGTACGTAACCCTATCGTCTCGTAATCTCAGAACGAACTGATCGCGAATATCGTGATGGAAAGAGAGAGTCGCGTTGTTGGCAAACAGGCAGCGTCTCGCGCGTGCGCGACGTAACGAGTCCGCAGGGACGTGCATAGAGTTTCCTTTTCTTTGTGATCGAAATTTGGATCTTTTTCCTCTCTCTCTTGCCTCCTCTGTCCATATTTTAAATGCGGAAGATGTAACTTAATGAAAGTGTAACTTACAAGGGACAATACTGAGGGCAAACGAATGGGGCGTAACGGAGAAAATCAGTTTTCCAGTTTTTCCGGAAACGGTAGATATAAAGTTCACCGATAAATCTATCGTTTCCGGAAAAGCCGGATATCGCGTTCCGCATGAAACAACCATGGGTGCGTAGGTTATTGATTTTGCAGAGACTCTCTTAATAACAAAGTTAGCTGATTCTTTGATGCGATCGAGAAAGAGGGGGTCCGATAGTGCCTCCATTTACTCGCGCTAGACGCTTCCCTGGGACCGCGCTCGGACGCGCGCATGCGCGAGGAAGATGGCCGATTCGGCGAGGCTCGCGCGATGTGGAGCGTATGGCGGTAATTCCTGAGCGAACGGAGTAGGGGCGGAAAAACCCATCAACCTCGGGCAGGGCTAGCTGCGTGGTTGTATGCCGTGTAACCGATACGATACGGCTCTCGTTTTATAGATAAGGCGGCTCCGAAGTCGCGGAGAAATCGACTCGCCCGACGATATTTCATGTGAAAAACTTTACGTCGAGCGTCGAGTTTCTATGAAAATTTGAATTTCCGTGGGACTTGAGAGATTTTCTTATATTTCATTCATTACCGTAATAATATGAACAATAACATCGTAAACAATGTCGACGGTACTATTTGAAAAATATTTGTCTCAGAGGATAGAAGGAAATACGAACCAAACTCCGATCAACTCTTTTATTGTCTCTTTTAGAACGCGCTTATAATCGCAGATCAGATAGAGTCAAGATAGCGTCAAACACTCAGGTATTTAAAGGGAATATCCACTGAGTGTTTGCGGTTGCGTGAATTTCTTCTGTCTTTTACGACACAGGTTTTTACAACAGATATAAAACGGACTTAAAGGAAAATCCGATATAATGGGACATTCCGTTTACAATTCGCGTGAGAAACGTAGGAAAACTAGCGTATTGAGCCTTAACATTGGATTAATTAGATTTTAAGGGCGGTATTTAATTCGTAACTCGATTTTGTATTTAAGATCGTCTTAAGTACTCAGCAAAAGTTACTCACCAAATTACATATGCAACTTACAATGCTAGTGTTAAGTATTGCATTTACATTGTTGAGCAGGAAATTATAACTAGCATGCAAGTTGCATGTTACTTAATTGGTATTTACTAAGTATGATCCCGAAATGATTATTTCGTTGGCTGGATAAAGTTTAAAATTAACTAACAAAAGAGACCATCAGCGTTAAAACGATTTTACAATTAAATATAAGATCGGACTAGGAATACCACAATATAACTAACAATTTATAACAGAAAGTAATTTTATTATAAATAATACTAATAAAAAGCTTTTCTACCTTCGCTAAAGCTTCAATACAAGCATCAAGAAAGCTCATCTCTCTCTACTCCATCGCGATTTTACGGATAAACCGAGAGAACTTGTCGAAATCCACTATTAACCATCGCAATTAATTAATTTGCAAAAACGAATGAGAAATATACAAAAATACTAATAAGCTAGTGTGTGCTACATTAAAGCCCCTTGCACAATGCCAGGCAACAGGCAATAGGAACAGGGAATAGAAATCAGAAATCATGTATAAATGCAGAATAAACAGTGACACAGGCAATAGACACAGAGTTTCCGTCACGTTGGAAATTCTGTGCCTATTGCCTGTTGCCAACCAATCATAGCATTCGAATTTTTTAGGTTGTAATTAACGATTTTTTGGTTATTTCCTGTTCCTATTGCCTGTTGCCTGGCATTGTGCAAGGGGCTTTATTGTTCCAACAAAACCGGCTGTGTTTTAAAGACCGACAAAAAATCGGCGCGCAGTTTACTGAGTTTGGAAAAAGTATACAAAATTCACACAATATCATTATTAGGCTACCAAGATTAAATCCGGACCGTAAATGACATTTTTCTCTCAAAATTGATAAATACCAATTTATTAAATTCCCTCCTCCGATCTACCTGGAAGATTGTACCTTATCAATCGCAGGTTTAAGTAAAGGGGTAGTATAGTAGTAGCGGACTGTCGAGGATTTCCGCGAAATCCGGGATTATAAATACTCTTATTATTTTCTTAGAATTATTTTTACGAGACGTATCGGGAGGCTCGTCCTCGCTTGAAATTGCGAACGTGCGTGAACTCTTACGTAATAATATTTTCCATCGCGTGCCTGCGCGCGCGCATGTCACGTTATTATCACCGACACTTTTTTCCCTTCGAAGTAATTCGCTTATATGCGTAAATGCCGTTATCGCCTGTCGCAATTGCGGCGAAATACACAAGATTAATCGGAGGGTTCTCATCGAGGAGACACGGAGCGACAATGGAAGCTCTTATGGAACTTTTGCAAAAGAATACGTGTAGGCGGTGTAAGCGACACCCCTTTCGACTTTCCTCTAGACTCTAGACGAAAACATTTGTCGCCTTCATGATCTTGTAATGTTTTGAGTACGTACGCGTGTACGGCGGGCGTTATCTCGCAAATTAGATTATAAGGCTATCAAGTACAAAGTGCCGCAATTTCGTATCGATCGAGCTTTGGCTCTTCGTTCCCAGAATCGACGGACATTTGAAGGAGATTCTTTTAATTCTTTCACGCGATAAATTCTTCTCGCATTTTTCCGTCTCTTTTTGGGAGAAAATAAATCGCAGAAAAAAATTTTTCAGAGACTGGACCGGAGACTGACGCTGCGATGTAAGTCTTCCCGTAAAAGAGAATCGTTCAAAGAAATATAACAACAATTAACAATGGGAGCAAAATGAAATTCAAAGTGCTTAGATGAAAGAAGCTTGCGTAAAACATTTGCTCGAACAAATAATCGAGTTAATTATATGCTAAAAATAATGTTAATTTAACTAAACCAAGTTAGAGTTAAAATAATATTGTTTTAAATAATAAATTGTTAAAATAATAAATTTTGACATATAATGGTAGTTAAAAATGATATTTAACTTAAGGTGTTGATTTAAATTTCATCCTTTAATATCCAACAGTGTATTACTAATTAATTTGCAACTGTAATCATTGAATCTTATAATCGTGATCATGCCAATGATAAAAAGAGAAATTAAACTACAGTTAGATAGAGAGAAGTGCCATTTTCAGTCGGACTTGGATCTTGGTGGCCATGATAATAATATGCTTGTGTGAATCTTGTATACTACTCCCACGCAATTCGGCGAACTTGCGCGCTGATTACTTATCAGTCTTGAAACACAGTTTTTCAACTTTTTTTTTCGTTGGAGCAATAAATCCACATACTTGGACCGATTTAGCTTGATGTTAATAAACATCCTATTTAAACCACTGTAGAAATCAAACTAATTTAGCGATACGATTTTGCGCGCTCGCGCAAACGTACGGTACCTTTCATCTCAGATTCCCGGAGATTTATCTTATAGGTGGGCGAACCCCCGCCACTACACGCATGATTTATCACACGTCGATCGATGGGACTTTCTATGTTTGCCGCCACACGTGATGGACTATACTTTCTTCGCGGCTTCTCCCGGGAAGAGCGAAATCGCGAACTCACCGGAAATTCCAGCGGCATTTCCTATCCGAAACGGCCTCGCGACGATGCACGGCGGTAAACGTATCGCGGTCGTTTACTGTACGTACCGGGAAATCGATTCACCATGCCGCCGCCGCTGCCGCCGCCGCCGCCACCAAATGTGGCCTCGATATGCGTACAAAAGAGTCCACCACCACAGGGATTCCACATGGGTTTTCCCGTATTAAACGAGCCACGCGTTAGAATTTTAGACAATGGGTTCGTTGCCACTTTCAGGTCACAACCCAAACAAACGCGTCCTCCTTTCTTTCACTCCTGCTTTCTCGGATTGTTTAAATCTTGGTGATGTAAGTATGTACATTGGCGAAACCAGTCATAAGCAATTACTAATAAAATTCTTCTTTGTTAAATAATTGTTCTTGAATATCTGTGCGTTAGATCTGTAGTACACTGTTAAATATTGAAGGATAAAGCCGAACACCTTGAATAACATTTTGTTTGTTTTTAACTATTATGTATGTCGAAATTTATTATTTCAATACAAAACAGTATTATTTTAACTTTATCGGTTTAGTTAAATTAACGATATATTGAGTGGGAACAGTGGCGGCCTATAGGAATGGATAAAAATGACTCAAATTTAGTATAATTTAACACTACAAACTTAACAGTGTAAATAAAAAGTGATGCATTATTCTCGAAAAATGTTGCATGTCCTGGAACTCGGTTTCTCAAAAAATCTGGAGCAAATTTTGTCTCAGCAAAGATATTGATAGAATCATTTGCAATCTTCGTATTCACAATTAATATTCAGATTATCTTGTATAAGGAACAAGCCCAACATTTCCATAATCGCTCATAATTCAGAAATTATTAACGCTTCAACTCCTTCGAGGAACGGGGGAATCGGTCGCGAACACACGAGGAATCAAATCGAGAACGTAACTCTGTAGTAGAATCAAGATGCGATAGTATCATCGTATGGAATGTATTATCGTTTAACATCACTATGCATTACAGAGACATTAAATAGGATAAAATAACAGTGGATAACTAATAATAGGGACAAAGGTGAAGATTTTTTTCATTTTAAGAGCGACCTTGTTAGACAGGTAGACCTCGCCGACGTCAATGCCCTGATTATCTGGGGAAAACCTACGATAACGATAGAAAATGTGTAAATAATTGACACTGTTTGCTCAGCGGAATTAACGTGGCGTCGCGAGGTCTTAACAGTTACTACATAAGCTCTTATCCTTAGAAGTACAGTTTTTTCCGATATTTTTTAAAGCTTATTTACAAGTAAAACCAAGAGATGCACGATAAAACGATTTCTATTTAGTTAACGACACATTACGAAACTTTTCAGAATGCTTTCATAAATGAGCAATTAGAGTAGCTCTCGATTAGAGACACGTTGAGGAACAGAATATTTTTAAATCAAAATTCGTCTTTTAACAAAGTAGAATAAACATGGATCTAAAACGTGGATAAACAATTAAAATTACAAAAAGATTCAATTTGCGCATAAATAATATATATATATATAGGTATACATATATTTCATAAAATATATATACCCGAAAACATTAATACTTTAATGTAGAAATTCAGGCGTTAATTTAATTCTGAATAATTAAATTAGTACTTTAATATATGAAATTTATACATGCCCCAAATATTTCTTAAATTCATGTGTTAAGGCATTGATGATTCTGCGTGTACACAGCGCAAAAAGACCCAGCAAATTTGCATAGCCGTACATAAAAAATATGTATGTACATATATCCGAAGTCATAAATATCTTAACGCATGATTGTTGTTGTACTCATATGAGGGCATATTCGGGGCACATGCTTTCTGTTGAATATTCATGTATCGTGACTGTTGGTTACTTGAGAAACGGCAATGCCGTGCCAAAGCAGCTAGAATTAATGTTTCATTGTTTGACATATATCGATATTTGAATAATTTCAAAATTAATCAAACGTCGCGTAAGGAATTCTTTGTATGCATAAGGAGTTAGATTACAAATCATTAGAAATATATAAAAGAAAAAAAAGTTAATTGCACGTACATCCGCTCGTATTTGCCTTAAATTGTATCTTTATATACCTTGTCTATACACGAACTAATTATTTTCTATTTGAATATTATTTCTATTATTTCCATAATAATTCTTATTATTATTTTATTTCTATTATTTCTATTGAATAATTCTATTCATTATTACATAACAATATTATAATAATTTTTTATATGATAATAATAATAATAATAATGTTTTTTAAACAATCAACGCTATGCGCGAATACTTAGACCAGAAGCATACGCCATTAATGCGCCCCTCTCTATGCGAATCCATGTATTAAGACATTTATGACCGATATTATTGTCGAATGATATTATTTGTCTTATTTTGTGATATCGCAAACTTATAGCACGGTTATCTCGATCTTGGAAAATAACGTACTTATGTTGTTTACAAGAGAGCTGATCAATGTCGCGATTATACGTAAGGAGAAAGAATTAAAAAGGTAGATCGAGTTTAAGTTCACGCCGCGCGACAGCTAAACACCACCATTATTTGACCGGCACAACGGGGAATTGGGGAAGTACGCTGACTCAAGAGTGTACGGACTACATCATTTCTCCAGCATTTTTTAGCTACAGCTCATACAGTATCCTTTTCCGATGTATTCTTTTTGAGACACGTCCCTGAACTTTCTACAGCAAAACTTTCCAACTCGCTGCCGCTAATCATTAATGCAAGTAAAGATTTGCGAGAAGAAAGTGATAAGTTATACTTATCAACATTTTTGTTTAGACTTTGACTTTTACAAATCATATTATACAACTTTATTTTGTTCAAGAAACTATAAATGATAAGTTAGGGGAGGGTATTTTGAGGTGCGAGGCACAATTAAACGTTATAAATTTTGATTCTGTAGGTGTAACTAGCGAATATTTTCTTCGATAGGGGGGGGGGGGTAAACAGCGATTAATAATGTTTATAACAGAGAATAAATAAGTATTAACATTTTCGGTCAGAAAAATGTATTCTTCCAAATTATTGTGTAGATGGCGAATTATTTAACGATGAAGAGCGAAGTGCTGTTATTTGTAATACAGTAACTAGGAAGAAATTATTTCTGTAGAGTCAAAATTTAAAAGAATGTCCCTCCCTCTCCGCTATAATAAGTAACTCTATTAGACTATAGAGTAATAAATATGCTCACAGTGCAGTCAAAAGCATCCACATTTCTTTTACATGTATGTAAAATAAGAAGAGAAAATTATACGGAGCATGCAAGATCATTTTTACAAGTGCATCAGAAAACGTTTGTGTTAAATTAAAAACACAGTCTTAATACTGCGTATATCCTCGAACTTGTGTCTCGCTTTCAGTAAACCCAGAGAAAATAAATCATATGACGCACGTTATTGCATTTTGCGCGATGCTACTTTGCGGAAGTGATAAATAAACATTCGAGAAAATCACATTCTTGCGATTGTATCTCATACATTTAGCGTATAAACATTTATTCCATATCGACTAGGCTTGATGTAAAAAAAGAATCTTGTCAAAGTATCATATTTTCATCTGATATGTAAAAAATTTATTTTGCTTTTCTGAATAATTAATATTTACCAAGGAACAAAATAAGAGAATTACTTTTTTCTCTTATGAATGCTTTCGCCAATGGACAAACTGAATTAAGCAAGCTGATTCTCTGACTCTAACGTACCTGTCAATTTTGTCATTACCAGATACCGGCCAACAGCATGCCAAGTCGAATTTACAGCACCCCGAAGTTCTTACGGTGCTGTGGACGTGCAAGATACACCGATGTCTTCTTCATTCGTTCACTGCAAAAGATTGCGGGTTGCTGATGCCTTCTCTTCGTTATACCTCGTAATCAGAAGGAAAAACTAGGAAACGTTGATTATGCGAGGTAGATGTCGACTGCCGCCGGTCTTTACCGAGGAAAAACTGCCGCTAGTAAGCTATTAGTGAGACACGTATGCATATATTGTATTCGTATGCCGTTAACTTAAGAACTGCTTCAGGTGTTCTGCTCTCTGAGCCGTGTGAGCTGTATTTTAAGAACCTCGGTAAAAGAGAAGGAGAAGGCAAATAGATAAAAGGAAAGAAAGAACATGTGTCTTTACTTTATTCTAGAAGAAGATTCATTGATGGGATAAAGAAGAGTTATTATCACAATTATCACAAATACTGAAGGTATATATCAGCTACATGTTTTAATCTCTTGGGTAAATATTGTTTCGTTGCTGCTTGATATATTATACAGTGACCTAATTTCTCGCTATCATCGGTATTTAAATCCCTATAAAAATGTTCTGATAATAATAATAATGGTAATAATTTGAAGTAAACACCCGAGAGTCAAGCTTCTGCAATATACATTTGAATTGTTACATTCTCTAATTAATTACAAATAGATTTCATTTTAAATAATGGTTCAGATATAAAGATATGTGATAAAAAATTAAAAAGTTGCAATGATAAAATCAGTTCTAAATTCCTCAATATTTATCATTAAGTGTCCATACTTAAATGGTAAAATTATATGTATTGTTATTATTGTGGCATATTAATCTGTATATCGTATTCAGAGTATACGCGGTAATAATACAGCTTGTTTATTCGAGACTAAAAAGGGAAAAAAGGAAAAAATGAGGAAAGAACAAACTAAAAATACGGAAGTATTAAAGAAAAATATAAAATTCACATTTGCATTTCATATTTTGCATTAAAAAAATTTATGTTCTATTTCTTCAATATGATGATGGTATATATACATATATTATTTTATATATAAAGATAAAATCTTTAACGTTGAGATGCATAAGGCAGCGTTATGTGCACAAAAGCACACACAATATAAAAGAAATGATGGAAATAAGGAGACTCTTTTTTTTTATCATGCAATTATCATGCATTATGATGCTCAAGTATGCCTTGTCTGATAAGCGGCTCGCACGTAGCCCTTGGTAACAGATGATATGTATTCTTTTTGAGTGTAATGACTTCGCCGTCATCAAGTTCTAGCTTGCCGAAGTCACTTAAACACTTCACCTAGAAGAAAAAGTCATCTAATTATTAATATCATTTAATTATTACTAGTGTAATACATATGTGACACATAAAATCCATATAGAAATTTGTGTTGCACATATATTACGTATTCAAAAGATAGCTTGTTTTTTCTCTAAATCATTCCTAAATTAAAAACATCTTTTAAAATAAAAATACAATATCCATAATGCATTTTATATCCAAATTTTATATCCATAATCTATAACATATAGGTAAAAATACTTATACATATAGAGCAAGAAGCAGGAAGATTGTAAATTCAACTGAAAGAGAAAAAATGTTCTCGCATGATTCTGTCAAATCTGTATCATTATATACAAGTGAAAAACATTTACCTCGACATAAAGCGTCTTTGGAGGGCTCATGTTCACAGTCAGATTTAATCCGTGATCGTCACCTATCGATCTCATGTAGGTGGCCAGAGATTTGTTGTAGTTTTGAAACCACTGCCCCTCCGCATTCAGCAAGTTGACGGTTATCTCGGTCGGCAGGATGCTGCCCAATTCCCAGCGCATCTGCCGTAATCGTCTGATCCGATGGTACAGATACGCCAGCACGCATCTTTTGTTCCTAAGCAGAGCCGTATGGCGGAAATGCACTGACGGTAATAACGCGTTGTTCCCGTTCTGTATGGCGTTGCTGAAACATTCGCGGAAAGTCTGAAACATTTACGGAAAGCGGAGAAAACTTATTAAAATCAACATTCAATTGGCTAATGAAACACAGTTCTTGCTGCTGTCAGGACAGCTGAATGTTATTTCGTTAAATTATACTGTTACCACGTGTGGCATTATTTATACATAATATTTTAGATTTGATTTCTCATATTAATTTTTAACAGTTGTAAAGTAACTTTCAAAAATGCCATGTAATGTATAATGCACCTGTCCGTCAGATTGGCCTCATAAAGCGTTTGCATCTCTTCAAAAACTTGTCGCATTACTTGTTCCTGCAAATTAAAAGAAAACTTTTATGACTGTATTTACAAGAATAGTGATATTTGTAATACTTACATTAAACGGTCGAATATCTTCATGCATATCAAGCTCAGTTACGAGCTTAATAGCTTCTTTGCAAAACATGTCTGTGAAACAGAAATATATTTATTAGAAAATTTATGTTCGCCGCTGTTTAACATTTCGACTTCTCGACTTTGAGCCCTCTTTGTTTACGCAAAAAGACACGCTCAATTAGTCGCTTTTGATTATTATCAAATTACAAGGGATTTTAAGCGAACAATACGAAACAGTATTGTTATATATAAAAAAATATTAAAAAATTAGACAATTATTACGTATTTGTGTTATCTGTATAGTTAAAGCGAAAGAGAGATTCGTTTATTTTAAATATTAAGTTCGATTTAGTTATTAAATATAATTTTTTTTTTAATCAAAAGGTAAACTCTTGTTAGACTACAAATGTGTCGAAATTTGAATATCAATCGCATTATCACGTGATCAGTTGCTCACGCGTATTTACAACAAATGTCACTGTTCATGACAGAAACATAACCTCCAAAATTGCAAATTCGGTTACTGCGTATATTCCAAACAGCGCATTACATTTGATCAAAGAGAGTTTTAATCTAATTAAAATTTCGTTTAATATGAGCTAGTAAGTCCAGTAATCCTTCGCTGCTTTCATCAAGATCGAAAATATAAACGGTTACCGTAATTCGACAAGTGGCGATACAGAGAAACGACGATCGCAATTCGACGACCTTCCGAGTGTTGTTACAAAGCACAATATTCTCGTGAAACTTACTCGAAATTAATTGGTAAATAAATCAAGGTCCGAGATACTTTGAGATGTGTTCGTGCTCCGAAATGTGTACATGCTATACGATATATATATTTGGCGGTATTTTAAATGTATACCAATGCCATCTGACGGGGGTGATGATCACATCATGAATTCAAATCGACTATGGTAACCAATGTTTAATTTTTCGAAAAAGTCTTATAAGAATTTCCAAGAGCATTTTCGATGTTATCGTTTAGACAACTTTCAATTGTTATGCTAATGTAACAGCCTAATTATTAAAATTAATAATTGTCACATATATCTCGTTTTAATTAATAGAGTCTCGTTTTAGTGCTTGAAATAAAAATAATTATTACATGCAAACGCGTGCAGGCATTTTTCTATTTATTATTTGAAAAAAAAAATTACTACGCAATTATTTTTCATAATCATGCTGCAGAGACACTTCTATTTAGAACGATTTAAATCTTATTTTTCCTTGTTAATTAAGATATAAATTCAAATCTTACAATTAATGTTTAAAATTTGCGAAGAAACTTTGTATGGACCTCCAGGAGCATTTTCGTCATTATCATTAAGCTCAATTGTTAATGTTGATTTCTCAGTCATTAAAATTAATACTTGTCATATGTAACTCGTATTTAATTATTATATGCAAACGCGTGCAGGTACTTTTCTATTTATTATTTGGAAGAAAGATTTACCAACTATTTTTCATAAATATATAACAGAGAGTACTCCGCTGATTTTTCAGGACTCGCATATGTGCATTATCAAGCTGTGGAAACTAAATCCGGCGCTAAGCGAGCCCTAACTATATAATCGTTACATGGCAACCAAGAAACGGGTGGAAATCAACAAAGATCGTGACTACTTATTGATGTGTAAGTCGTGCTTTAATTGTTGGACCGAGCATCGTCCTAATTGTCAAGGAAGAATCGGTCGTAGCACGCAATCGATTTCAAGCAAGGCTCTAGCTTTAAACGCGATGCAGCGAGACATTCCATCGAAACCCTCGACCAGTGAAATTGAACTTTGATTTTCGTTCCAAAGGTCGAACTCTTGCTTTTAGAAATGTGCATTTTTAAAGAGAAGAGTGTCAACGAGACAGCTCTGTCCTTGGCTGCTTAGCATCGATTGTGGTAGCTACGAATGAATTCGGGTTAAAGATTAATCCTTTCATGCGCTTTAGGGGTCGAGTCGGAACGACACCGTGTGCCCCCTGTAATTTTCTTGTCGTATATACAACTTTAGCTAGTAATCATATCCGTTATTATGTATCCGTTATTTAGATACATAATACAGTACAGTAGCTTACAAAAATATAATATTTTTTAATACGTAATATTCCTATATTTCTTTAACACTATAATTATATATGCATTATTTTGCTCAAACCCCGCCATATATGAGCTTTTCAAAAACCAAACTGATCAATCATGTAAAACAAAAAGTAGACAAAATTGATGAAGCTACAATACTAATTATATGTACTTCGGTAAAATTAAGAAATGTATGAAAAGTAAAGTTGATCAGTTTGACTTCTGTGAGGCTCATATAGAATATATAGAAATCACAAAACAAAATTTGTCTACGTTTTTGTAAAATGGAATCATTAACATATCTAATATAGCTAAAAAAATTTCTTTTTATATTTTAACGGTTTAATTGTTGAATAAAATGGTTGACTGTGATTACTAAAAAAATTCTGCTTCTATTTTAAAGAAGACAATAAAAGAATATTAAATTGATGGATTTCGCGAACCTTGCTGAAAATCTCGAGACATTAATGTCGGTCTTTCTTAAGGAATGACTTCCTTTCTTACGGCATATTCGGGTTAATGTCTCATGACAGGCGATTATGTACAAGAACTTCGCGGGAACCCCCGGATTTCCTGCACCGTAATTACCTGTGCGTGTATTTGTATCATGAGCTCGTTAATCATTATATTATATCGCGTGCCTACCATGTCGCCGATGTCCCCGTGTAGCCGAAAGGAAGCCCCGAAAGCCAAGCCTATGCAAACAGAAAATATACGCGATTAATGCAGTACTTCTCTCCACCTCGCCGAAGATACTTCAATTACTCCGAAATCGAAATTCTCGCTTTTCTCGCGAAGAAAATCGGCGTCTGTGATTGTGACCGGCGAGATCGGCACCTTAGCTTCCATGATGTCGCGCGGGGGTAAAAGGGTACAGCGCGAATAGAGTGTTAAAAAAAAACATGATAATTTTATATAATTGCAATTACGAAATTACGACAATACCAAATAACTTTTATAGAAATGTGGATGATATAAAGAGATATCTGAGAGACGTTTTCAATAGTTTTCAGACTTTTTTTTACATTTAAATTTCGCCGAACAATGTTATTGCGAAGGCAAAGACCGTTGATTGACAAATTGTGAGGAATATAGTTAATTAATTTATTTTTGTCTTAGGGTGGAGCGAAGACGACGAGAAGAATGGCGAAGAAAGCGGCACCCGCGGCATTGCAGACGGAAGTTCTTAATGACGAGGAATGGGCGAAGGTACTGAAACGGAAGGGTTTAGTAGGCGAGTAATTTTTACGAATTATACCGTAATTCCGTGATTAGAGCGTTATAAAAAGATATTTTCGACGCAATGTTCTTATTCAGTAGTGGACGTGTACTCAGATTGGAGTGGTCCTTGCACAGGCATGGTGAGCATTCTGAAGAAGCTGAAGATGGAGATCGGAGGCGACGCATTGAGTTATGCTACGGTAATTGCCACAAAAACCGATATAAAAAGGATTATTGTTAAATATCATAAGAATAAGTAAGAGTAATAAATAATGAACAGGAAAGTCCAGATATAGAATTATTACTTATCTAAATAGAATAATACAGAAACAATATGTAGAGAAGTAGCATTTGTTCTACTTACCTATCCATGGAAATTATTTTTCATATTGAATTGATCTTCAATATTTAAATATATTAGTAAAAGCGCTTCTGTTTCATCATATTTAGGCAAGTTGTGATCGTGTTACCGACTTGAAGAGGTTTCAAGGAAAAAGCGAGCCCACGTGGATGTTTATTCACGTAAGTATTCGTGCTGCATATAGAAATAATTATTGCAGTTGAGAATTCGGTTCTTTCGCAGGAAGGCCGAATGATAAATTTAATGTTCGGAGCGCATTGTCCGCAATTCGTAAAAATGCTGATGATCGAGCTCGAAAGGGTTCAAAAGGGCGACGAGCACGAGTAAGTTGAAATGATCGATGATGCTGCTCGCGTGAAAGTTTATATCTTACTATTTTTAGGCAGTTATAATTTAAAATCTCCGATGGTATCTCGACATTTTATTTAAGGATAAGTCCGCCTCGTATCGATTAAAAAATCCATTTGTGAAGTATTAGTCGAAGTCGAGCATTTTATAACTAGTTGTACAATTTGCTACATTTTGTAGAATATAAATTTTTATTACTTCGGAATTAAAAAAAAATCTAAATCTACTTTTTTGTTTAAAAACTGCTGCACTCTGTGTGATTTCATCGCGAGACACGTCAATTGTCCTTGACAAAGATATTATATTTCACTATTGACTTATTCTGCGGAATCGCAAGATTTGTATGGACTTGCATGGATAGACAAGACCATGAGCTGTATGGTCTTATCGTAGCAGAGTCGTATATCGGCGCTCGACTTATGTGAAATTGCAAGAATTGTTTTTGAATTTCAATACGTGTTTAGAATAAAGCATGTTGCCTCCTGTATGATCTCATCGTAGAAAAATTATCTGTAAGGATTATATTTCATGTAGGGATCTCGCGCCGTTACTCGCGCAGTCGAGAGTTTAAAACAGTTTAGGCTCTTTGTTGGGTCGGTCGCTCTGTGAAATATTTAAGAGAAGATGGGAACAGACAGACGCTATTTTTCATCGATGATGCATTATCTTCGCGATCGAGAACTTGGATTTCGAAACGTGCTTCCTCACAATTTGACACGGTGTCCTAAACATTCTAATATAAATGACAAATCTATTATTTTGTAGATTTAGATGTTTTTTTAAGTTTTTTAAGTTCTCTCTTTTTTTTTGTTTAAAATGTAGATTCTCGCTGGATGTTTTCGAAAAAAGTCCGGAAGAAGTAGTACGACTGAAAATCCAAGAAGAAGCGAAAATAGCTAAAGAAACAGCAAGGAAATCTCGAAAAGGTAATATATTGTCATACTAAACACTTGAACTTTTTTTAATTACTCCTGAGACAAAAGTTCGAACATGTAAAATTAATATGAATTAAATTGGAAATTGCATGGAGCCACATTTATTGTTTAACGCAATAACAACAAAATTGTTATGCAGTGGCTGAAGCTAAAGCGAGATACGAGGCGGAGATGCTGCATCTGACTACGTCGTTATGCAATGAGACTTGTCTGCTGCTGTTTCCCTGGATATTCAAGGACGAGGAGGGACGTAGAAGAGATAAGAGGTCGAGTCCACCGTATGTGGAACTAATCGAGGAATTGCTACCGGAGAATTACATAGTGGAACAAGAGATACGCAAACGAATGAACGAGGAACTGCTCCAGAAAATGCTCGATGAGGTATTGTAATTTCCTTTATTGTAACAGACTCGTTGTATTAATATTGGTAAAAATTTATCACGCTCCATTTTCTTTAACGTGCAGTCCACGTATAGTTTCTCGGAAAACAGCAAGCAATTGCTCTTCGACGGCAAATGTATGTTTATGCGATTGAAGATTGTCGAGGGAAAAAAGAATCTTGACGTTCATAATCATCTGTGCAACATCCTGTTCAATGAATCGACGTTACCGGAGTCGGAAGATTGTTTGAATGAAGATTGGTACGCAACGTATACTTTTAATATAGTTTGACACACCGAAATAGTTATAGTTTGGTGCACACAAATTGGTAATATAAATAAATAACTGACATTATAATATTATCCTGCAATTAATAAAGTAATGCTGACAGTAATATTAATGACAATTGGTAGCAATGTAATTAGTTTTAATTGTCCATGTCATTAAAATAAATCTTTGCTTTATGTAGCTACGCCACAAAACATTGTCCAGCTTTTGAAGTTCCTGATAAGGAAAATAAGAAGTTTCCTTTTGTTTGGATACCTCCAAATCCCAGGAACAAGGCAATCGTTTTCCGCACAATATTCACCGTTTATACTAATACAACGTATCCGGTAAGTATATATGTATAGGAAACACTTCGTGTGGGTAAAATTCGATGATTTTTTTGGAATTTTCGAAAGATTCGAATTGAAAAATAAATAATAATTATATATGTATAAAATAGAATAATTTAATTATATCTCTATAATTCAATAATTGAATAATATAATTATTTCTTTGAAGGACCGTCTACAATAGCCGTAAGAGAATGCAGTAAGACGTAAGCAGTAAACTATTGACCAACCACAGTTGATTATTCTTGAATTGTAAAAACCCCATTAGTCAGTAGCTTGCTGCTTACGTCTTACTGCATACTCTTACGGCTATTGTAGACGGTTCTTGAGAGATTTTTAATTATAATTTAATTATATCATTTGCTAATTTAATCCACAGTATGAAGATAAGATGACAAAAGTGCCAATAACCGTCTTCAAATATGACTACACACGTAAAAATGATTTAAAAATGGTTCTGGAAATGTTCGATGATGATGTTATCAATTTTGGTGTATTTGAATATGATAAACCGCCTGAGGCTAAGATGATTGCCAAAAGTATAGAGGCATTTGAAATGAGTGCGGAAGAAAAAACGGGGTATTCCTCTCTGTTTTAATTAAAAAATTTTATAATATAATTACTTTTTCAGAACTTAATAAAAATTAATCTTAAAATTGTGAGATAATTTTTTTAAGAATTTTAGACAATTTAAATCAATTTATTGCCATTTCTAAAATACTGAATAACATCCATAGATAGTTCTGTTTTTAAATTTCACATTTTTGTTAATTTTTTGGTCATAAATAGATTTGAATAATCCTCTTAAGTTCTGAAAAAAGTGACTACATAACGTTACATCGAATTATTTAATTTCTTTCATATTCTGCAAAGAGAAAGTTTAACTCTACCTGCCTGCGCGCTAAATTACTTCATTTTATGTTTACAGTTACGAAATATTCGTCTGCACTGTGAAGAAAGTAGGTTGCGAGGCATTTTTGGGTTTCGCCGGAATCGGACCTTTTCACGTGAGCGAAAATCCGGAGAAGGCTATCGAAGAGTCGAAATTATATTTCCCGGATATTGTTGCTGTAGAAGAATCGCAATCGGACGACGAGGAAAAACCCGAGGAGTTAATGGAAGACCAGCAAGACGGAGCGACAGCGTAATTGCCATTATTGTACGATAAATGTGCATATGAAGTGATATATGAGAAAATCACAAATGAAATGAAATGAAGTAAAATAAAATAAAATAAAATGAAATAAAATAAAAGTAACCCACTGATAAGTTCGATTTAAAACGCGAGCATGTCCACTCTCAGACATCTCTCTGCCAATAGCAAGACGTATTTCATAGGGGAAACAAGAGATTGTGAGCTGGTGTTCCTAGGAAATGCTTCTTCCTATTGGATATCGGAATTTCATGTCGGGTTCCGTCGGCCATCTCGGCTGGGTGATTACTGATTAGCATCGTTTCGTAGGACGCGAGTTTTCGTTCTACGGTTCCGTCGTTCGCACTGTTCGCAGTCTGTCGGAACATGACAGACAGTTCGTGACCTAGTTGCACGGAGGAAGGAGAAAAAGAAGAAAGTCGCGGTGAAGTGTCGGCGCTTTATAATGTTTTGTGACTTCGGTGGCAACGCCGACCTGAACGCACGATCTCGACGGGACGATCTCGATTTTTGAGCCGGGGACGGAAATCCAAAAGATGCGGTGAGTCTCGCCAGTCGTTGCCCGAACGCGCGAACGGTACTTCTCGCGATTCCCTTCTTTTCCTCCACTGTCACTTTTACTTTCGAGACAGCTGCTCGTCGACACGGGGCTGATTGGTTTTTTCGTTCCCTCTCGCGAAATCGACGAAATCGTCTCTCAGGGTGTCGCGCGTGCCTTATCTGCGTTGACATTGGCACTGTTTGTTCTAGCGCGATGTGTCACAACATCACACGCACCTACATCTGTCAGACCTCTTGATGAAACGGGCATACGTTTATATACATGTACACGCACACATCCACATGATCGCGGGAATCCTCGAACGTACGCTGCTTTGTTCTGAAGAAAGGAAGTCCCCAAATAATAATTTCCGTTTAACACAAAAGAATTTCCTTACTGATAAGGCTTAATAGGTATGTGAAAGAACCACTGCATATTTCTCTTTCCTTGTGAAGAAAGCGGCTGATTGAAGTAACAATAGATTCCTCCTCTTTCGGAGATTGCATCATTTCTCTCTTCCAAAGAAGTTCATGATATACAGTGATATATATAATACTCTGTTGATTTGACAGTCTTTACTGTGATAGAAGGTTTTTTAATTTCTCTTGATATTTTTGTTAAAAAGAATGCAAATAGAACAGAAAATATCATTAAAACTAAAATTACAAGTTACAAAACATTTTATAAGGATGATGCAATCTGTACTCTATGTGGTGTTACGTCATGTTACGAAAAATTATTTTAAGCTCTGTACAACCATATTATATATTTTTAAATATATTTCTTAGAACTTATTGTTTTTACAAATAATACAGAAATAATTTATAAGAAATAATAGGGATATTTTTTGGATCTATTTATCTTTTGTTTTTCAATTTTATTATAATTTTTGCAGCGATTTCTATTAAACGTAAAAAAGAATGAATAAAGATATATTTTTTCATGATTTTATAGTTACGAAAATAGCTACGGAAATTATAATATTTGTGATTAATAATTGCAGATATGGAGTCGTTTCTACAACTTTTTGATCCACAAAACGACAAGGATTTAAGGAAGAGACAGTGGGATGATTCTGAGAATGAGGGAAATGGATTGTCGGATTGTGATACTTCTAGTACCGATGAGGAGGACCGACTTCCACCAGAACCAGAGCAAGGAAATATAGAGTACAAATTAAAATTGATAAATCCATCTAGTCAACGTTTTGAACATCTCGTCACTCAGATGAAATGGAGGCTAAGAGAGGGACATGGAGAGGCAATTTATCAAATCGGTATAAATATTTATATATATATAAAAATTGTAATTTTGTATTACTTTCTTTTTGCTTATCTCTCAATATATTGCATATATAGGAGTGGAAGACAACGGAAGACTGGCGGGTTTAACAAAGGAGGAAATGAAAGGGTCCTTAAAGACGCTGAAGGACATGGCTTCCAGACTGGGCGCTACTATAAGAGTATTACGCGAGCGAATAGCCACGAGTTCTGCAAGTAAGACCTTGGCGTCGCAAAATAATAATAATAAGGAGGAAAAGAAAGTCGCTGAAGTGTTGGTAAAAAAATTACGAAAGGATGACAGAGAGGATCAGGATAGTATCGTAGATCTGAGACTGGCAGTCACCGGTGCGCAGGATGCTGGAAAGTCGACTCTCTTAGGTGAGAGGATTAGCAGAGGATATTTAAGGTAGAGAAATGGCACTGACAGTCTACGCTACGCTCTGCTATTCGCGATCTACCTTGTATGAATGCTGCGAGAACACGATTACAAGGATTGTAAGCAAAAACTATGTATGTAGGGGTACTGACGCAGGGTGAGTTGGACAATGGTAGAGGTAGAGCGAGGCTCAACATGTTACGTCACCTGCACGAGATAAAGACTGGTCGTACATCCTCGATATCGCACGAGATTATCGGATTTGATAGCGCGGGTCACGTCTTGAACTATGCCGAAATGGCGACGGCCGAAGAGATATGCGAACACGCGTCGAAAGTCGTTACGTTCATCGATTTAGCAGGACATCGGAAGTATTTGAGGACGACGGTACTTGGATTGACAGGTATATAACTTTTAAATGTCTAACTTTTATCATAGTACCTACTCTACAGTGAACAATCATTATTTCTGGTAATTTATATAAGAGATTCTTAGAGAAATAATTATTTGGAAATAATTATTCCCTCAGGATATTCGCCACATCATGTTATGCTAGTGATAGCGCCGCCTCTGAACGAAGCGTCGCAGGAACACATGGCTCTCTGTTTAGCGTTAAAACTTCCGTTCTTTATTGTCGTGAACAAAATCGATTTGGGATTTTGCGACATGTCCGAGACTCTAGCTCAACTCGAGAATGCTATGATGACGCAGGGCTATCCTAAGCAATTAATACTGTTTAGCAATAATGACATACCATCATGGGACTACACGTCCAACGTGATACCAGTATTCAGTGTCAGTTGCGTTACCGGTGAGGGTCTGGAAGAGTTAACTATGTTTATCAAAAATTTGTCACCTTACGAGACAAATTCGATCGACTCGGACCCGGAATCCTGTCTATTTCAAATTGACGAAACGTTTAGGTAATCGGTCATTATATATATTTTTTAATATTATACCAATAAAGTTAACTTTATGAATTTTTGATATTTTATAAATAACTACAATTTTTATATCTTTAATATCTCGTAGAAAATAGCCTTCACAGATGTTTTATATTTTTATAAAGACTATATGACAAAATGTGATTCTTATTTTACTTTATATAGGGTAGCGGGTTTGACACAACCAGTTTTAGGAGGTTTACTTGTTAAGGGCGCGATTGCACCGGGAACTCGGTTACTAGTAGGACCCTTGCCAGACGGAGAATTTAGTCCAGTGAAAGTAGTTAGT
The DNA here is from genome assembly GCF_030848795.1 of Temnothorax nylanderi. Lineage (NCBI taxonomy): Eukaryota > Metazoa > Arthropoda > Insecta > Hymenoptera > Formicidae > Temnothorax > Temnothorax nylanderi. The sequence goes on from NW_027249239.1 coordinate 125,643, forward strand.
CTACATCGTAATAAAGCTCCGTGCTGTTTAGTTAGGGCGTCACAGAGCGCCAGTCTAACTCTAGCACCACCGACAAACCGTAGCCCTCCCTTGCCACATCTTCGTCCGGGGATGGTCTTAGTCTCTCTACGTGATCGACCGCATGCAACACTCTTCTTTCAGGTGTGTGGAAAAACTTTGATTTATGTAACGAATATAATTCTTAATATTTCCGCTGTTAATGGGCGATAATACAAATTCTTATTTTTATCGATTCAAGAAGCGCCCTTATTATGAGTTCATCATAATAAACTTTTTTTTTGTTGATACTTTTCAAATTGGTTAAAATATACATTTTGTTTGAATTTACTATTGTGTAAATTGGAATATTTAAAGGATAGTTGAGTCATACAGTTTAGATTTCTCGCTAGATTTCTACAAAAACGCTAGAAGTTTAAATACCGTGTTTCAGGCTACTGTATTGATAGTGTATCACTCCACCGCGATATTCCCCGGGTTTCAAACAACAGTGCACGTGGGTAACGTGAGGCAAACCTGCGTCATTGAGGGAATAATGGATGCGAATGACAGGGGGCTGCAGACAAACGACACCGCGTCCGTGTTATTTAGGTTTGTCAGTCATCCGGAGTACCTCCACGTCGGGATGCGTCTGTTTTTCAGAGAGGGACGTACTAAGGGGATTGGCAAAATCACGCAAATCTTTCCCGTGATCGGGTCGCAGAACTCGATCAAATGAAGAAAATTACATAGCGCGATGTAAAATAATGTCTGAAATATGTTGTTTTCATAGTATTTATGTATATGTAATTTAAAGAAGAAGACGAAAGAAAAAAAATGCATGAATGTTTTATAAAAGTAGAATTATATCGCTGACGTTATTGGCAGTGTACTAATATAGTTACGTTTGCTCATTATATACTCTGCTCAAAATGATTGAAGAGAATCATTTCTTAGAATGTCATAGAAGCGTAGATGTAGTGAACTTTGAAAGTTTAGTTTATGTTTATATAATTGATAGTTAATTATATTATGATTTAACTACGTTGACTGAATTTTTTAGTCAATATATGTAAAAATATTTGTAGTGTTTCACAGCTTTTTTATTCTCGACAAGTTCAAGCAGAAATGCCCAAAAGTGTGATCTCGTTATTATTTTGAGCAGTGTATTGAAATGCAGCAGAGACAGAATTTAGTTTCGTGTGTTATAGTCAGGAATTTTACTAAAAGAGTATATCCATTAGAAGGATAAATGGTGTGTTTCGATGCAGGGGCATAGTTAGAAAGTTTTTTTGGCCCGAAAGCATATTTTTTTATTATCGTTTTGTGCAATATATTAATGTGTCTCAGAAAAAAATTTGTTTTTTGTGTTACGAGAGAAATTAGAAATTTTGGATATACCTAAGACAGCATATAATAAGTGGTACGTTTTTGTATAAGGGCGTAACTAAAATATTTTTTGGCCTGAAGGAAAATTTTATACATCGGTATGTAAGGATGAAATTACCTTCTTTTACAGTTGTATATATTTCTAAAACATTAAAATATGTATAATGAAAGCATATATGAAAATATTACAACACATATTTTTTCTTAAAGATACTAATAATGCATTGTTTAAATTTTTTAATTTTCAAACGATTGTTATATAATGAATATTGTAAAAAATCGAGATCTGGGTAGAAACTTTCATTTAATGATGTTCGAAGCTTGATCTTTTTCTCGCTACACTATTACTGCGCCTTTGATAATAAACAGTATCGAACTTATACGACAATTTTGTTTATTAAAACGGCACAATTCTTTATGTACTTCATACGATTAGAGTTGCGAGCATCAAGCTCGCAATTAAGCAGCGTTACTTAGAAATATAAGAGGAAAATAAAACCTGATGAAGATGATTCCTGTCTTCTGTATTAATTGTAGCTTGAAAATTAAATCTGATAACGTCAGAACACTATGGCCCATATTCTCAACTCTCTTTTATTGATAAAAGCGCGCTTTCATTTCTGAAGTGCTATAGTATATGTAACGTGAACTATAGCATCTCAGAAATAAAAGCGCGCTTTTATCGATAAAATAAAAAGATAATTGAGAATATGGGCCTAAGATGATACTTTCCCGCTCATTGTACAAGGCATCAATGTACATTATTAATTCGGTGATTTTTTGACGCTTTATATCCCTTCCTCACTCTAATATTTCTTTATTTAATATAAAATTATATTTTGTTTAAATACTGTTTTATTCAAAATAATATATTGCTTCCTCATAGAGGAAGCTTTGTGATGGTGAAAAAAAATTTTTTCGAGATTTTGATGGAAATAGGTTTAGAATGTTCCAAAATGTCGAGAAATCATATTAGTAAAAAATGTCCGGAAGTATGTGCGTGTGTGTGTGTGTGTGTGTGTGTGTGTGTGTGTGTGTGTGTGTGTGTGTGTGTGTGCGTGCGTGCGTGCGTGCGTGTGTGTGTGTGTGTGTGTGTGTGTGTGTGTGTGTGTGTGTGTGTGTGTGTGTGTGTGTGTGTGTGTGTGTGTGTGTGTACGGATTTTTTGTACACGCATCTACTTCTACAATTTTTTAGATACCGGGTTGAATTTTAGTACACAAATAGAGTATCATAGAAAGTATGTTCTCCTCTAATTTTATTAAAATCTGTCAACAGGTATGGATTTTAAGGAGATTTTCATTTTTTAGAAAAGTATGTTTTACGCTGTAGCTTTCTCAATATTTGAGATATCGATCTATTTCTAATTCTATTATATTTTTCAGTTTTTTCTACCCCTATTTCATATATAATTCTTTAAAATTTGGTTAATCAGTTCTTGAGTTATAGAAATTTCAGTAAACTTGACTGTTTTTTTAAACAGAAATTTTAAAGAATTATTAATTGATTAATCAAATTTTAAAGAATTATACATGAAATAGGGGTAGAAAAAATTGAAGAATATAATAGAATTAATAAAAATTGCTAATAGTAAAGGGGTTACTGATTTCTGTTTAAAAAAATCAACGTGATTGCTCTAATTTCCGCAAATTTTGAGATATCAAGCTTAATTTTTTTTTATAGATAGAGTATCATTAAAGGTAGGTTGATGTTGAATTTAGCAAGGATCGGTGAAGGGATTACCGATTTCTGGCTATTTTTAGAAATGTCCGTGGTTGCTCCAATTTTCGTAAATTTTGAGATATCGACTAATATAACAGATATTAGTCGCAATAAAGCTTATCACAATAAAAAAAAGTGTGCAAGTAGACACTTGCACATTGCTTCCTCATAGTTTTTAAGTGTGCAAGTAGAAACTTGCACATTGCTTCCTCATAGTTTTTAAGTCTGCAAGTAGAAACCTGCACATTGCTTCCTTATAGTTTTTAAGTGTGCAAGTAGAAACCTTCGCTCATAAAGCTTCCTCTACACCACACTTAAAAACTATGAGGAAGCAATGTGCAAGTTTCTACTTGCACACTTTATTTTGTATACGTGTTACTCTCATGAAACTGGACCATTATCTGTACATATCTCAGGAAAGTATAAATATTTTTATCTTTTCTTTTTTTAACACTGAAATACCTAAGCGAACAAAGCTTTATTTTGGAACCATAAATAGGGAAAGTTATAAAGGCTTAAAGCGAAAGAGAGAAGGAAAATTTTCCTTTTTATATAGCCAGAAAAATCATATTTTAGTAAAAAATATAAAACTGATACTTACGTTTAAAAAAGTTTAAAACAACCTACAGTATTATAAAATATAAGGTTGTAATATATTATTGAAAAAAATGTTTTTCTAGAATTAAATATAAAACTGCAAGGGGTTAAGTATATTCTAAAGTTTCTTTAAAAGTTTTGTAACTTCATGGATAAAGAAACGTTTACACAAAAATACATATTAATGCGCTTACTCTCTCTTATTCATACTGTACTAATATATTTTGCAGACAAGTCATTAAAACATATAATTAAAAAATTATCTTAAGTATTAATTATTGGTGCACATTGTTGGCTTAACATCGAGCGATGCTTCTCGCATCGTGAGTTAAAAAGAAAGCATCGAGAACAAACAAATTAAACATACGTATTATTAAAGGGAAGGCGATATTTGCATCTTACACGTTTAGTTTTCACAAGTAATGGGATGATACGTGTATAATTCGATATCTTGTGAATCTCGTTCCTCAATGATGCTTTTCGTTTGAATTCGTATAATTTAGGAGAGATTTTAAAACATACACGCAAGCAACTTTTTATAAATGGTGTACATAAACTTTTAACTGATGTTTCGAAATAGTTGTTTGTGTAACAAGTGCGGGAAGTTGAAAATTGGACACGGGTGCGGAGTGGACGCACGAGCCGAAGGCGAGTGCGATCACCCGCACGCGTGTCCAATTTTCAACCCGCACGTGTTACAAACACTATTTTATGTCACACGTGCATGGAAAGTGACACATTCCGCACGCGACGCGTGCGGGATTTACCACTTTCCACGCACTTGCAACATAAAATAGGGTGTGCAACACGTGCGTGAAGTTGAAAATTCCCGTGTGCGGTGACCGCACTCGCCTTCGGCTCGTGCGTCAACTCCGCACCCGTGAATTTTCATCTTCCAGCACTTGTTGCACAATATACTATTATATCACACGTGCGTGTAAAGTGGCCCATTACGCGCGTGTTTTTTGTGCGACAAATAGCCAATTCCACACACCACTCGAAACAGTGCGGTAATATCTCATTACCGCACTGTTTCGATCGAAACATCGCACAAAAAACACGCGCGTAATGGGCTACTTTCCACGCACGTGTGATATAAATACCTTTATCTATTATTTATATATTATTAATAGCTTTATTTTGGAAAACCATAAAGAGGACAGAAGTTATAAAAGCTTAAAGCGAAGGAAAATTTATGTATAGCCAGTAAAATCATCTTTTCGCAAAAGATATACAACTGAAACGTTTAGAAAAGCTTTAAAGCGGCTAACTGCATCATAAAACATAAAATTAAAATATTATTGAAAATAAATGTTTTGCTAGAATTTAAACAATTTCAATATAAAGCTGCAAGAAATCAAGTACATTTTTAAGTTTTCTTAGAAGTTCTGTAGCTTCTTGGATAAAGGAGCGGTTACATAAAAATACATATAATACACTTATTTTTTCATTCATGCTATAACAATATATTTTGCAGACAAATCATTGAAACATACAATTAAAAAAAATCATCTTAAATATTAATTATAGGTGCACGCTATTCTCCGCATAACATCGAGCGATGCTTCTCGTCGCATCGTGGTCTCCTGTATTGAGGACAAATAAATCGAGTTTTCCTATCACTAAAGGCAGGACTTTATCTGCACCTTACACATTTATCTAATTTGTAAATAAGGGGATCATATATGTGTTATAATTCGCTATATTTTCCCTAATAATATATAAGGTCTTGTATTTGCTTTCGTAATTTCCCGGTGACTTTATCAGAACGTAAACGTGTTTCTATACTTGGTAGGCATAAACTTGCAGCTAATGTTCCTAAAAACTTAGATCTTGTTAACTTTGTGTTGTCCTCTCTGTTTAAATTATGTAAAATATGACTATTAGTAAAGCTTTGATCTAACATAGCATAAAAGAATTTCATCACCCAACACGATTAGACTTTCGTACAGTACTGTATTCACGACATAATCGGTCAAATCTGTCAGTGCCTCCTTTAGTAGAATTATAAAATTCAATGATTTCTTGTTCTTTTTCAACAACTGCATCTCCTCGTTTATGTAAAGAAGACGAAGACAATACTAAAATTATTTTATTTCGTTTCGGACAATATGAAAGTAATGTCACATTATCAGCATAAAGAAAACGCGAAACATTAATTTCAGTGAATTCTTTCATTTTCAGTGGTATCTCTTTTTCCTTTGCTCGAATTGTCCCTACCATACTAAGCGAACATTTATTTTTCATGCTTTGCACTAGAGGCACTGAAGTAAAACGTTTATTACAAGTAATGTTTCTGTGACTGTCATAGATCGGCTCTGATAATTTACGAACATAATAAGAAGGCATAGACTTTTGTGGTCTCTTATCGTCTTTTCCAATGTGGGGAATAGCATTTATCATATAATAAGTGTCTGAATCGTTTATCATAACAATTCTAAGTCCCAGTTTTCCCCGTTTAATTCCCATTTTAACACGAAAAGGACATTTACCTTGAAAACTTACTACCTGCTCGCCTATTGTTACATTTTTACCCGGCGAATAATACTTTGTACAATTCGATATAAATAAATCCCAAAAATCACGAATTGGTGCTAAATTATCATGTTGGCGACGTTCTTGACGTGTACTTTTATCATCGAACTGTAAAAATGTTAATAAATGTACAAAACGTTTTCTTAACATGGTTGAGCTAAAGACAGGTGATGATTCCCATAGTTTTTCTAAATTACTAAAATTTCCTTGTAATCCGTTAAAGTATAAAATTCCAATAAGGGCTTTTAATTCCTCGAGATTAATATATTCTAAATAATCAGAATAACCTGCTCCTTTTTTATAATTTTCTTGTTTTCGTGCAATCTCAGCATTAGTATATTTGACAATTATACTTAGCATTTCGTGAGTAAAAAGGAGAGACCATACTTCTATTGGAGTATCCTTATCTTTCACAGCGCACAACACTTCAGGTTCATAATCCGGTACTTTATCTGCTTCTGTTTCTTCTTCCGTCGGCGGTGTAACGGACCATTTAAAGTAGTTGGCGCTATACATAAAACGACTCGCCAAGGATTCAGTTCCTCGCATTGACGCATGCCCTGCCTTTTCTTCACTTTCAGCCTGTTGCTCTATGTTTTCTACGATGTCATATGTTTCTCCTTCCGATTCGATAGCGCTTAATTTTTCAACATTATCTTCTTCTGAGGAACTTTCATTACTTGCCAAGGATATAGTTTTTCGCGTCGACGCATGCGCTGCCCCTTCTTCTTCACATTCAGTCGATTGTTCTACGTCCTCTACGATATAATATGCTTCTTCTTCCGATTCAATATTACTTAATTCTTCAACATTATCGTCCTCTGAGGAACTTTCGTTATCAATAGGTTCAATATCAATTTTTCAGGTTGAGTTCGAAATTGCTTTTGCACATCTTTTTTCCGTTCGTCGCTGGGCGTTTCCATTGCTGACTAAAAGTGATTGAAGATACTAGTTCATATTACAAATATTAAATATTATTAAAAAGTAGGAACATGCATAATATAACAAAAATATAAAGTTACGTTGACAAAATATTGTTCTTTTGATATATATACTTACTGGATAATAATGCGACGCAGTTACTTTGATCACGTTCGTGAAATCTATAAACACTTTTAATATGTTTTTGTTTTCGCTGCTGAGGTCGATTTGGCATTATCGTTATAGCTGTCACTTCGGAAGAATCAAAACTCTGTTCCCTTCCCAACACAAGCCAAAGAAATCATTATTATTACCTGAGTACCAACCGATGAAAGTTTCTACTCGAATTTCCCGGATCCAAGAGTATTAATCTAGAGTTAATTCAGTATCTTTTTTTAATGACTTATTTTTAATTATTTTTGTATTTTCTTATATTTGCCTAAACAATTAGTATATTTCATGTTAAATAAAACTTTTAAGAAATTAAATACAACATGCATATATTTAATAATTTTAATGCAATATGTGTAATACAATATATCTTTATTTATATTATAATATTTTAGTTTTTTTTATTTCTGAACAGTCTAAAGTTGTGTTTTACGATGTTAAAGAGTAAAAAATCGTATTTCGTGTAGTTCGTCATTTTTTTAAATAAAATACCAAAATTTATAAAATTTTTTTTGAAAATTACAACATTTTTGAAACCTCTTGGCAAGACTTTTTTTCGAGAAGTTCTACATAATTTAAGTTTTCGTAACGACCTGAATTCAACATTGTCTCAGCCTAAAAATAGTCAAAAAGCATTCGTTAGTGGCAGATTAATATTATGTATCTTGATATTATATTGTTATTACGAATTTTAAAAAAGACATTTTTCGGTGTCATATTTCATTGGCCGTAATGAATTTTCTGTACAAAAAAAGCCTACTGTGCTACGTTTAATAACTAATTCTATTTAATTAAGCTATAGTACTGGATATCTTTCGAAAAAGAATATCTTTTAGCGATAACTTTCCCGTTGCCAATAGGGATAATGTACTGATGTTTTTGCGTAGTTTTGATCGGTTTAACCATTCTAAATCGTCCGTTCGTTTAGTGTAGATGAGTGCGCCATTTCTAGATCTCCCTAGATTTCTAATCACACGAATCTTTTCTCACACTAGAAATTGCTATCATCATTTAAATGTATTTCATGCGTTATCTCATACTCTGTATCATTTTATATATTTTGCACGCCTAGTGTAGATGGTGCGCTCATCTACACTAGTCTACCCAAAAAATATATAGAATTAACACCAGGTTAATTACTACCCTGAGAAACTCGAGTAGAAACTTTTATCGGTTGGTATCTCATAGGATTTCACTAATGATATCTTTGCCTTATTGTGGTGGGAAGAGAATAGAGTTTTGACCCTCCTGAAGTGGCAGTTATAACGACAATGCCAAATCGACCTCAGCAGCGAAAACGAAAACATCTTAAGTGTTTATAGATTTCACAAACGTGATCAAAGTAACTGCGTCGCATTTTTATCCAGTAAGTATATATATCAAAAGAACAATATTTTGTCAACGTAACTTTATATTTTTGTTATATTATGCATGTTCTTACTTTTTAATAATATTTTATATTTGTAATATAAACTATAGTATCTTCAATCACTTTTAGTCAGAAAATGGAAACGCCCAGCGGCGAACAGAAGAAAGATATGCAAAAGCAGTTGCGAACTCAACCTGAAAAACCTATTGATAATGAAAGTTCCTCAGAGGACGATAATGTTGAAGAATTAAGTAATATCGAATCGGAAGAAGAAGCATATGATATCGTAGAGGATGTAGAACAATCGACTGAAAGTGAAGAAGAAGGACCAGCGCATGCGTCGACGCAAAAAACTATATCCTTGGCAAGTAATGAAAGTTTTTCAGAAGAAGATAACATTGACGAATTAAGCGCTATCGAATCGGAAGAAGAAACATATGACGTCGTAGAAAACATAGAGCAACAGGCTGAAAGTGAAGAAAAGGCAGGGCATGCGTCAATGCGAGGTACTAAATCCTTGGCGAGTCGTTTTATGTATAGCGCCAACTACTTTAAATGGTCCGTTACACCGCCGACGGAAGAAGAAACAGAAGCAGATAAAGTACCGGATTATGAATCTGAAGTGTTGAGCGATGCGAAGAATATGGATACTCCAATGGACGTATGGTCTCTTCTTTTTACTGACGAAATGCTAAGTAAAATTGTCAAATATACTAATGCTGAGATGGGACGAAAACGAAAAACTTGTAAAGGAAAATTATTATTTCAATTATTGGATATTAATCTCGAGGAATTAAAAGCCCTTATAGGAATTTTTTACTTTTGCGGATTAAAAAAAGAAAATTCTACTAATGTAAAGAAATTATGGAAACCAGACCATGAAACACCTATCTATCGGTCAACCATGACACAAATACGTTTTGAATATTTAATGGCATTGTTACAGTTCGATGATAAAAGTACACGTCAAGAACGTCGCCAAAGTGATAGATTAGCACCAATTCGTGACCTTTGGGATTCATTTATATCGAATTGTACAAAGTATTATTCGCCGGGTAAAAATGTAACAATAGGCGAGCAGGTAGTAAGTTTTCAAGGTAAATGTTCTTTTCGTGTTAAAATGGGTCCTTATCATGAACAACTGGGACTTAGAATTGTTATGATGAACGATTCAGACACTTATTATATGATAAATGCTATTCCTCACGTTGGAAAAGACGATAAGAGACCTCAAAAGTCTATGCCTTCTTATTATGTTCGTAAATTATCAGAGCCGATCTATGACAGCCACAGAAACATTACTTGTAATAAACGTTTTACTTCAGTGCCTCTAGTGCAAAGCATGAAAAATAAATGTTCGCTTAGTATGGTAGGGACAATTCGAGCTAAAGAAAAAGAGATACCACTAGAAATAAAAAAATTCACTGAAATTAATGATTCGCGTTTTCTTTATGCTGATAACGTGACATTACTTTCATATTGTCCGAAACAAAATAAAATAATTTTAGTATTGTCTTCGTCTTCTTTACATAAACGAGGAGATGCAGTTGTTGAAAAAGAACAACAAATTATTGAATTTTATAATTCTACTAAAGGAGGCACTGACAGATTTGACCAATTATGTCATGAATACAGTACTGCACGAAAGTCTCATCGTTGGGTGATGAAATTATTTTATGCTATGTTAGATCAAAGCTTTACTAATAGTTATATTTTACATAATTTAAACAAAAAGAACAACACAAAGTTAACAAAATCTGAGTTTTTAAAAACATTAGCTAAACAATTATACATACCACATATAAAAAGACGTTTATTACATGGTAAGGGATTCACCGAGAAATTTCGAAAACTAATGGAAGGCGTTATTAAGGGAGAAAATAGCGAATCATAACTCATAACACATATATGATCCCCTTACTTACAAATTAGATAGATGTGTAAAGTGCAGATAAAGTCCTGCCTTTAGTGATAGGAAAACTCGATTTATTTGTCCTCAATACAGGAGACCACGATGCGACGAGAAGCATCGCTCGATGTTATGCAAATAGTGTGCACCTATAATTAATATTTAAGATGATTTTTTTTTAATTGTATGTTTCAATGATTTGTCTGCAAAATATATTGTTATAGCATGAATGAATAAGTGTATTATATGTTTTTATGTAACCGCTTATTTATCCAAGAAGCTACAAAATTTCTAAGAAAACTTAAAAATGTACTTGATCCCTTGCAGCTTTATATTAACCAGTTCACTGGTAATGACACATATATGGGCGGAAAAAAAAAGTATATGGGCACCATGAATATTTCTTCCAATGTTTAACGGAAGTTGAATATAACTTGGTACACCCATGCTTTTTGGGTCGCTGAAAACAGGTCTTACCAGTTTTGGCACAAAACGTTGATTTCGCGTTACCAGTGAACCGGTTAAAATTGTTTAAATTCTAGCAAAGCATTTATTTTCAATAATATTTTAATTTTATGTTTTGTGATGCAGTTAGCCGCTTTAAAGCTTTACGTTTTAGTTTTATATCTTTTGCGAAAAGATGATTTTACTGGCTATACATAAATTTTCCTTCGCTTTAAGCTTTTATAACTTCTGTCCTTTTTATGGTTTTCCAAAATAAAGCTTATATAGTTTGTTTAAGTTTTGGTATTTCTATTTAAAGAAAGAAGGTAAAAAATATTAATGTTTGCTAGAGATATGAACAGATAAAGGTAATTCCAGATTCATAGTAGTAATGGACGTAGACAAGAAATAGGGATAGTAACCTAGGGTTAATAAAAAGATATATAATTTTTTAATGTGTCTGCATAATTCTTTTTCGGAAAAAGGTTTCTGATTAAATACAGGAGTGTTAAATTTGATGTAAAACTGTGTGTCGCGTCATAATGCGCTGTTATCCCATCGTCCCATCACCACGACGCGTCTTTATGTACAGGATGATTCACAGAAATACTTGTACTTTGGTGGTGAGTTCTCCACACTTCTTGTACTTTGTTACTTTATGCTGGCTATTTGCGGTCCCGATTTCGCTACGGTACAATACAGACTCTTTAATTGCGAATTTGCTCTCTATAGAGAATATCAATATTTTTTTTAACTCATGCAATTTGCAAGATTTACATTTCAAGATTCTATGTCGAGAAAATTCGCGAGGGACATAGAGTATTAAGTGGTTTTCGCGACTTTTTCTAGGCGGTAAGTACGACGATTTAAATCTGACCAATCACAGGCCGCGTCTGTTGCCGAGAATCCCGAGTCGCTAGACTCGCTAGTTCAACAACCGCGCACTTCAGACAGTTAACCAACGCCGAAACGAAGGATCGCTCTGATCGTTCATTCGCTTCGTTTATTCGCTCGACGACAATTCGCGATCGGTGTTTTCGCGTATCGTACACCTCAGCCGTGCAGGTAAGCGCATAATCTTTCGGTTGACCGAAAATGTCTGGTCTTGGTTGATCTCGACTTAGAAACTCAATATGAAATGCATTCCCAGGAGGAGGCCGACTTCTCGCGCAGCTCCCTTTGAAATGGCGGCCACGAGACGCGGACGCGGTTCGGTGTGCGCAGCTCGGTGAGTGAGATTACATTTGTTACGCTTATTCAGCAATAATAAATTCAGATAAATGTTTTAATTTATCTCGATTTAAAAACTCAACATGAAATGCATTCCAGGAGGAGGCCGACTATCTTGCGCAGCTCCCTTTGAAATGGCGGCCACGAGACGCAGACGCGCGGTTCGGTGAGTGAGATTACGTTTGTTACGCTTATTCAGCAATAATAAATTAAGATAAAATTCGTCAGCCGAGCGCTTATTTAGCGACGCCGACGTTATTTTGGCGGACGCTCTTTCGTCACGTCCGTTTTTAAAGATGTCGCGATAAATTAACTATATATGCGGAAAGCATGCACAGGAACGAGGAAAACTCACCTGTTCACGAAATATTTTCATTTATTCTGAGCAAAGTACAAAACACGTTTCCAGCTTAATACCTAGCGGGTTACATGTGCAAAATTACTTCCGTTCATTGCGCGATCGTAAATAGTCGATGAATCGCGCCGATCGGCGATCGCTCGTATAATTCGAAATAATTTAATTAAGGCAACTTTGTTTTATTACGCTATACATATCATTATTCTCCTCGCGTACGTTATATAATGTATATTTATATATATATATTTGTATTTTCTCTCTATTCACCATTCGATAATCGTATAAAATCGATTCGACGTGATTAGATTATACGCACGCGATTAACGGCACTTTTCCGCTCGAAAAATCTCCAAAACGTGATATATGTATATATACGTACTAAATTCTACCCCGACTAGACTAGCAAGCGATCGAGACTTAAAATCGGTTTGCGATTACGCTGCTCGCGTATTATATGTACAACTTTCGCCGAAGGCGAAACTTAAGGCGGGAGTTGGGCTGCCGTCGTCGAAGTCGACAAATAAATTAATACCTTAACGATTAGACTCCCAATTTGGCGTCGTCGGCAAACCGAGTCTGCCGATGCACAATAAACGAGCCTAGCACGGTGAACGATAAATCGCGCATTTTAGAACTTGTTCTCTAGTCAAGTGTATTTTGTTCTCTAGCAATCTCGAGAATTTTTAATAATAATCCTGCACTCAACTTCTATCGTCTACGACGAGCGATTTACAGTCCATGGTGCTTAATTTTCACGTGGCTCTTGGCTACCAGTATGTTCCTCTTAACTCCCGTAAATAAATTAATATTGTATAGCCCAAGTGGTTATAAAATACTGCATAATATTTCGATTTTAATGTAGGTAACGATAAAATTCTTGTCGGAGCTACGAAAGAGCTTCGTCGCTATAGTTTCTTCGTATCGCGAATAGAGCTTCTCGCGAACGAAACCTTTGTGCATTACTTTCGCAAGGAATACAATGCATCCGCATTTCCTGTATTTATAAATTGAGATGAGAATATATCGAAATAGTATTCATCTTATCCTTACTGTTTTAAGAGTGTCTGATCGTGAGCATTGAGATCGTGCGAAGATCAAATCGTTTTCTTCGTTGAGAAGAAAATGGCTCGCTTAGCATAAAAAAATGAGAAAATATCGAGTACATCATTGTGTCTTAATTCGAGACTAAATAGTGTCATACATGCGTAAAATGCTTCTTTATAAAACGATTATATCAAATAGGCACTCGATTGAGATTATTAGCGTCGAGAATATCCTATTGCTTATTACTCGATTGAATTACATATATGAGATTTAGCGATTTGAATTATGTAAGGTAACGTTACGTGCCGTAAAATCAATTTAACATTCGACCGGCAGAGTGTGACGTAATAATTACGACGTTTTCACGCTGAATGTTTTTTTCTAGTTTATGCAAGAAGCCTTGCAATACTGGGTAATACTAATTTCCGCGTTATTACCATATCACGAATTATTGTCTCTTAGCACAGATACGAGCCGTTGTAATTAGGACAAATGATTCGATTTAAATGGATTACGGTTAATAAATACGTCGCGTCGAAATTCCCAAATGGATCAGATGTCCTTGCTACTTAACTCTTCATTAATGTACTAGATAAGATATCGTCGTTAAAAAATTCCAGTTGCGTCAGTTTCCTTCGAGAAAAATTTTATAAAAAAATAAAAAATGAAGTTACTATCACCAATCAGAGCAGTGCTTGGTTTTTACAGACATATTATGATCACAATATATGTTCAAATCTAGATTTTAACAAATTCTCGTATGTAAATATCTTACTTACAACTTAAAAATCCGGTATACTAAACTTTGATTTATTAATTAAGGTATCTCAGCTTGCTAAGGAGAGCATTATGTACATATTGTACGTCACAATGTAATGAAGAGCTAAGTCTTGTGCAAGGTCGTTGTCATCATTATCGACATATTCGCGAATCACAGAGCGGTTTCGAGAGCAGGAGCACTCGGACTGCGCGGCGCAACATTTTGCGTTATCGCGTGTCGCGGGGATTCCGATCGCGCTCTGAATCTCTTGCTGAAGTAGAGGTTCTGCGACGGATTGGTGCTCGTGGGTGTGCTGGCCAGGAACTGGGCTCTCGCCAGTTGGTTGCTGATCCTCCTCGACTCGAGAGCACTCACGGGGTCCTGACTCGTAGATTCGAGCGTACCCTTCGAATACCGTATCGCCGTGCTAGCGATATCGTTTCGAGGCACCAAGGACGAAGTATCCTGGCCGGTTACCGTGGTTTTTGCAGGAGATGCGGTTCGTGTAGGATCGTCAGACGTGCTTGTGATTGATTCGTGGATATGGTTATTTTGACTTAACGATTTGATCGCGGTATCGAGATCGAGGTCGTCCATAGACGTCTTTTTCGCCGTTAGTCTATCGTTGTTGAAGTTTGCGGCTTTGTCCTTGTCGGTGACACGCAAGTGACTCGGTAGATCGATGCAAAGATCCAACTGCCGTCTAGAATTCAGTCTTGAAATGGGAGACGTGTTCTCCGGCGAGGGCTTCATCGCCTTCTCCTCCGCCGCGGTGTCCTCGATTATGGTGGACGAAAGGACGTCGGTTCTCGGGGTCTGAAACCTCCAGACTGAGCGTGGACTCAGGACTTTGGTCAAGGGACTCTGGTGAGCGTTCGGCGACGATTGCTGTTGCTGTTGTTGACACTGCTGGCGCGACAGTTTCAGCTGTTCCGCCGCCGATAGCCGCATGGGATTGGCCTTTACACTCTGTTGAAGGAGCAAACGTTTGAAATCCATTCGTGACGTAGGCGATTGCACCGTAGTCGGTATCTGGAATGGATCGGGCGAATTAACGGGAGAAATAAACTGTAGTGAACATAAATTAAATTGTAGGATTTTAGAAAGATCAGATAAATTAATTTGTATTAAAATAAACATATACTTCATCTTCAATATTAAATGAACTAACGAGAAAACAATTTCTTTGGTAGGAATTGAAGATATGATTCTTCGAATGGATGATTTTCGGTACTGGCAATTACCTCCGAAGAAGCTTTTTGAGATTCCGGGCTCCAGCTGTGCCTGGTGCCGGCCGGTGTTTTCACCAAGGAGCTCATTGATCCGTACGGCGATAAGTTCTCGTTGTCGATTTCATTGAGCTTGAGGTTGAGTTTCTGCTTAGACTTGTGAATCGCAGCGAATAGCTCCTCGTTGGACATGGTGCTCTTGGTGGGCGACAGAACCAGATTGGTCGGCGTCGTTCTGCCGGAAGAGGTCTGAATGGGAGTGCTTCTGCCCGAGGAACTGCTCGTTGGTACCGGCGACGAGCAATTATTGCCGGCGGCGGCGGTCAGAGCTAGACGTTCCGCCACGGTTGGCACCGATCGTCCGTAGTGGCTGGTGGGAGTGGACGATTTGAAGCCGTTACCGTAGCCACCGTGGCCGATCGGCGAAATTGGATTATTCCTCAGAATATCCGCGTGAGGAGACTTCGTAAGAGGATCGTTGGCGGGTGAAGATGCGAAGAATCGATAACCGAGTGCAGCTTGGTTTAGGGGCGTTGCGAATCTATGCACAAGACAATGAAATGTTTAAAGTAAGGTATATATAGCAGTAACAGTTACAATTAGTATCAGATGTTGCAATAGACTCGATGGTTCATGATTTATACTTTCTTCCAATCGATCTTTTACATAATAAAGATAGAAATCTAGATAACTATGATAACTAATCCTCTAGACAATGCCTTGATAATAATTAATATCATTAATCTTTAATCTCTCGATATGTAGATATACATATATTTATGTTTGTTAAAAAATTTATAATTGATTTAGAAGCGCAATTAAATGATAAAAAGAATTCTTTTATCTCTCTCTTCTAACTCTTCTTCCGATCCTCACCTATTTCTAACATCCACGACTGATTGAGGTTGACTCTGCACGAATCTACCTCTCATCTCCTCTTGTTCCAAATTTCTGCTCCCCGCATCCACGTAGGAAACGTATCGAGTCTGCTCGTTCTCCAAGGCCGTGACCCTCTGTTGGCCCTGTTTCGCCAGCATGTGCATGCTGCTAAGAGAACCGTGTCCCAGACCTCTGGTGATGTCCGGCGTGACACTACGAGGCGGTTCGATCTCTCGTTGAGGTCTTCTTGTCGGCAGGGTATAAAATTGCTGTTGATTGATATCTCTGGCTGGTGAACAGAGCTGCTGATTCCTCGCGTTGTGCATGTGCACTGTTTGGTAGTTGCAAACTCGTTGCTGATACTCATAGTTCGACATCCTCTGCTGTTCGAGGATATTTTTGCAATTGTCATATTGTTGAATATTTCGATGAGGGTCATAGATGTCCTGCTTTCGATCCTGCGCGATCGGTTGCGTCTCCTTCTCGGGATATGCTCGCAGATTAGGTGGCTGCGTGTCCTTTAGGATATCGTGGTACTTGTGCGACTTTTGTCGATCCTCGGGCTTCGGTGGGGCTATGTAGGGCGGCGGTTGAACAATCGCCTGCGGCGGTATGGATTCCGGAGGTATGGTCAGTATAGGATTGTCTGCAACAGTTCAGAAAATGTCTTTACACTTCTAGCAATGATAGGATAGGACACAAGTGTTTTTCTTAGATCGATTATGATCGATTTTCCTCCTTTTAACTTGATAAAATACAGTATGAGAATTATTATCTCCTAAAAGTCTTTAGATAGATTAATCTTCTCGAAAAGATCATAAAATAATCTTGAAGATTTGTTAGATTTAAAAAAATCATGCCTATATATTGTAATTGTGATACATTTTATCATATCCATAATTATTTCTTATAATTATAATTTATAATTGTTATAATTGTTTTGCTTGAGATCTTGCGATTAGAAGTTACGTAAGAAGAAAATTTTGACAAGCGATTATTATTTTATATAAATACAGTAATATACACATATAGATTTAAACATATATTAAACGTATTTACATGAAGATTATTATCAAAACTGTGAGTGATTTAATCCAAGCAAAGCGACCATGTTGCAAAAGCATCACAAACACAAGCATGCGATAAACAAAACGTGAGAAAATCATAATATGAGCGCATGAGTCTGATGTTAATTTTTATACTTAGCCACTTAAATTATTTAATTAAATTTCGAATATATTCAATGAAATTAAATCTAACAGTTAATAACAAATAATACATGTTAATGTAATTTATAATGTCTAATATTAAATAATAGACATGCGGATACAACTTAATATATTTTAGAAAAATATAGAAGAATTGTTAAAATGTTATTATACATAAACAAAAATTCGTGTCTTTCTCCACATCAAACTTACGCGCAGTACGCCTAGGAAGTTAAAAAAAAAAACGTACTCACCAGGTGTATGGAGCATGGAACTATGATATTGTGGGTTACTAGTGCGGGGGTGCCACACGCGCGTGAGGTGCATTTTTTTTTCTAAAACTATACAGTAGGCACATATATGGAGACACATAAAACGAAAAATAATAAACAAAAAAAAAAAACAGGCGGGAACTTAGGATGGTGCAATATTTACAATCAGAGGTGCATATGATGTGTACATGGGTGAGATGAGACGATAGACAGAAAAGAGAGAGAGAAAAAAAATGACAAAATGCAAGTGCTTTCCAAAAAGAATGACGTCTATTACATACATTCCTAAATCATTAAAATGACATATCGTTTTCTTGTGGCGATAGTAATATTGTACTTGTATGTACAGGGCAAGATGCGTCGCGATAACGCATTGCGCGGGAGTACAAAAAGAAAAATGTACATATATACGTGTCTATAATAATACGTTGCTTACAGCGGGTATGGATCTCTTAACGCTCTACACACATATACACATATACAGTACACGCTGATAGTGCATGCTCCCCTGCCCAGGTTGTAAGTACGTCCTCGCGATATTAGTTGCAAGCTGATTAATCAACACTGCTGTGTCAGGGTAACACCGTGAGGAATGCGGCGCAAAGTGCGGACTCGGACCTCCCGTTCCCTCCCGCGATTTCAATTAACGCATATATGCGGCTCGTTTTATAACCGGTGTGCTATTACCTCGCGTTATCCCATAAGCAGGCGGCGCGAAGTCGCATAAGCGTGTGATGTTATCGCGCTAGCTAAACGTCTGCGAAGTCGACGTGATAACTATCGTGTGGATTATAGACGCGGTATATTCCCATTACGAGAGCAGTGTTATATCATGGTGAAGGGAGGAGTAATCGTTTCAGACACGTTAATCCTCTATATATGAAATTTGCTTGATTTTCTCTAGTATGCAATTATCTACATTGCTGCATTATATCAGTATGATCAACACCCCGACGTAGTAGATCAGACTAACTTTCTACCTCGGTTTGGTATATTTAACGTTGGGACAAAAATTTAATGATATTTAATTACGAAATTTGTACAAAGAGAAATATCTATTCTTTTAAATACATTACGATCGCGAAAAAAAAAAGGAAAACGCAAACACGGTGTCACCCTGATCGAGACCCATGATTGCAGGTAAGGGTTTCTATGTACCCACAGTTAGTCCTTGTTAGTGATAGACGCTACTTACAACGAGAGGCGAGCACGCATCTCGAGCAAACATGCGACACGGCAAGTTAAGGCACATTTACGAGGGTTTCACAAGCATGCCGGAATACGAACTGCCGTTATCTCGATTATGGGAGATGACAGCTGTTTTATTACTTGTAGAATATTTAACGGTGATCAGTCAATGAAAGATCGGACGTGAAGAACACTCTTCCGACCGAAGGACGGTTAATTTTGTGTCGTTAAACTACCAAGTCACTATCATAAATCAGTTACATTTCAAGTCAAAACTTAATATTTATATATAATTTAGATTAACAACAACAAATATATATATATAATGGAAGTTTCTCTTAGATTTCACGGAAATTTCCGATACAATAATAGGCGAGATAAATCAGCAAAGTGTTAAGGTAACTTAAATACAATGACATGATTTTCGTATCGTCAGTATGCAAATGGGGGTCAACAACTTAACTTCGTGTAACGCGCGCTACTCGTCGATCAATCGCGAAGTATGAAATACAAGGGGAAGTTGACGATATTATAACTGCGTTACTATGTTGAAACGCGTGAAAACTGAAAACGCATGAAAAACACGTTTTTCTCTTATTGTTATCAACACGAAAGAAATCACTTTCGTACGTCATCGGGATCACTATATTTTCTACCCTCATTCTCGACTTATCGCTCACAAATGCAAAATAAAGAGCGAGCTGCGACGAATTACGCATTTATCGTGAGCAGATAGTATAGTTTTATAGGCTATGACTAATCCTCTCCTGTTCTTTTTATAGATTTTTATTTCCACTGTATATTTATACTGCGTCGCAAGAAACAGCCACAGAAATTGCGTAAATCATTGTGGCTCGTTACCAATAACAAGGCTCGTTAACTTCACCCTGAAAATCATCACAAATCGTCACTGTTTCTAACGACGCAGCAATGTATTCTTACGTGCATAAAGATACGTATAGTAACATTAATGAAATATGGATACTGGTAGCAAACACAATTTGGCATAATTACTCACGAGAGTATGCTGGTAATAAATATAATTATAAACATATGATAGATCGATGTTTAAACTGGCTATATATAAAAACACGTTGTTCATAAGATGACTTAGTGCTCGTCTCATGCAAAATTCAAAGATCGACAGTAAAGTAAATCATGTACGTCTTTGTCACTGGCCATACGTATGCGATTATACAAGTGGATTAACATAATACTTTCGGCGTAAACAGCTAATTACATAAATTATATTTGAACGTAATATTTTGAATATCTCTAATTACGTTTGTTCTTAACATAAATAACGTGAGAACCGCGATTACAGGCCGCTTACAACTGATTTTCGCAACGATTTACATTGTAATCGCATCGACGCGATTTCTTTGCACACCTAAATTGGACGGATCTGTTCTTACTACGTTTCACACTTGAGCGTCTGTATTGCCTGTCATGTGTGTCTGAAAATAGTAGTAAATCAGCGAGGAGATAAAAAAGTTATCTGCATGCCGCGATGAAGTTAAATTCGACGACGAGATTTAGGGTCACTATTTCCAACGTCTGTTAATCTCTTAACCGACGGATAACTTTTCAGAAAAGCGAATAGAAATTGGCTATTTTGAAAATTAATCGTCAGTCAGAGGTTAACAAACATTGGAAATAGTGATCCACGACGGTTAATTTTTAAAATATCCAATTTTTATTCGCTTTTCTGAAAAGTTAACCGTCGGTTAGAGATTAACAGACGTTGGAAATAGTGACCCTTACACGTGTTCCGTCCGCATCTCTCTTTCTCTCTCGCTCTTACGTTAATCGTTTTGAAACCTCAACGAATTATCTGCGATTTAACTACCGTTATCGAATTTCGGCCGCGATTTTACGCAACGGTATCGCTCGTTCCAAAGTCTCCATCGAGACATCACAGGTCGTCCAAGATTTCGATTATCATACCATTTTTGTTTACTCGCCCCACGCGTGTATATGTATCTGTGCGTTATTGTCGATCAATGCTAATATTATTGTTTACACTTCACGGGAGATCGAGCCGGTGCATGGTTACGCGCGCTGATAAAAGTCCGCTTTCGAGATAAGCTCGCACGATTTACGTTGTGCATCCGTTTGTCAAGTTGGGCTGTTACGAAGTGCAAGACACTGGAGGAGAGGATCGACCTTTTCATTTCTCTTTCTTTCTTTCGTGCTCGTTTTTTCGTATTTGCGGCACTTTCCACTGATTTTGTCTCTCTCTCTCTCTCTCTCTCTCTCTCTCTCTCTCTCTCTCTCTCTCTCTCTCTCTCTCTCTCTCTCTCTCTCTCTCTCTTTCTCTTTTTCTCTTTCTCTCTCTCCGTCCGTGTAAAACTTCTTTATAATCGTGCGCCAGTTTTGCAATCCCGATAACGAACGCGCGGTCACTCACGTGATGCCCACTTAATGTTCTCGAGTGATGTCACTGATACAGTCATGGACCATGGACTTGACAGACAAATTAGCGTCTCATTTTCTCATTTGTACTTCGCGGAATAGTTAATGGGGATTAAAGATGCATCGATAGCACAAAGAAGAAAGGAGAAAACATGTGATTTATCGCTATAAAATATCTTAATTTCTTTTTTACATAAAAGAAGATAGAATAAATTGGAAAATTAATGGATAATACAATAAAATTTATTCGTCGATAGGTATGAAAATGTCCAAAAATTAATGATTGAAGGATTAATGCTTGAAGGATTTTAAAGAATGTTATTTTACGAAATATATTCCAAGCGTAATCAGAGAAATTTTCTGGTGATGTTTAAAAATAAAATTCGTATGAAAGAATGATTTGTGTCTCAAAAATAAATTTTCTGTAAATTTCCATAAAATTATCAGTTTACGGTTTACGTAATGGATATAAATAACCTTTCCTTGAGTATCGCATTACATGTACTGATACAAAATATTTTGGCTCGAAGAAACGAAATAAAAGAAAATAATCAAGTTCGGAGCAGACATATACAACACATGTATACACGATAACATTTCCTTTCTCCTAATCGTGAGCAATTGAAATTATCGCCAAGGAAAAATTCAGGTCCAAAGTGGACAAAAAAGATGTGCAGCACAGAGCATAATTAAATTGACACAAGTGACAGTTGATAAGAATGTAGTGTGTAACGAATATATTCGTAAACTCTCATTTTTTCTTCATATTTATAATAACATCTTTTCAATCAGTATGCCATAATAATGTAAAATTGAATAAATTCCCGAGTCTTTTTACATTTGTTAATAAATGTAAACTTTTCACACGTTATTCGAGTTTGTTAAAATAATATATTAAAACACTATATTGTTTTAACAAAGCGATAAATTGATATATTATACTCACATAATCATAAATATGAAAAAAAAGCTTAAAATAGCTAATGACAGTAAATGACAGCTTAGAGTTTACGTTAACCCCACACTTGCAAGGATGCAACTTGTAATGCAGACGGGACTGTATAGGCTCAATGACTGTGAAGCGATGCGACGATGATTTTTATGATAATCAACTTACGAGGCCGCCTGGTCGCGATGAAGAGGAGATGTCTCGCCAGCATGTTGAAGCGTTGCCGCGGCGAGCCGGGAGCCGGGCAACTGATCGAGCCGGGAATCGTGAATCGACTTACGACCGCGCTGTGCTCCGTCTATCAGCGGTATTGCCCCGGCGACTGTCTGTCTAGCGACAAGATTTCCTCTCCGTTTTTGTACCGATAACGTCTTATCATCGCGCCACGCTAAAAACTCGATTTCATTCTGCGGCGAGTCATCCGACTAGGATGTGAGAGACTTTCGAGGATCTTTCGGAAACGGAAAAAAAATTGGCCTTCGCCCGAAAGTGATTTTCTTGAACTCGCAGATCGATAAATCGAGCCTTTAGGAATAACAATAATCATAAAAGATGATTATATGTCACGGAACTGGCGATCTTGAGAGAACGTGATCGGATCGTGATTAGACGCGACGATTATTCAAAGACACGCGGCTCCGCCCTCTTGCAAAAATGCAAGCTGATTTCCTGCGGCACTGCATTTTGTTACTAAAGTCGCGACTTCCGAGCGGATTGAAGGGAAAGAGAACTTCGCGGACGGAGAACGAACGATCTCGCGATCTATTCGTCCGGATCGGAGCGTACTGAAGGCGCCGGGACGCGCACGAAAGTATTTCAATCCTCGCGGTGGGGATTTTTGTTTATCGACACCCCGGCCATTATCGTGCCGGGATAAACATCGCGTCTGATGCAATTCGCGTTGCTTATTGAGTCAGCGGCTAATAACGCTGATAAGGGTTAACAAAGTGAGTCTTTAACTGACAGAGAGCTTCGTGGGAGTTTTCCAGCGAATTGCTAAAGCGGAAGATTGCCTACTCTCGCCTACCCCGACGCGATAATTTCCTGTTTTCCTCCGGTCGAGGAAAGAATTATGTTTCAAACGTTTGGCGATTTAATGACGTTTTATTTAAATCGGAGTCAAATAAATGTAATATGACCGACGGTTTAATTAATTGGTTCCATTCCGATATAATTCGCTTTAATATATAATGCTCCAATTTAAAAAAAATATTATTGCGTTATTTTAAACAAGATGATTCAACTTTATGCGCGACAAGTCTAAATAAGAAAGCTTAGAAGAAACTAATAAAATTTCAGAATTCTGTATGTTTTGCATATATATCGAGAAGAATTAATATAAAAAATAAAATCACTTGAGGGGGACACAATTCATTTACAAAAAGTGCAAAAATTAGTCCCTGCTGGTCCTATTAATTTTTTCTAAATGCATTTTGTTCTTATTGATAAAATTAATTAACTCTAAAATATTCCACACACACGGACTGTCATTTGACGATAAAACTCGAGATTTATCTCCTCGTAAGTATTAAACGCACCGCGGGGATCGTCGGCCGACTCGCAGCTGGAAACATCGGACACGAGTGTCAGATAAGGAAAAACGTGACCGGTATGCGTGTTTCTCTTTCTGTATCTTTGTTCGCGTGCGAAAAAATTGGCCGATCTCGCTGTCGTGATCATCGTCGAACGGTTTGTTTGTTGGTCCCTGCCCCCGTCAATTCGTGAGAGTGACATTACCTCGATCCGTCTTTTGCATAATGCGCCGCTATCCGCTGCACCGATATCTCCCCCGCGACTTCTCGCTCCAGTTATATCTGACTAGACCTTGATGATTCCCGCTCATCCTCCGATCTATTTTACGCGATGATCTTACCATGATTTAACTCGAGGCATCAAAGTCTCAACGCATCGAAATCATTCTCTGCGGAGTTATCGCGCCGAACCTTTGGCAGCAAAAACGCCGATTTTCGAGATATCGTGATGCTTGCTGTACAAAAGCTCGCGATATTTTATATTCTACTCTTACTAAACAGTATTCTATTTTAACGCAGTTAATTTCTTCTTCAAAGTATTCTTTTTGGAGATTTTATTTCACAAGTATTAAAATTAAATAGAAATATTAAAGAGTATGAAATTTTTTCTCTTTAAAAATAAAAATATTAATTTTCCAAATAGTGAAACTTCTATTGTATAAAAAGTAATTATATTCTACCATAACTTTTTTAACTTCAACTTTCTTTAGAAATAAAATTATGGAAGTGAGATTTAATTGTAAATTAATTCTCAAGATAATTTTATATTTATTTATGTCTATGTAAATTACTCATTGAGCTACTATCAGTTACTAATAGAAAGTTAGAATTATTCTGAAGAAGCAGATTCGAAAGAGAGTCCTAGTACATATGTACTCGGTGCTTTTAGCCATAAGACATGTGATTACGTATTATCATATTCTCCAAGTGTGTGATAATTATTCTCCATTAAATCCACATCCGTTTGTTTTTTTTTAAGCACGACTCAACTCATATCAGAGCTTGCAGTAGTCGCATGTATTATCATTCCCGCTTCATATCAGTATTGCAAAACTAGTATTGCACACTAATGCAATGTTCTCTAGTCTCTACTAGATTTTTATGTCGTTAGTAGAATACTTAGCGGAAGTACTTTAATTAATACTCGCGCTTAGATCTGAAGTTTTTATAGAACCGATAAGACTTCGATAAAGAGTAGAAACTTTAAATAATTAAATTTTTTATCTCGTTTTAACTTCATATCGGTATTGCAAAAGTTGCTGAACTGTATCGCTGACGCGATTACCAGATTTCTGTATCGTTACTAGAATATTTGAGCACCCTAGCCGGTTCTAGGTCCGAAGCCCTCGGTCTAGGACTAGTTGGTATCGATTGAACAGGTACCGTTACATTGTTGTCGAAGGTCATGTTATTACCGACCCGTGGCTCCGGACTAGAGACCGTCTCGGGATAGTTGATCCTCTCCTTCAGCAACTCCTCCTGTAGCTCCTCGGAGGGCGTCCTGCAAATCTTGGACGACTTCTCTGTTTGATTGCTCGCGGATAATTTCTTGATGAACATGATCGGACTGTTCGCCATACGATAACTCTCGCTACGTTTCACCTTACGATCTGTTCTGTCGCCGCGCGATGAATCGGAGTTTTTAGCGGCCTGATTATCTAATTCTGTACAATCGACAGTCGTGCTCTTATCGACAGTGTCATCATTGAGCGCCGTATTCACATTTTGACTATCGGAATTAGATTTTTTCCTACAGAAGCTCGGAGTATCGAGATCCGAGACCAATAATTTTCTACCTAATTTGGGCGTGTTACCGGTTGCTCTCAAGATTTTCGGGTAGAGACCCGATTTCTCAAAGTCTAATCGCGAGTTCGCGGGATTAAGATCGACAGAGTGGTTGACTTTGGACGGAGCGATCGCGCGAACGTTTGTCTCGACAGCGTCGCCGTTGAGCTCCGGCGGACGGTTCTCGTCGCGATCAAGTTTACGCTTTGTCTGTCTGTCTATCTGCGAGCCCCCGTGACAGAGCTTGGCTTTATCTACGGATCTGTCCGGCTCCGGGAGTTTGTTGCACGGTGCCAAAGCGAGAGTCGGACTGCCGAAGGACTGTCTAGACTCGTCCATAGAGCGTGACGTAGCGGTCGCAGTGCGTGATGCCTCTAATCTACCAGTGCGGCAATCGCGGTGCTCGTCAGTGCTGGACGTCTTACCTTCGTCGCCTTGCACGTTGACGTAAGCCCCGCGGACCTGTCTGTGGGGACTGGTCGGGCTCGTGGGACCGACCACGGTCGCCGGCGTGCGCACGTAATCCGGACTGGTCGCGCGATCGGGACTTCGCGCCGCTCGAATGATTAGCTTGCCCAACTGAGGTGACGTCGGCGGTGTGGTCCTGATGTTCGCAGCGTCCACAGCGTCGACGTTCTTCGTAACGGCGCGGATGTTCGGTATCGCGCGATGAAGCAACGGTGACGGACTCGGTGACACTCCTTCCCTGACGAAGGGACCTGGACATAGATGTGTTGCGTGAAAATCCGAATTTGGTGTTTCAATAATCAGTTAAAGATTGTCTGATAATTAATTTTATCGATTAGTTAGTTTCATCAGGATCTTTTTCAAGCGGTCGAAATTTATGTTGGAAACAAAAAATGCTATTGGTAATTTAATATGATTTAATAAAATTTGCAGGCTTAAGCTAAGTTAAAATTTTACCGGAAAAAATTCTTATTTTGATAGGAAGAGCAATGTTGAATAATTGAAATAATAATTGAGATACCTGGATTAAATGTTGTGTGCGCTCCCTTCCTTCTCTTCAGACTATCGGACGAGTAGACGACTTTACCCTCGGAATCTAGAGTGACTCGAGCACCCTGTCTCTTCCTTTCCAACGACGAATCCGGTTTCTTCGGCAACTCGCTCAAACTGACGTATTCCGCGTCTTTCTTGAAGATATCGGAATTGGCGTAGGTGGTAGTCGGTCGGACGGCGGTCATGCCTGATGACGACGACGACGTTGATGATGACGATGAAAGCGGGCCCGCGGGGCGTTTGTCGTTGTTGTTCCTCACGTCGGCTATGGTCACATAGTCGCCGGAGTCTGCATTCGACAGCTCCTGCACGGCTCCGTTCTTCGTGGCGTGCTTCTTACCCGGAAGTACGCCACGAAGCTTGCCCAGAACTCCGCTCAGTGGACTGATCTTGATCGACGACGACGACTGGCCTGTCGTCGTCGGTCTGTCGTTATTGGCGGCCGCCGGCAATACTTGTACGGTGGCATAGAGATTCTTGTCCTGGCCATTGATCACCTCCATCTTGGACGTGCCGACGGTGGCAGACATTAATATCGAACCGCCACCTTGAAGTTCAGTCCTCCTCGTCGGTTCGTTCGTCTTCTTCTCGTTCTGGTCCGTCTCTTTCGCGTGCTCGTCATCGGATACGGGTGGCGTGATCACGCACATCGACGGAATCCGACTGGTCGTGATTGCCGTTTTCGAGCGAATCCTCTCGATTCGCTCGCAGCCCTCCAGATCGCTCGACTCTGAATACTCAAATTCGGAGCAGGAACGGCCGGTGCAGGCTGGACTCGAAGCAGATTCAACGGGAGACGAGGATGTGTTGTGACCACTGTCAGGCGATTCGCCGCCGTTTTGATTTTGACCATGAACCTGTTGACAAAATTGAATATATTGAAAATAGAGACGACAGGATAGGTGCTTATACAATTACTTTATTATTGTAAATATATTTTAATAGAAAAATTGATGTTAGCTTTTTTATATTAATTTAATCAAAAACATAATCTTAACTAACTCACAGATTTTACAGTAGAAGAAAGAAGAAAAATTAATTAAAATCCGGTATTTGTCTATATGCACGAGATGCTGGCGTTATATTATTAAGAATTAATATATAATTTATATAAATTTCATTTTTTATCGAAAATTCAATATTAATTAATCTTATCTCTATTCAACTTTATTCCATTTTTATAAGGTTTTTAAAATCTCTCTTAATAAATTAATACTCAATTTAATTTTATTTCGCTATCTCTTATCGCAGCTAAAAGTATTGACCCTTGAACTTACCATAGCAACAACTGTGAGGCTGGACTTGCGCTCGGGAGGCGGTGGTGCCATAAGTGCGGTGCAAACCGTTCCGGCCGAGCTGGTCGTTGTGGAAGTTGATCCTCTGCCAAATAGTTCGTATTCGTTCTCGACAATCGGCGAGGTAGGATCCGAGCCAACGTCGTTAGTCTTCGTCAAAGGACTCTGCGGCATGAGTTCCTCCTCTCTAAGAGTTTTCAAGCCTGAGTCCATGTGAAATGAAGTGTAATATCCTTCCGTGTCACAAGAGTACACCGACGACGTTTCGCCATCGTCGGAAAAGGGTACCACCGTGATATCCTGTATGATATCCGGTGTTAAGGTACCTTCGGAAGTTACCGAGGATGAAGCTGAGGTGTCCCTTCCCTTCAATCGCCTCATATGACTTAAGGAAGTGGAGGACGTGCCGATCGAAGCTGTCGTCGTGGATCTGAGATAATATATTCGAGTATATTAAACGAATGTAAATTTTTCCTCAAGTCTAAAACAATCTCTTCGCGATCTCTGATTCAGAAGATTAAGGCAAATCTCAATTCGCTGGAATAATCGAAATTTAATTGAATTTCGTACGAAGTTTAAATAACTTCCGTAACTAATTTTCATAACAGAATATAAATCGTTCTGCTATAGGTACACTCAAATATCTAGGATCCATCTTAAAGGTCTGCTGTAAATTTTTAGTTAATTAATGACCGCGTTGGAA
Organism: Temnothorax nylanderi; assembly: GCF_030848795.1. Classification (NCBI taxonomy): domain Eukaryota; kingdom Metazoa; phylum Arthropoda; class Insecta; order Hymenoptera; family Formicidae; genus Temnothorax; species Temnothorax nylanderi. The sequence goes on from NW_027249239.1 coordinate 154,562, forward strand.
AATATTCAATTGCCTGTAGAACTAAGAAAATACATAAGACTTCCGTAAATATAATGGGACATTGAGATAATCCCTGTTCGATTTCTTCTTCTTACCTGGGCTGATGCGTGGTGGTGGTAGTCTCGCTGCCGATGCTGGCTCTTCCGCTCTCGGATGAAGCGCTCCAGTTTCCGGAGCTCGAGTGCGGTGCGTCGTCGCGGTTGCTGCCCTTCCGTCGTTCTCGCCTCTGGGCGGCGCTTTCGCGTAATTTCACGCTCGGCTGTTTGTTGTCCGTGCTCGGTACCGACACCGGTATGCTGGCCGTGCTCTTGCCGCTCGAGCTGGACGAGCTGGGCTTCCTCTCGTGCGACTTGTCCCTTCTGCGTCTCGTAGTCACCGTCTCGTAAATATTTATCTCCTCCGGCGATCTCGTTTGACCCTGTGCCTGCTCGGTCCTCTCCGCGCTGACCATCGTCGATTCCTGTTGCGGTTGCTGCTGATTCGATTTCGGACTGATCAGTTTCAGTCTGGACATGCCCCACGCCTTCAGCGTGTTGAAGTGCGACTTCTTTTCCGTGGGTGAGTCCTTCTTCGTGGACCCCAAGACGTCCGTGCTCGCCGAGCGATGCGCTCTCGGCGTGGCGCTTGGCAGCGTCTCCTCGGGCTCCTCGCCAGTCGTCTCCCTACAGCGATAAATAATCTCAACGTGAATATGAGGCGAAATACTGTAGTGAGTGCGATTTCCATCACGCTTTATAAGAAACGACAGATTCACGCGCGAGCATGCTACGATTAATCACGGATAAACCGTGATACACGATGACGATTTTGTTACAGATTTATTATTCGCGTATATTTCAATTGATACGTAAGTTAGATTGTTAGAGCCTGTGGGAGGTTTCGCGTGCGATATCGCACGACAACGATACGGAGATGATCTGAAACTATTATCACGGCAATGGGAGTAGTACAAAGGTAGAATAAGGAAGATTCTTCGTGCTTGGACGACTGCGAAAATATGAGCGCACTTTATCGAGCGTGACAAATCGCCGACTATTTTCGAGGTACAGATCTCTGGATCCGCGCGTCCTTATAGTAACAGAACCGCTGCGATGTATCCGAGCAAAATGTATACTCCTTGGTTATACGAGTATATTTATCATGCCGTAAAAGTTGAAGGAGTCGAGCATTCAGCGAACGGTCCATTAATCCCATCAATGATAGCGTTTCTTAGTAATCCTTTTTTAAACGACGATGAAAAATTATCTTTATTAAGTATATACGGATTGTAAATCGAACAATCTTGAAACAGTTACTTTCGCGAAACGTGAAACAATGAAGGATCGACAATATCATTTTAATTCCGGAGTTTAAATAGCACGTATAATAGCACTTCATAAAGCAGAATTTTAATTACATTAATTTGGAATACGAAATATAGAAAATAACGGAAAACCGTTTGCTCACACAATCCGAAATTGTAGTAACTAAAAGAGTAATGAGTAAAGTAGGGGAGAGAAGTTCTGAAAATTTTTCAGTTTGGAATTAAAGGGTTAACTATGACAACACTAACCCTCCGATAGCTTGTCGAATCTCCTTCTGATCGGTACCGGCGATCGTATTTCGTCTCTTCCCTCTCGGCCTGCGTGGCCGCGATCTCCTCTTCACCGTCGTTTCCTGAGTCTCTGGCCCTGACAGCAAGGACCTCCTCCTCATCGACATTCTTACGAAACCTCGTCCGCTCACATCCACCGCTACGATTTCCGCCGGGAATCTACGATGAAAGCGTACATTTCGGGATCACAATAGAGAGCTTGTCGGTCCGCCATTGATACAAAACTGAATGGACCCGGAGGAAGAGCATATCAAGTCACGTAACAGGAAACCGTGTGACAGACTTTTGACTTGTACACGCTTATATGTATTAGTTTATATATAAACTATATAAGATTGCATTTTAATTTGGCGGGAAATTTCTCATAAATTGCTCTATAAATTAACGATTTTCAATCTTTTTTGCTAATCTTTGCCGATCTGTTTTCTTTCTCTAATGTTAAATCAATAACATTTGCATTAATTAGATATTGAAACACATGGTCATTTTTTAAAATACTGTTAAAAATGCATTATATCAAATTTTCCAAAATATTTAATCTTAATAATTAAATATGTAATCTTTCCCAAAATAAAGGATCTATTATTATACATCCTTATATAAATAAGAATCTAAAATCTAATGACAGTGAAGAAATATGTCGAAAATTTGACCAAAAATAAGTTTTTGATATTTTATCAAGATTATCGATCATAAATCATATCCTCAATGATGAAAAGATTTTCCTGTCTCTCTATTTCGTGCGGCGGTTTCTACAATTCCCGTTCTATCGGCAATCAAGCGACGTATTGAGATAAACCGCTTACTTGAGCGCGATAGCCTGAACCTGTTCCTCGGGGCTGGGTAGCTTGTGATCGACGGCATCGTCGCTGGTCGTGTCGCCCAAGATCCTGGACGAGCAGTCCGGCGGTACGGTGACGTCGCCGAGCGCTTCGGTGGATGTCCATCTTCGAAGATCCTCGATAGCAGCCGGCTGCAACAGAATAATCAAACAGAATAATAAATACGCACAGTAAAGCCGCCTATCTATACAATATTTCTTTTCGTATGCTTTACGTATATTATCCGTATTTATCGCCACTTTTGTCTCTTTGAACATGGACAGATAATATATATCAGATTATTAAACTTTGTATATTTATATTCAATATAATATATCTAAAAAGGTATAATTATAAAATATATTCGATAACTATTGGCATTATGTAGAAGAGTAGGTATCTTTTTTATTATCGTTTTTCTCATTGATTTTTATGACAAAATTCTTGTGAATTAATCTGCTGTTACAAAATTGAGAAATTGCTTCTTGGGTAGTCAAGTAGATATAGCGAATACTTGAGGAAGCGATGTGCCGTGTGAAAGAGTTGTGCTATTTTGTATGTACGTGTTTGCATGGTGTTGTTACGCGACCTGGTCCCAGAGCACATAACAAATGACTCGTTTTTTTCTTCCGCGGGATCCGGGAGCCCCGCAACAAGGGGGTCGCCTCGCGTTCACCCTGCGGGAAACTCGACGCCGCGAAGGAAGAGGAACGAATGACGTGTTTTACGCGCTGCGGCACCTGCGTGGGTGTTAACTATTGTCGGGGTGTCACCTCGCCGACCGGGCGAGTTTCACGCACGGGATACGGAACGGATTGGGTTCCGACCGTCTGCCAACTTTTCCACACGATGCACTAGCCGTTGTTCGCGACTAGTCCGTGTAAACGGTCGAACCATTGTGCAAGTTTTAATTTTGCATACTCGAGAAACAATAGGAAGTCGGAAAATAGCGATTTTAAAAATATTCATTTATTCTAATTACTTCAATCAATTTTATATATTACAAAAACTCCTAAATATGATTAGATTGAAGTGTACAGAATTAATTTACAATATTTTAAATTGATACATTAAATTAATTTGTATTTTTTAATACTGTTAAAATAGGTATCAATATTGTTTCACATAAAGCCAAGTCATATCGAATGTGTACATGTATATGTGTGTCCACATTCGATCAATTTATCTTGAAAGTCATCCTTGGTCCTGAATCTTTAACGAAAGATAATCTATGGAATTGACATTCTTCTGCTTGTCAAGTACAGTATTACTGTCATATTGTAATTGTGTGTCGTGAGTGACAATCTCCGTTTGATATAAACCGGTTTAACGTCGATTCAAGTGCAGAGAAAAATGCAAGTTAATCGTGACACATTCGAGAGAAGAGGAAACGCTGCTCGGCGAAATTACTGGTACTGTTTCGAAGAAACGGGGTTCGAGATCCTATGAACTCTTCAATTATACCGTGAAAGTTAATTACGTTGAATTAAGTAGGCAAAGAGGTCAGATTTGATTCTGCTTGGCATTTGTAAGTTAATCTCACGTTGAGGATTATTGAGTCATGCCCCATAATCTCTATGTTCGGTCACCCGATACCGACCAATGCCTGAACTCAATACGCTCAGTTGTTTCTTCCGTGTTTCGCGAAGTCAATGCGAACAGTGTAACTGCGGCGATGAACTGAGTTGCATAACTCATTGAGAAAATATATGTACTCGTATGAATGCGCTGCCTGTGCAACTTTCTCATTCGGCAAAAAGATTTCACTATGCGCCACAAATGATCAGATAATCGCGTGGTAAAGTTATTATAGATTCTAACGAAATATGTGAATTTTTGATGAACTTCTTAGGTGAACATTCAATTTAAAAAACAATAAAAAATGTATCTATTCAATCTATTGCTTAATTCGTGTATTCCATATAAATTCAAAAACCTCTGGATTTGTTGGTGTATGCCTATAGATTCATTATTTCAAAATATATTAGAATCAATATAAAGAATTTTTTACAATATATAATCTCGGAATCTTGAAAAATTGACTGCTATATTAAAGGATGTTGATAACAGTAGAATTAAAGAATATTTGACATTGATTGATCTGAAACTAACTTGGAACGCGCGCGGAGAAAAATACCAATCGCGGAGGAGAACATGTCCTGACATTTTCATAGAGAAAGAGAGAGGAATGTACTTACGACTCTAGACTCGATGTCGAGGCTTTGGTCCCGTCTCCTCTTACCGAGGACCGGCGTGCAAAGGAACATATCCATCGAGCTGCCATCCCTCCTCAAGGAATCTAAACTTCGTACGGCAACTATAGCAGCGAGCTCGTACAACTCCCTCAGGGCCTTCGGCCTCGTGTCCGTCGTGAACAGTCTCGTCGATGGTTTATTCGTGACGTGAAAATGCTCCGTCCTCGCCGCGAAAGTACAGATATCCGATTCCGCTGTAACACGAAGAATACGAGGCCTTAACGATCGCCTTGTCGCCTAAGAGATTGTAGTCAAACTGTTACATGGTAGAGTCGCGTGTTTATCTAATTTCCATCACTTATCCTGATACATTGCACGTAACGATAACATCGCGATAAATTTCTTTCGAGGTAATTCCATCTCTTGGCGTACCCTTACACTTCTTTCAGATATGTAATTTTTTATATAATAATTCTGCAAAAATATGGGACAAATGGAATTGTAAATATTACAACTATGATTGGAGACCTTTTATAATATTTTACATTCATATATCTCATAAATATAAGCATGTATTAAAATTCTAATTAAATATAAAACTAAAAAGAGTATTTTAGATTTCTCTTATTAAAGATAAATATTATTATAGATTATAGATAGAGATTATTATGATAATCTCTTATTAAAGATATTAACGATTAATATATTCACATTAATGACATTTAAAATACTTGTAAACATATACAAATACTTTCTAAAAAAGAAATTCTCTACAAAAAAAGAAAGAGAAAGATTTATTATCATGAGACAAGGAAGGGTTTACTAATCAGATAGAAAAAGACTGCTCTCGCGCCTCTCGAATTTAAGAGGCGCTCACGACCGCATCCTTTTTTCTTTACAGCCATTCTATAATACGGCATTTCATCTCCGTAATATACTTTTTTGCCGGTCGTATGTGGCGGCCGGATATCACGCCGCTGACATATCTTAACTGTAAACATGTTCCATTCACGGTTTCTTGCACCGCAGCGCACGCAGGGCCCGGGCATGAAATCAGTAAAAAACCTAACTCATGCCACCCGCGCTCGAGGGGCACGCTTGATTCGACGTTTCCGGTTGTTTTCAGAAACGGTTTCTTCCGCGACGAAGCCGGGGCTTTAATCTCCGACAACGAGGTCCTTCCTAACGTTTTCAATTGCATGTCTAGAGAGGGGGCAATAATCCCATAGTGCACATTAATTATAAAATAACAGTTTTATTTGAAAAAATACCGTAAATAAATTAGAATAAGTAGTTGAATTATAATCTGTATCAATAAAGTATGGCATTTTTTCTCTAATTTGACAAAATTATGTTTAAAGCGATTTATTATTAATTAACAAACGCACGTATAATTATGGTCATTATATTTATTATTTATTAATTTCTTGACTCTAATTTTTTCGTGTATGATATTTTATATTTCTAAATAATGTTAGATTTAGAAGGAAGCTTGAAATATACTGGTGCTTTTATCGAAAATTTCCTTTATAAAGAGTGGCACAAAATCGTGCAGACTCACTGTATCCTGACACACACACACACACACACGTGAAACATGTGAATTGAATGACGGATGAGTCATAACGTTTGATTCGTGTTTTTATCGGCGACGTGATCGTCGAACAATGAAATCCCGTAAACACCTCCGCGCTCACGGACAATTAGTTCCGTTATTCAGAGAGATCCTTAATTGCATGACTTTTTTAAAATCAATCTTTCGGCTTGACAACGCATAGCGCATATACGTCTCGCAGCGCTATATGAAGTGCTTTCATTATCGCGTGCTTCTTGTGTTTTCTCCCGTTGTTCGCCTTTTGTTTCGCACAATACCGCGAAGGGTTAATCACCGTCAGTCCGAACACGCGATAGGGTCCGTATTCCCCATTAGAACTTCGTTCCCTACGAGCTCGCCGCATCCAATAACGTTTACGCTCGATTCGCATGCTCGATTTGCCCTCTGACGCTATGATGGAAAGGCTATTCTGCGGAATGCGATTTGCTTCGTAAAGCTCCGTCTAGGAAACTAACTAACAGCTAATGAACTTGTAATTATATAATCTCAAAGTCAAATTACAATTTTATCATCGCGATTTATTAAAACTTGTGTTTGTATAAACAACTTGAGATATTTTACAATTTCAATTTATTAAGATTATTAAATCTATATAAACTAATTGTAAGAATTATATATTTAATTTATTTTCAAAAAATAAAATTTTACGATTCTAACTTACAAAAATTGATATGTCTTTCACACGACTTCCTCAAAAAATTTTGTAAAAATTTCGAAGCGAGCGCTGTACTCTTTCAATTCTTCGGCGTCCACGCTCCAAATGGCTTCTGGAATACTTCGGTATTAAGAGTTACGCTAACGGTTCATTACGAAGCAAGGTAGTAATATCGCACGACTGCTCCGGGCATTTATGCCATAGTGTATAAACAGAGCGATGCGTGTACGTGCGGGCCGCGAGCGAGAGAGACTCGCCAGTGTTCTGCCAAGCTGCAGTCCGATTCGATACAATCGTCCGTGGAGTATTTCTTACTAACCGTCTGTAACCTCGGAAGCCGATGCACATAACTACATAGCCGGTACAACCTTCTGCGCGGACGAGCGGGGGATCGACCTTCCTCCGTGATGTTCTGCAATCTCATCGCGCGCGCGAATAATCGAGATTGGAGCCGAAGCTCTGTTTCAGCGTACAGATTCCTCTAAAAAAAATTATCGTCTTCGTGCAAGCGTTACTTTTTGCCATTTTCAAGCAATTATTGATAAAAATGTCGATTTTGTTTTAACTGAGCACCAAGATTAATGATTCTGTTAACATTTTCGTTAAAAAAAGTAACTCTTTATATATGAATATTATTTTTACATTGAAAGAAAGACCTTCATTACAGTCGGTCCGCATTTTTTACAATTAAAACAAGTCAATATTAGAAACGTAGCAACAGTGAGACTGACATTTTCATTCTCGCGCGCAATGAAACGAGTAAAAATGAAATATTAACAAACATTTCAATTGGAAAAAAAACAACTAGCAGTTTTGTATTGTACGTTGGGTGGAGAATATGCTCGGATGCATTTCGAAGCGCGTTTGCAGAGAGAGAGAGAGAGAGAGAGAGAGAGAGAGAGAGAGAGAGAGAGAGAGAGAGAGAGAGAGAGAGAGAGAGAGAGAGAGAGCCGAGCTCTCGTCTCGATAAATGCGCGGCGAGCGGCATTAAGCGCGTCACGGCTGTTAGTAAAAGAGGGCCGGACTCCGCGGAGATTTTTTACAGACGCCAGAAGAGAGCGAGTTACGAGTCAAGGCCGGCTGCACAGGTTGCTCGGTCATGAGAATAGAAATATGAGCGGGTAGGCATGGCCGTGTTCGTACCTAATAGTCGCACACCTGAGTAAGCACCGGCCGCGGCTCCGCGCGCGCACGCATCCCGATCTCTCGCAATAATAGGCTTCGAGCTATTCGCAATCGTTTCTCACAAATCAGCACGATCCACTATAACCGCGGCCGGCACGAGCTAATTACAATAGTAGCTTGGCAGCGACGTATGAGGCCCGACAAGTAATGATAGAACCGCTTCAATGCACTCAACTTCAACGTGAGGTAGAATTTGTTTGTAAGAAATAAACGCGGAATTTTGCTCGGTGTTCTCTGTTGCGAGGTGGGGTTCTAAAAATTTAATAAATTTCTAGTTTATATGGATTGCAAGCTATTGGTCATCAAAATATTTAATATTGAAAATTGCTTCTCGAAAAAGAAATCGACTCCGAATCAATCGAAGAATGTACGGACAAAAAATGGGTTGTGGGGCCCACCATTAAGAATACCTGGAAAAGAAACACGAGAAAAAGGTTCTATTTATTTTTTCATCCAGCTCCTCGCTACATTCTCTTTCATCTTATTTTCCATTAACGTCTATCCGAATCCGGTGTGCACTTTCAACTGTCCGGATTCGTCTGCGCGGAGAATCACGCTGAGGTTTCGCAACATCCGGCGGATCTCTCTCGACTCTCGTTCGACTCTCTCGACTCCACCGCTAGCGAAAGCGTGGAATCGTCGTTGATCGGATGGCACGAAGCGAGCGGTTCGACGAATCGAGAGACCGGCGCGAGACAAGCCGAAGGAGGACAGCGAGAGAGAAAGAGAGTGAGAGAGAGGGAGAGAAGAAACACAGAGATGGGCAAGAAGAAACGACGAAGAGGAGGGAGGAGGAGAAGATGAAGAAGAAGAAGGCTAAGAGGAGGAGGACGAGGGAGAGGAGCAGGCAGATTCTCGATGGTGAAGAGCCGGTCGGCCCGTGGGAGGTCCGCTGTAGCCGATGAGCCTCGGCTGTGCAAAGTGCCCCGAAGGGCCGCTCGCGCGGCCCTTCAGAGGGACCGACAGACGGCTTACCGGTTGCTCCGGCCCCCTCGCAGGCCGGGGCTCAAACCAAGATATCAAGAAAGCGCGTAATTCATGGTTGCCTCTCTCTCACTCTCTGAGAGAAAGAGAGAGAGAGAGAGAGAGAGAGAGAGAGAGAGAGAGTAAACCGGACTTGGATTAGCCCCTTTGTCGAGAGTGCCTAGGATTAGTTCTGGACTTCCCCGTATGCTGCACTTCTCGCGAATTTGGATCAGCCGACGTTGATTGCGTTGCGAGCGACTATTGATTTTGAAAATAAATCAAAAAGATTCGATTGGCCTTCTTAAGAATATAGATAATAATTTTAGATTGCGCTATATACAGTACGCAAGAATCGATCCGTTCTGAGATGAAATTGTATTTCTTTATTAGCCTCGTCTAAGTCGAATTATTTCTAGAAAGTCAAAAATAAGTCTACGTGTGTAAAAATAAGATTCGTGAACTTTACAAATCTGGAATAACAGTAATGCAAAGTGGTGATGCAAACGTGATATATTATGAATATTAATCTTCGTGATAAACTTAGATTACATCTCTCTTTAACTGATTAGAATCTTAAAAAGACTTCATATATGATTCGCTCTTTCGCGAATTCGGCACACGGAGGCCGTGAATAATATGCTGTGCGAGCGCGAGCATTGATCTGTGCCGATGATAAATCGGCGATGGTATCTCGGATCGAAGTGGATATAAGGTGGAACACCGTGACGCACGAGATGATGTATTACGTGATGATCTTAACGAGTAACATAATTGTTACACAGGAAGAAACTCGCTGCAATAATAATTGGGAATGTAATCGTCGTAAACGATTACTCATCATTACGTCAACCCCGAATGCATCTCTCTGTCGTCATGCCGTGCTAATTGTATACGTCGACACGCGTATACGCCGTGGCGCGACCGACGGTCGACGATCGACAGACACGATCTATCAGGGCCTCTAATTACGACACGTACCAGCGTTGTAAGGCCCGCGGTACGGGAGAGAGATCGTCCGGTCGATCTTCTCGACAAAAACCCGGAATCTCCGGAGAACGAACCTGCAGGGAAGTGGGAACCCGGTCGTCACGTAACGCTCGTATTCGAATACCAACGGGGCCCGTTTATCTCTCTTCCCTTCCCTTTGCCTCGCTCTGCCCCGTCGTGCCCACGGGGCCCCTGACGGATGGCGTAAGCACGTATTCACAGACCCGGGGTTTCGCGGCCGGGTAAACACAGACCCGCGGCAGGTTGGGGACTCCGTGTAATCGCGAGCAAAACAAGTTCGCGCGCGAGGCCCGCCGGATACGTGTTTCGGAACCTGAGCCCCCTTTTGTTCGCCACGTTCGTCAGGGAGAGAGAGAAAAAGAGAGAAGACGAAACGATAAAGAAAAGAGTTGAAAAAAGAGAGAAACGTCGTTTTTCTAAATAATATTTATATACTCGAAAAGTAAATAAGCTCGGAGATTATGTCTCTTCATGATTTATGATGTATCATATATAAGAAATACTGGTTATCGTTAATGTTTGTATAAGAACGTGATAGTTAGAATACTGCAAGTTTTGGCATGTAAACTTTAGCAATGAAAAAATATGCCACTTGTTATCCATATGTTTTAAAATTCGATCTTGTTATTCAACATTAGAAATTAGAAAGATTATAAAAAATGTAGTTCACTGATATAAATGGAAAAATTTATTAATATACAATTAATCTTTGTAATAGTTGAAACAACAAGTTAAAAATTGAAGTAATAATTTGAATAGTTGAACAATTTGAATAAGGAATCGAAAAAACTTCACTAAGAAAAGATGAAGAACTAGTAGAGGAACAAAGAGAGGAAACGACGAGGAGGAGAGAAAGGCTGAATAAAAGCGGCGAAGAGGAGTGAGAAGGAATGAGGGGAAAAAGGGACAAGGAGCGGGAGGAGGAAGAGAGGGAAGGCAGTCAGTGAGGCAAAAGGGAGGCTGAGAGGATCGTGCGAGGGGCAAGGTGAGGTAAGGTGGAATGCGGTTACGGTAGATCGCGGACCAGTCCTCGTACAGGTCCTGCAAGGCCCGACGGGGCCCACGAAGAAAAAAAAACGACAAGAACGATGAGTACCCCGCCGCCAGGTCCCACCAGATCCCGAAGATCGCCGCCGTCGCCGCAGCCGCCGCCATTCACTACCGGACCCGCGTGTGCACGCTTGTGTTAGCTGGCCCAATAAATTTCCGTCGTTTTATAACGCCGACCTGTGCGCGCGAACCCGGCCTATCTACGACTACCGAGATTACACTCGCAGGGCTCGCACCTGATTCCTCCCCCGTCGGGGAAAATAGAAGACCCGATTGTCCTGGAAAGCCGACACGATAGCGCAATCGTGTGGCCGATAAGACTCGGCAGATTTTCTCGGAATCAAATGTCCGTTGCATTTACAAACACCCTGACCTCATATTTATTCATTATACTTCGCGATTTTTCTAATCACCCGCCATTGAATCGAAATAGCATAAAAATTAAAAGAAAGATGCTCGATAATATAAACGCATTAAATTTTGATATATAATTATGAATTGGGCATTTGTCTTCTTTAAAGAGATCCCTGTGAAAAAGTTATGAAAATATCTTGAACTTATCTCGAAGAGATAAAGTAGAATCTTATTCTGCACATTATGGATGAATCGATGCATTTTACTGCTGCTTTTTACGAGTGACCATACGCGCAATACCAGCAACCGGGGATAATATTTCAACGTAACCGCAGCCGCTCGCTACGATTCACTTTCGCCCTGAAATAAATTCGGCTTTCCGCAGAGAGCACGAGTAATGTTTCAACGAAGTTGCAGGATCTATTTTCTCTCTCTCTCTCTCTCTCTCTCTCTCTCTCACTCATACTCGTTGGGATGCATACTCGTTTCTCAGGATTGGGGCTCGTCAAAATGCAGAGGGAGTTCCCGATTGCTTGCCAGGACATCACTCCTGCGGAAAGAGTGACGCATTCTCCTGCCAGAAACCTGCCACCGTCCCGCCGATCCCATTAACTTCTTCAAATTGCTTGGCACAGCGAAAGTGCGAAAAATATTTCCTGAATCCCATTTCATCAATCTTTATTCAATATTATAATACATCATGAAATGAAATTAGAATTGAATTTTTTAAATTTAGAATTATCTAATAATACTTCACTTCATTTTAAATGAGAAATTTTATAAGAATTAAATTTTATCTTTATTTTATCTTTATTATATCTATATCACATAATTATATATATAAATTTCGTTATATTAAATTCTTAGTCCTTCCATTTTTATTTTTTATACGAAAAACGAAATAATCAATTATTGCGAAATTATTCGTTATTTCATCATTGTGTTTTCTGACAGTAGTCGTGTATGTAGAATGAATCAAGTCTTGAATATGAGACGCAGGGTACGAGAGTTTATTGAATGCGTGCATTATGACGTAAAGGAGGGACCTCGTTAATGCCAAACTGAAATGGGAGGTTTATGACTGGCAAGGACATTATGTAGAATTTGACCGTCTCGAAAAAGGGTTTATTGACACAGCAGAAAGCATGCAGTTAATATCAAAATTCCATTACCATTCACCGGTTTAGGATGATTAATCACTAATATTGGAGAAATAGAAAAATAATTACAGTATTTTTGTTACATTTACAGAGTAATAATAAAATAAATCAAATTGTAAGCATATTTTCTGATTAATTCAAAGTTTATTTTTTCAAGTAGCTTCTTAAAATATATCTTATCCCTGAAACAGTGAAACTTGATTTGCGAAAATCTCATTTTTGATTGATTTTTCTTTAAAGAAAAATCGAGCTACCTATTTTGGATCATAGTGTGACTAGTTTCTATGAGATCTTATTGCAACCTAAAAGAAGTCAAATTGTACGGCATCTATGCGGCACGAGGACAGCAAATAGAGTAAGATTCTATCAGATCGTCCGCCAGAGTCGAGAACTGACACGGCTGGAAAACTAAGATCGAACCGATAACTTCGCAACAGAATGTAGGTTCAAGGAACATAGACCCTTGGCCCCAAAGAAAAAGACGAACTTTACGACGAGCTTTACGACGGTCGCAAACTTCTACTCCTGCTCGTCGCGAAATCCTAATGTTTCAATTAATATCGCGTCGCAGATTCGGCGAGCCGATATTTTTCAGCATCAAGTCTTGATCGAAATAAGAGATTCTCATTATAGATTAAAGCATAGCGCATGCATGAAAATTACAGGGTATATATAAACGTAATTGATATATATGCAGATTTTATTTGGCGATATATATCCAGCTGCCTATCATATTGGCTGTTGATTTTGTTGCGAAGCAATTTATAATTGAAATGAAACGGATTTTAGTATTTTCTTTCCTTCGAAAGATAAGCACGTACTCACAATAATAAATAAAAATTTATGTATATAGCAATATAATATTTGTAATAAGACAATCCATATAAAAATAGAAATACCATCACTCCAATCCATTTGCTGCGAGATGACTGAGATGAAGGCTCGCAGAAACGCGCGTAAATGCATGATCTCACGACTCTAAAAAACAATACTGTCCACGCGAATTGTCCTGACGGGACATCCAGGCAACGTGCGAAGGATGCTCGCCAGAGCGAAAGACGGATGACCGTAATTTGATTCACGTGTGTCCTCGAATTGCCTAACGAAAACGTGAGATAGAGGCATCCGGTACCGGCGCAAACCCGTCAGACGACTTCGAGCGTCACGACGACGTTTACTTCGGAGCGGGTGTACCTTTGTGTGTCGCATCGAAGCGAGGATCTTTTTTTTCGTTTTCTTCCTTTGTCTCTCTCTCTCTCTCTCTCTCTCTCTCTCTCTCTCTCTCTCTCTCTCTCTCTCTCTCTCTCTCTCTCTCTCTCTCTCTCTCTCTCTCTCTCTCTCTCTCTCTCTCTCTCTCTCTTTCTCTCGTTTGTACGAGAATGAGCCGAACGGGGAGAACCGAAGATACCCACGGCTTTAACGAGTCCCTTCCTCCTCCCGTAAATTATGAATTATTCAATGATTCACGGTCCAAAGATGGCGGATTGCTCCATCATGAATCGATGGAGCTGTTGACGCGACGCGTGAATGACAGTCGGATTTAAGGCCCGCTCGATATTAAGTGTCGTGGCAAATTGCGGTCCCGATATGGTCGTACTATTCGTATTCGCTGTCGCGTCGAGATACCGCAACGTCGTTTCACTTTTCGCCCTTACTTTCATATGTGTCATGACAGCAAATATTGTGTGGCACGATATTGCACGAAAGCATGCAGACATCTCAAGGACTTGTCAGCTTTAGATAGTAGAATTAAAAGTGGAATTACATTTTTTAAATAATTCTTTTCTTTTTCTTCATTAAATGACTTAAAAATATCAAGTAACTGTTTATTTTTTCTGTCCCAAAAAGCAGTGAATCCTATTTTACTAAAAATATGTTTAAAATATCGATCTGTAGATTCAACGACTATTATTGCCATTGAACTTTTATATTTATTGCGCGCGTCTTATATGAGAATTTATATAATAACATAGTATATAAAAAAATATATATGTAAGACAATGGTACGGTAAAGAGGAATATTTCGATGACGCATTAATGAATTACCACATATTAATTGGTGTCTGACTGGACGACACGGCGACTTCTCTGTAACGCTTCTCGCTGTTAAAGGAACCGGATCAGCAAACATTGAATTAAATTATAGCGTGCGGTCGACGCTCATCTAATTCTGTCAATCAAGCAGCCATTTTTCCAGTCTATGCGGTGCCTGCGGTGAGACCGCACGACAGTTCGCCATAATGATGCCCCGTTTAATTATTTCTTTTTTCACGCATCTTGTTTCACGTCGCCGATAGAAAGAGGATGAGAGAGAAAGAGAGAGGGACGTACTATAGAAATAGCGAGAGGCCATAGAAAGAGAGAGGGACCGTAGAAATAGCGTCAGATATCGTCTCAAGACATCGACTTAGATTAGATATTCATTATGAGCCGGTTTGCATTCTAGGTTTCACATTCTAGCCATAATTATTAATACATAAATAACTGGATTAAGCGCTATTAAATTTTCCTACGATCGGCAATGAAACGCTGCATATAATGCTATAATGTACCTCTCTCTTTTTCTTCCGTTTTTCTCTCTCACGTGCGCTTTCAACACCGGAAAACTGGATCAATCTCGTCCCGGTACCGCCGAACAGGATTGCTCTAACTTTTGCTTAATTAACGAATAATTGAATTACCAACCAGGCTTATTTGCAACAACATGAAGGAACAACGTAGGAACCAACTTAAGCTAATTGGAACATCTGGCATGTTGTTTTTCCAGGTATCGGAGTAATGAAATTAATTTACGGGCTCATTCGTTATTCAATTATTTTTCATTAACGGTACACATTTCTGTGCAGAACCTCCGTTTTAATGATATTCTATTGCTACGGCGAGTAAACGTAATCGGATGTTCGCTTTAAAGTTGCGACTTTAACATCGCTCGTTATCAACGAAGTCCTATTTCACTCACAATAAATTTCGCTTTAATCTGTATAAGATAAGCGCTTGCATATACGATATACAAACTTTTTCTTTGCGTTCCGTATAACAAGATAAATACTCAACTCTTGCTTCCTGACACAGCAAACACGAAAGACGCCGTTCGCGTGACGCAAGAATTATTTCATAATTTCCTGTACACGAGATGCACTCGTCGGCGGACGAGTGACCTAATTTTTCATTTCCTGAACAAGATGTTACCGCGACAAACGGGATAACAGTCTTTCTTTCGTTTTCTTTCTCACGGTACGTCACCGTCGCTTCTTATTTGTGCCTTTTCATTCAGAGTTTGTCGACCTTGCCAGTGATTTGATATATCTTCATGATTTACATTAACTCTTTTACTTCAATTAATTATTAACGAATATCTGTAATTAAAATATATTTTTAAAAACATTTTACTGAAGATAATTGCGATATATATATATAAGATATTAATGTTAAAGTGAAGTGGTGCGAAGCTCTTCTATCAGATTTCGCGGTAACAGAACCGATGGCCGTCACACGTGAGACAATGCTACCTTCCACCTGTGCCATCGAATATTTGCGCTTCGCCGAGCGCCATTATCGGCACACGCTCAATGTCGCGCGCGCTTGTCCGCTCGGGCCGTAAAATAGCGACAGACAAAGAGTCGCTTAAACGGTTACGCCGCCATTTTCCGCGAACCGCTCGTTAATCTTTGCGGTCTCGGGGCACGAAACGGAGAGGGTGCCTCTCCTCCTCGAATGCAATCTCGTCCGTACTGAATACACAACGCGATACACGGCGGTGCGCTCGGTTGCACCGGAGCGCAGTCCAGCGCAGCGCGGCCCAGGGTCACTGCACTGTGTAGGCCGCCCGGCTTAAAGTCGCGCGCGTTACAACGTATAGGTGCGCGCTGCCATAATATGTCGAAGACCGTATTTCATCAGAAAAAGGAGAAAGCCGCGCGCGCGCGCTTGGACTCACAAGCCGACCCGCACCCCATTCGGCGCTGAAACGCGCGGCTTTCTCCGCCGCGCCGTCGCCCGGTGGGTTCGACATTTGCATAATGGGAAGATTACACTTGACATCGTGGCGCAAGAAGAGAGAAAGAAAGTTTCGGTATCTAGTCCAAATAACTGCGCTGGCAATGGACCATTCTGTGTAACGGCACTCCGCAAAAGTATTTTTTTTTCTCTTCTTTCCTTTTAATCCTTGCCGATGGTATATTTATGGCACGGTGTTCTACCTCGCAACTTTGTCAGTCTGTAATTGTTGGCTCGATGATACAGTCCGAGTTCCGCGAAATTATTGCCGTTAACCGGGCGGGGGTTAATTTTCGTCGATGGGCTACGCAAAATTCGGTAGCCGGCCGGCAATTTCGCCGGTATAACGACGCGTCATTCTCCCCGCGGGAAATCGAGCCGAGCGCGCGCGAGAGATCGGGAGAGAAGATTAACAACTCCGACGACGATGAGCGATGGCAGGCAGGTTCGATCCGGACGGTAATTAATGCCGGCGGCGATCGCGATTCCGAGGGCGGTACCAAAAGGAAAACAACGGACGCGGGAAGCCCTTTGAAGGGGCGCATCGCCGCGAATTGCGCTTCGTTGTACCGCGCCGCGGCACCGTGCACCGGTGGAAGCTGCGTCGCCAACGGGAAGTGCATTGTGCCATTAGCTCTATTTAGACTTCGACTAATTGAAGATAAGAGCTGAGCTCTCTTTTCTCATTCCCATACGGAAAAGGGATTAACAGTGATTGCTCTACGTGAGGACATTGTCATAACAATTGAATCCAGTTGTAAAACATCAGAAAATAATTGTAAATTACAAATAATTATGCAATTTTACCTGATCTTCTCGGTAATTTTATTTTAATTTAGACACATTTTTTTTCGTCACATGTTAGAAAGTAGCCTATCTTTTAGCAAACGCTAATTGCAAGATCAAAATTATTAGATTTGTGTAGCAAATTAAAGTCGGTTTACTTTTTAAATATAATTATTTAGTAAGGTAAGATAACACAAAATCGTGCACAATGCAGAATTAGTATAACAACTGAAATCATTGAACAATCAAATGAAAAATGAGTCATCGCTGTAAGAGAAAGAATGAAAACGATAGAGAAATGAACAAACGGTCGGAGAACGAATATCGATCGTCCTACGACAGTATGTATCATGAGACGCGCCATAAAATTTCTAAATGTTCGCTGTGTCACGATTTGATCGTTTACCGGCCGACTCTGATCGATCGGGCGATGCTTGGCACGATCCGAGGGAGATACGGCACGCCCGTCATATGCTACGTACTTCGTTTTGCATGTCGGAACGTTTCCACATCGCTTACCGGCCGATCCCTATTTCACGCCAAGTGACAATTAAAGAGCACAAACGCACCGCAACAAATCACACGAAACAATCCGTATGTTTTATCGGCACGTGTTACAAGCCAAGGCTGCATAAATATCGCGCAACTGTCGTTGACGAGGCAAAAGAATACTTAGCACATTCTAGTTCTAAAGAAATAAACGATACGCAAGTCATAACAAGATTCAAATTACACATAGAAGTAATGCAATACGAAAAGTTAATTATCTTGTCGAAATAAAATTTTCATGCTTTAAAATGCCTTTCACAATATCAATTCTTTGATAAATAGAACAAATCATATATACTTCCTAATTTATTTTACCACTGGCACTGTAGATAGAAAAGATTCACACAGTGTACAAAAATTCTTCTACTCGCATTTTTGTAATTTAAAACAGCGTAATAAGAAACCTAGAAAAATCGTTTTTTACTATATAGCCGATATAACTTAAATTATTCGATCAATCACAAAGCTGTTTATACATGTAGATGCAAACTTTGCTCAACCAAGCGAAGTTGAATGGCGGGGGATGCAATCAGTTTTTAATACAGACTATTAAGAGGTCTCAGCTTCGTATTGACTCAAGGACCAGCCACGTCACGATACTTTATTCTACCTACGGCGTATCATCGTGCCCACCAGAGTGGTTTTGTACGCGCATTGAACGGGGTCTCGTTGCCCGATCCCGTCGATCGATCATGTCGCGAATGAAACTGGCGCCGTGAATGGCACTTATCTCCCATGGCAGACAAAGGGATAAAAGACGAGGACACTTACTAGTTAAACTCAAATGAGATTAGTGCCAATTGCTCTGACAGGAGACATTCAGAATGCTTGACAGTCGCTTCCTGGCGACACCGTAGACAAGGGACAAAGCTCTATCGTCACGTTATATCGAGCACATTCTATATCTCGTCCTGCACAGAGAGAGAGAGAGAGAGAGAGAGAGAGAGAGAGAGAGAGAGAGAGAGAGATTGCATTCTCAGGGAGAATAATAATAATCGCAATTATAATTATTATACCTCCCATAGTAATCGACATCTAAACTGCTAGTGATTCCTATCTACTCCATTTCTCCTATTTCAATTAACGTGATCTCACATCTGACTTCTATTTATCACAGTGTTCCCATTGTCGGGCGGTCGCAATTACGGTAATTACACTCGTAATCTAGGCGCTTCATCAATCAATATAGAGACAGATAAACGGGGCTCGTTAGGGTCCGAAAATTGACCGTCTTGTTTATTCGCCAGTATAATTGGCATGATGCGCCGGGAGAAGGAAGGCCCGTCAATCGAAAAGGCCGTCGCGCTTTTTTTCCCGCGTGGGTGAGCGGGCTCATCAGGGCGACGCGAGTATTGATGAGAGAGGAGCATCGGACGTGCATTGTCCTGTTAGACAAGCTGCACGGCGCGCCGGACAAACGGCCGCGCCATGGATGGATGGATAGACCCGGTCGTTGACAATTACAATGAATCATACACGATACGTCAGTCTCGAGACTCGTGCTCGGTCATGCTAGAGCACGTCTCCTCGGCCACTGGTCCCTTCTCCTCGGTCCAGTGGCTTGTGTTCGCGCTGCTTACATCGCGCAGCTACGCAAATCGCTCCCGCCTCGTTTAGGCCTGGATGATTGATACGAGCTGCATTGGTGCCCGTAATAAGTAATCTACTTGGCGAGACACTTTGTGTAACATTAAACCAGCGATGTGTTTCTACTGTCTGCGCTCTATATTACGACAAAACTTCTTTGTAGTTTATTTTCACGCTAGGAATTAAAGATATTTTTGAAATAATCTTAAACTGCAAATGTTACAATTTTGTATAATTGTTTAATGCAAGCAACTTTAGATAATTAGATATTTCTGCATGTTGAATGATATTTAAAAAACGATATTATATTATTTATGTGTTACGCGCGTTGTCGGAATTTAAATGTAGCGGAGAATGTGAATGATATACATAATTGGCTGTACATCTTCGTCGTACATTTTTCACATTCTCGAACTCATGAGGGTTTCCGTCATTTTTCCTCTTTGCTTGTACACTCGCGATCGTCCTGTAAATCATCTCCGGCTCTTGTAAATCACGTCATAGTTGTGGATAAATGATAGACTTTAGCGCGCACAAGGTCACTGGCACGCGATGTGTCGAGCAAACTCTCGTTGTTACCGTATTATATTTGCATAAACTAGTCACGTTACACTGAGATGCGGATGACAATGAGCGGCAAAACTGAGAAACCCGAGCGTGCCCTCGTTTTTCATGTTTCACAAGGAAGTAAGAGAAAACGAGTAACACATGTAATAATCGCAATATATACGTATAACAAAGATATACATCTCCTATTCTTCCATTTGATTCGTATCTAATTAATTAACGTCGACATTATTTTTCAAATCTGTCTTGATATTTCAATTATTTTATATTTTGTATTATTATTAGCATTTTCCTTCTTACTTCGAGTTCAAACATCTAACCGTTCCTTCGTTATCGTCATCAATGTAGGTTTCCGAACCCGAGTGTGTCTCTTTATCAAAGTTTGCTTTTCAATAAACTCGTTCCTCTCTCAGAACTAATATCATGGCAGATAGAATATCACGGTTGCCCGATAAGCGACGTATCACTTTTCTTTCAAGCTGCAAGGGTGCCGTCTTACGTCTTACCCGCGGCCCTCTGGTCGATAAAGATTTCCATAACCCTCGTCTTTCACAGATTACCGCCGTTACGTGCGATCGACGAGTTGAAAAAAGTGGCACACATAGAGAATTTCTTCACGAAAGAAACGCTCGCGCACGTGGTATATCTTTGCACCGTTCGGTCTTTCCTAGGAGATAGCCGCGAAGCTCGGAGCTCGTCTGTCAAAGCGAACGTCATTGAATAACTTAATGTAACATGATATGTTGCTTCCTATGCCATGTGATCGCCATCCTGGTCATGGATACTGTCTCGAAATACTAATGGCGAAGCACCGTTGCCGTATGTGAAATGCTACGCGATAAATTCCGATATAATATCCAAATATAACTGCGCGCAAAATTATACATTTACTTTTATGAGAGTTCGCTCTTTAATTATATATCAAGGAGAATTAATACTACAAATAATGTAAATACTAATAACGTTTAAGAATAAACATGAAAACTTCGTGTTTTTCTGTCGCGTTGCGAGAAGAAAACATGAAGAAACCGGCGAAAGCGCGAAAGAAATTTACGAGCCAACATATGGTGAGGAAGAAGCCCAGTCTCCGTTATGTCGTCACGGTTTCCTAAGAGACTTTCCAAAAAGGTTGTTGCCCAATTCCCGGGGGGGCCAGAATGACGCTCTTCCTTTCTAATCACGGATCCACCTTTCTGGTAGATGACGATCTAATACGACGAGATCTGTCCGCGCGTGAAGTAACCGTGAGATATAGTATCGCACGTGCAAGGCTCACTTCGCGGTAGACACACGTTGATGTCCCTCATCTGATTCGCCCATCACACGTGTTCTGAGACGAACTCTCGCTCGCGTATGTACCTACGTGGGCAGATGGTGCCTCGGGCCTGTTTGCCCACACACTCGGGCAACTCCTCGCGGATGGTAGGCACCGGTGGATGTCGATCTTTGCGCTTATGGTAGCGGACCGCCATCCGCCATATCGCGACGACGATGGAATTGCTTCCGCAGAATTTTTATAGAGATCGTACGGGGATATACGGAACCGTTTCAACTTTATTGGGGTTTTCATTTTTCTGAGTAAAATGTAGGATAGGACGTTATATAAATAAATTGTAACGTGAAAATATGACGCTAAAGAAGAAAAAGTATTTTTTGTAAATTTTAGAAGAATGTAAAGAGATCTTTTTCATCATTTTTCATGTTTGTAATTATCATATTTGTTATGAGAAAAGACATATTTATTATTTATATAGAACAGTTTACTTCTCTCTGAATTGCAAAAAGGAGCACACATGCGAGAATTTAAATTTTCAAAACTCTCTGTTCCTGTCCCTCGGTTAGAATAAATGACGGAAAGATACAAGCCTGAAACTGCGACGAGAAAAGATAATCTCGCAGGAGACAATAATTCAAGGGAAAACAAGAATTCGGCGGGCTTCCTATAAATTCGGTCTGCACGCGCCATTATTTCGTAGTCGCTCTCGGTCTAGTTATTTTGGGCGGATGCGGTCGAAAGGTCGATTTACATAACAAGAGCCTAAACTCACGTAATTTACATTTCCTTTCCACCCTTCTGTCCTCTCGTCAGCAGCGGTACGTACACGTATGCGGAAGAATTGAAATCGCGCCACGCAGTGAAAATCGATAATAACGTACGGCGCGATTTCTCGTGTTATGCCAAAGTGAATTAAACGAAGTGATTTTATCCTAAGAATATTAAAATATCTTTGTCATATGAGATACTAACAATAAGATAACATTAAAAAAATATCTGCCAGAAGTATTTAATATAAATATACTTTCCATAAAATTTGTAATGCATGTGTGTTTATGACTTTATAATCGATTAATATTTCAATTTGAGGTAAATCAACATTTGTTAGATAACAGCTGTATTAACAAAATGTTTCTGCAATTACTTATTTAATAAATTATTTAATGCTTACACATGATTTTTTCTCTTTAGAGTTTTTATAAGTTTTATCTCTAAATGAATTTGAAAACATAGGATACCTCAAAATTATAAATAAATATCTTTAAAATTACAGTTAAATGTATATCACACATGAGAGCGTTTTAAATCTCGGGCGCGTTCGTTTCGATACAGAGGAAAAATGAAACGAGGAAGGAAGTTGCTGCACCGTGACGACTGATGTTTCCGTTTGGAACAGCGCCGGCATAGACGAAAACTCGCCGGCGGAATAAAAGTTCCACCAGGATGCCGGAAGTAACAGCCGTTACGCTATTATCTATTTCGTTTTTCATTCACATATGTACATTTTGGTACAGATGTGAGTGTGTACTCAGGTACGAACGCCTACGAACAATGGGGTGTGTTGCACATGGTTCCAAAATAACTTTCTTTTTCGAGAGAAACAAATTTCCAAACAAATTTCATATTTCCATAAAAACGGCATACTGTTATTTTTTGTACCGTATTATATAAAAAATATGTAAAATCATGGAAATTGCAATGTGCATATCTGATATGGCTAAAATATATAATTCAAATGCATGATCATATAAATTCAAACCCTTACATATTCCAGCTGCGTTATACGCATTGTTTGAAGAATATTACAAGCCTTATATTTGTTTCTGTATCACGCGAATCGAAACTGAAACGCCCATTACAAGAGTGAACGCCGCACCCTTTTGAGTTCAAGGGTTCGATGCGTCGTGCAGGAAACCATACATAGTTGGAAAGGAAACATCTAGCGCCAAAGGGGACATATTCCATTGTAAGCGAAAGGGCTTCTTTATAAAATCCGTTACCGAGAGAATCTCATGAATCGAGACGAGTCTGCATTACTGCAAATCTAAATTTATTCGAAGTATTTAACATTAAAATTCTTATCTATAATTAAATTTTCATGAAATTTTTATTAATTCATCGTTAATTTATCAATTTTATTCAAGAATATTGCGGCAAATTTTCCTCGTCATCGCGAGTTTTTCGACTGACTCCTATTTCACGTGACTCGTGTTATATTACCATACAAAAGATTATAATTGATGTTCACGCATTTCAACGATCTGTCGAAATAGTCATTTCCTCCTGTCTCTATAACGAGCATGCACGTCTGCGTTTCCCGTCGAAGAGCGTTTACAGTCGGATGCTTTTACCCATCCCAATTGGGGTTGCCACGCTCTTATTGAGGTGTCGACCGATTAATGACCGGCGCAGCAATGTGCACTACGACCTTGTTTAAATTTACGTCGACTTATTCACGCCTGCTTCCTCTCCCGACGCGTCCATCATATCGCTTATCCAAACAACAGCGAAGGCCGAAATCTTAATTTACGACACTGTTGTCCCTGCACGGGATTAAACCAGTTCGCAGATGTGCAAGAAGGACTGCACACACTAATTACTCTGCACGGATAATTTAATTCTTCAAGATGCTGTCGACTTTTTTTTCAATCGCTTGACGAATGTGGGGAAGTAAAACCTAGCAATAATTTTTATATTTAATTACAAGCACATTTTGTTTTCCTTTTGGGAGGTGACATCTGGATAGCGATAAAGTAATATTTAAGCTACCGTTATATTTAGGCAACGTCAACGGAATTGATCTTGAAATTATCATTTCGTTGCGCGTCGCACTTCATTCGCGCTTCTACGAAATCTTGTTGCCGCGACTGAAATGTGATCGTATAATAAAGGTACTTCTTCGCGATCGCGTCGCTCCGACTTTCGCTCCGATATCCCGAGGAGCGCGTCGCGTGGGTGTTTAAGAGTTACGTGCCGTTCTCGCGCAATGTGCGAACTCCGACCCCGGCTCGCTTGTCCCCAATTTCGAAACTTAACCTCTCGACAAGGCCCTGTGCTAAGTGCTACCTAAGTTAATCGTTTAATTAATTCCCCTCGTCCGGTCGTTCGCATCGCTTTCACCCAATTAACTGCTCCCATCCCTTTTTCTCGCTCCGTATTTCTACGTCGCGAATTTGAGACGAATTGCGAAGCGTGAAGGGTGTAAGAGAAATTGGGCCCTGTCTTGCGCGCACACGTTCTCCACGAAGCACGAGAATAATTATTTAAATGGATAATTGGCCGCTAGGCAAGAACTGACGAAGAAAGAGGGTATCTGCCGCGGCACGAACAGACAGTCTCTTCAAACTATCATGACGCTGAAAGAAGGCAATTTAAGTAATTTGTATCGCGTGCGTGAGCCACAAGATGTTTCTCGATCTGATATCACAAATAACATAATTTTTAAACGATGTGGCGAGAATATGGATTTCAGCCGGCTTTAATTAAAATAATAATCTTTATCTTTATTTGCGATATCAATTTTTTGATATAATGTGCGATGATAAAATTAAGTTATAGTATGATCGATTCTTATATTTGTATTAATTTTATTTTATTTAGACAACGTAATTTAATTTCGCACTTAAAATCGAGTATTGGCACAAAGAAAGATTTTTAAGCGACTATTAACTACTACATCATTTCTCATTATCAGGAACAAAACGCATTTCTTTGCACTCTCGATTATAACATTAATTCGAGAAACTCTTGATCTTGCACGTGTACTTCAATTTTACACGCCATGAAATGACGATCAAAGTGGATTATTATGTCTTGATGGCCTTTGTTTTACCTTGCGCAATCAAGGAGTAAAATTCACAGCGTCTCGTTAAGGGCTCGAAGGTACCCGTCGGTGAATCAAGAAAGACTGGATGGAAAAAGACTTACGGAGAAGCGGGCGGAAAATGAGAGAAGAGTTTACGGTCGCTTGTGTCTCAAGGCTCACTCAGCCTTACCACTCGACAGCGCGGCAGCGTCTCAGTTTCCATACGACGTATCGCTTTCAGACCCTTCGAAGTTGTTCTCTAATTCCACGCTGTTGCCGTCTACGATAATATGTAACGGGTTTTCTGGCCGGGCAGCGGTAATATCAAATCGGCCTAAAAGTCAACTCGAGTATCACGCGCGAGCGAAATAGATCTTAATCAATATTAAACCAGCAAAAAGATATCGTTAAACTAAAACTTTTCAATTTTACGTAAATTTGAGAAGTTTATATGTGGAATTTATCAAAATAAAATTGTTTTTTGAAATATAAGACGGTCAATATATATCAACGCGTTTTATTCATATTTGCCAAAATAACACAGCATACGTTTGTCTACATCTAATTATAGATACTCATCGCGTGAGAAACAATTATTAAAGCCAGATATGAATATCACGGTGCACGATGCATGATAGCGATAAGCGGTAGGTTAAACGGAGAGAAAGTCCCGCGGGATACGAAATTATGTTTGCGCTTCGGCTCGCCTCCAACTTCCTCCTAGTACGCGAATTTATACATCGTCGTGTCGTAGTACCGTACGCTCCCCGAGTTTACCTGCGCGTGCAATCATAAATCGTAAAACGCCACGAAATTCAGCCTCCCGCTAGCGCGCGGCGACCGCCATGAATTATAGAGTGATAGCATCACCAGAGGTAACATCACGGGTCACGTTACGTCACGTAAAAATTTCACCCCGTAAAATGGTAGCCGTAAGGCGCGTCCGTGACCACTAGGCAAGCCTCGAAAGGGCCCTTAAAATGCTTTACATAGTGTAACTGGAAACTGACTTTTTCAGATTATTGCACTTGATTTTCAAGACCTGCTCTTCCACATTCTTTTAATTAAGGGAGCAAGATAAGCAATTAAGATTGTGACGTGCAAACACGCAATTTTTTGATTAAAGAGCCGTCGTGCGATATTTTATCTTTGTGATTACGAATATTGGTCAGTCTGAAGAAATAAGTACACACATCTCAAAGAATATAATCGAGTATAAATTTACTTTTCACGGTTATTGCCCTGAATCTTATTTAAAGACAACATTTATCGACATCTCCATAAAAGGCTTAAAGATTACAATGTTTTCTGGGCGTGGTATTATCGTTCGATCAGTTCGATATTTACGCAATCCCCCGGCAAACAAATTATAAATCTCTCTCTCTTATTGTGCTGGATCGATCGTACTTCCTTACGTGGTTCCTTTACACGTTCAATGTGCGATAAGATATCGAGAAAGAGAGAGACTTTGCAATAAACTTAGCGTAATGGAAAGTCGATAAAAATTATCGGTATCAATACATTTATTATTTTCGGGAGAAGCCTATGAATTTTCAGACTAATCCTATAATTCTCACTCTACTTCACTGAACAAGATTAGATAAAAATGAGATTGTCGTTCTGATCGGCAAAATGCGTCATTTTAATTGTGCGCCGTTCTTGCTTACAATTGTGTTCGATTATAAGCAGAGTCAGAAATTGAACGTCATGAAGTAAATCCTTCGAGCTAACGAACTCTCGCGTGTTCGAACGTGTATTTGTGTTTTCGCCCTTATGACATTCCGCGGTTCACGGTGCGCGACGGCCCGCGGAATCGAATAGACGTAATTTACACTAATACCATACGTTATCGACGTTATCCTCGCCGTAGAATCCGCCGGTTCGCATACCCGAGAGGTGCGTCGAACTCCCCGTTGAGACCTGCGCCTATATTAAGCGGTCCTTGACACTGTCAAACGGGCTACCAAGTGCAAGCGAGCGTTAGACGCTTTTAGACGAGGCCGACGAGCTTAGCCGAGACAAAGCTCGAGACGTTACCAGCGTCTCTCATCCAGCGATCTGTTTACAGGAGTTTGTGCATGAAAGTGTTTATGTGTGTTTGTGTGTTTAGGGGAGACCGACTTAAATATAACTGCAGGGGTGGCACTCTCTCCGCAATATATATGCTCTCGCCAACCACTAAACCCCGAAATAGCTCTCGCCCGTCTCTCGCGGACTCTCTATTCGAGAAGTGTAAACTTGTAGACATTACCGGGTTTATATAGCCTTCCGAATATAACAGATTATAAAATCCTCCAGACGAACCCCAAACACTGTTTGACACGCCGCGCCGTTTCATGGATAAGTCTCTTTGTGAAGTATTAAATGTTTTCCGAATATTCTTGAACATTTCGCGCGTTTGCAGCCTTATTTATAATTAAAATATTAATTAAGAGATAAGATTTATCAGTAAGTTGTAATAATTAAACAACAGAAGGAAACAAATAATCTAGAATTCATATTCTAGAATACATTTTTTACTATTTTTTCATTGTATCAATCATTATTTCGCTAGTAACGTGTATTCGTGAATCGGCTTGTTCATTTTCATTGGCGCGTTTAAAATTACGAGTCACTTGAAAACTCCGAGTTTGTCGGCGCTAATTTATTACGTGACACGAATCCTTTACGACGCGCGCGAATATAAAATCGTGGTTGACCGGATGTTGCCCGACCAAGATAGGGACTCGCAGCTAAGCAGCATCTCGCGGCTATTCCATCGCGTGTCTCGGAAAAGTAAAAGGGTAAAGCGCCGACGAAGGGAGACACGACAGCCGGGACAGGCAATTAGCTTGCAGAAATAACTACTTTCCATTTCTCCACCACACCGCGAAATCTGTCTGGCTCTCCTAGAGCTATCACTTTGGTGTAAATTCTCGAGTTACATTCAGCACGCCGTAAAACTAATTCAAATACACGATTTACTCAAAATAGTCATCAAAATTTTCGTCTTTACATTTATTTTAGCGCAATACGTAAAAAAAGTAATAAAGAATTAATCCCTTCTAAAGAATTAATCCATATCTAGAAACACAATTGCCTCGGTATTGTTATTTTTTTAAAAATGAGCTTGAGTCAGAGGATGAAAAAGTATGGAACTATGGAATTAAATTTACTATGGAGTCTATCTGCATAGTAATAGAATTCAATGGTGTCGCGCGCATGATCCAGATTCGAGCTCGTTTTATACAATAACAGGTCTCATCGATATTTCCCATCGATAGACATGTACGCGATACACCATTATATCGCACGATATATCGCGTCCCTTTGTTCCGTTCGCGCCCCGCCGCCGCCCGTTCGCAACAAGTCCGCCCTGGCGTTACATAAATACTCGCAATCTCGCGAATGGATCTCGACACGTCGATGCACGAGAGGTGAGTAAGTATGCTTAACCCGCATGCCGCAGTGCGACCCGCGCGTCTAAAGGATTCCGCTGTTCGCGCCGTTCGAGGTACTTCGCTAATGAAATGCTAATGAGAGGCCGCGTCACCTCGCCAGCCGGAGCGTGCGAATACCGAAGACGTATGGCGGTACGCCGGATGCATGAATAAAATCAATTTCGAGGTGGGCCCACTTAAAATTTCAATCAATCCGGCTTTATTGAATCGGCTCATTCCGTCTACAACCCCCAGTTTTTAATCTGTCAGATTTAAATTTACCACGTTTCCCATTTAGAAATGCACTTTTAAGAAACGTCTTCGCCGTCTTTAGTTTTACGATACCTTACGCAGCTTCGGTCTTCTCGTCGTTACTCGGCCATACTTTACGACTCGGCGTTTCCTGCCCGACGATGTT
Organism: Temnothorax nylanderi; assembly: GCF_030848795.1. Lineage (NCBI taxonomy): Eukaryota > Metazoa > Arthropoda > Insecta > Hymenoptera > Formicidae > Temnothorax > Temnothorax nylanderi. Next base: position 183,568 of record NW_027249239.1, read on the forward strand.
TATACATCGACTGTATTCAAATCGGCTTACACCGCCGCGACCGAACACCCCCGATTCTATTCAAATTTCTTCGGGATTGATCGTCACTTCGGCGCGCGAGAGGAGAAAGCGCGGTTCTCGCGCGATTCGCATAATTCGCGACTCTTCCCCCCCTCTGTCTCGTCGCCTCCGCTTCCCGCTCACTTCGGGTTTCCGCGTTGGAGCGTCGTTGGTGGGCCGTCGATTGCATTCACGCGCGGAACGTTGCTGGCAATCTCACGCAAACGAACAGTGCATCGTTGAACGTATGCTCTGTGCGCGTAAAGCCGGTGGCGGGGTTCCCCCCCCCCCCCCCCCCCCGGGCGAGAAAATTTATGATACCGGCACATATTAGAGTGATGCAGGCGCGGATCATCGGCTCACGAATCACGGTTCCGTGGGAATTCGAAGATTTAATTGAAACAATCAAACTGTTGCTTCTCATAAATATTACTCAGTTATAGACAGTGTTGATTATTTGTATAATCAAGAAACCACGTACGACGATTATTTCGATATGATTAAAAGTTACGTGCTTTTGACGAGTCAAACTCAATTTAACGTTTAGGTAATAAAATTTAGTTTCTCATCTAATTTCAAGTTGAGACCGTAACAGCGTTTAATTTAAAGTTTACTAAATTATTTATCGTTGTAAATAATGGAGAAGGGTAAATAATTGAATTTTGGATTAAAAAATTAAGGAAAAATCGACGAACGGTGATGCAGAATTTAATGCTGCGCCTTCCCCATATTTTATACAGCAAGAACTGCTCGTCAGGGAATAAACGCTTCCGGCACTTTCGATGTTAACAAGAATTTAACGATACGCGTTACCTTGCATTGACGCCAAGAGATGGAATTACCTAAGCATGAGATACGTACCTGAAACAAAAAGAAAGCAATTTCACACTATGAAATTAAAAGACATATTCAATTATGTAATGCAATTAAACTTTGCCATATTTTAGAATTTTCTGACGTTGGTATTCGCGTCGGGGAGAAAAAGGGTTACTATTCACTAACTAAAACTCAACGGAATTCGTTTCTACCGAAAAGTTAAAATCGTTTGGATTTTGTCCAGGGATAAACTCGTCACGTAGTTGTACAGGGAGTTGCATTCTTCCGACCTTGCTTCCCTAAATTGGCCAGTGCCTTTTAGCCGTTGGATTGTAGCCAGTACTGGCACCAGTCTCTCCCTCTTTCTTGCTTGATTATTCAGTGCGCTAATAATGTATGTGAAATTCTGAGATATTTCTTATACATTATGAACTTCTATTGGTCGTCAATTCGCGAACAAAATTATATTTTATGTTGTATTTATACCTTAAATATGATTACGAAAATTCATTATTTATTTTTTAAATATTTTTTTCAAACATTTCCTACAATAATAGCAAAGTTTCATATGGATACACAATTGATATTTATTTTATTGGGTTCTATTCTATTAGATTTCCAATAATTTTTTCTTGTCTCGTTGCGATCTGGTTACGTAATCCTAATCGACGTGATGCGATTAGATAACAGTGCTGCTTCGTCGAGGAGAAAATATCGCGGCTGCAACAGGCAATCTATTGCCTCTTTACAGCTTTATGGATGTATTATGGATATATATACGATATGTATCCATAACGCGGCAAAGTCCCAAAGATGATTCCACAATTGCCATAAAAGCCCGACTAGGGAGTCATTGTTGCAAAAGGAGTTCGCAAAAGGCGTGTTGCATATTTATGCGACGCCTACACCGCCTCGCGAAACGCGTCGCGTCGGTTATTAAAGGGATAATAAAGTGCATTATCTCGAAGGGTGCAGGCGCGGTCATCCTCGCGATCGTAAATGCCGTCGTGTACGTGAATTGTTGGCGAAAGTCGTTAGGGATTTACAATCCGAATGCTCGTGTATGCGATATGGAAGAAATAATTAACATGTTAAGCGCCCAGATGATGCCCCAGGTGAACGTAAAGAACGCACATTTCTTACTTAATAATCTGATCATATTTTTGAAACTTGTTTATTAAAAAATGAAAAATGTAATCTAAAATAATAATAAAATTTTCAAAATATGCATATGTCGTCGTAAGTATATTAAATTTTTCAAGGAAAATAATTTCTTGAAATATAAGTAGAAATAGAATTACAAATTACAATAGAAACAAACTATAAGTTTAAATTTTCTAATAATTATTTGTCGAAAAAATGTTTTAATCGATACGGATCTTTCTCAGCATTATGTCGTCTACCTTAAATGATTACTTTAAAAAATTACTTTCGCGTATCTTAACAGCCACGACGCGACAAACGACCGGAAAACTTCGAAACGACCGTCGAACCTCTCGACTGAATGCCATAAAAAAGCTAACACCGCCCCTGTATATACATGCGATATTACCACGAGAAAACTTTGCTGAGAGTATCCTCTCGAGCTTTTATACCGCGACAGCAGTTTGGATCGCTCGCGAGAGAAGAAATTCGTGGTACGATAAGCTCCCCTTCTTTGGCGGCGAGATCGTTAAGGAGAATACTACCTCTCGCGCTTCCCTCGAACTTGCTGGGAGATATCCGTGCTTTTACGATTCTTAAATTGGCAACCCCCTCTCCCTCTACCAACGTGCAATGCTTTTATTTGCTCGGTTGCGCATTCCTGAACGGACCTTCGGACGCGCCGTGTATCGCGTCAACATTGCGATCGTTCTCACGATTCGCGTTATCGAGTATAAACTCTTCGTGATAAGATGAAGAAGCGACTAAGGAAACGTATGTACGTCTCACAAGGAAAGAGTCATAGCGTATTTAGCGTTAAACGTAGATGTTTCATTAACAATTGATATTGAGAACGCGATTTTAGATGATATAAACCTATTAAAACGATAAATATTTTTAACTAACGTTTAGAAGAACAACTTTAAAAATATTTATATAAATTTATACACATATATGTATAAGTTTTATATATTATATATATTTTTTATTTATACACGCATGAGATTTTTTTTATTTACTTCTCGTTCTGTCCGTTACGGCAATCTAAAAGTATTATATATGGGAGGTACGCTAACGAAGACTTCCGCACTCCGTTAATCCGTGAACATTCGTTGCGGACCTCCCACGTGTTCCACCTGATAAATGTACCGGGGAGGATGAAGAAGCGATATCGGAATGCACGCGAATGATTGTGCGCAAAGGTCATTGGATGCACGCCAGATCTGCATTTCCTTTCTCGTGAGATGAATACGTCGGAGACTAAGATGGATCGCGTAGTTTTTCCCGTCGCGCCGACAGATACAATTTGCATAAAAAACGACCCTCTGCATCACCGCTTACCTGCCCATATTCGAGCGTCGCATGCAATATCTAACATAAATAAAAATAAATAATCTCGGAATATAGAATTAAACGATATCTTGACTGACTTAAAAATTTACTGCTTTCTGTTGAAAATGTATTGTTCATTATTCAAAAGCCATTTTTACTATTAATATCAAACAATTTCTAAATGAAATCTGAATCCAATATAAATCTAAAATCTGAATTCAATAAAATCTGAATACAAATATTACGGTTTCAATGAATTGTGAAACGAAATATTTTTCTTTAACGAATTTCTCATATCAGGATGACGATGCAGTACAATCCAGCTAAAATTTCTAAGGTACCTACATGACGACTATAAGATTCTCGTGAATGGAAATGCGATACTGCATCTCATATTCTCGTTCGCAAGAAGATCCAATTTGCAATTTGTTATCACGGTCGTGACAGCGTACTTGAACTATTCGTCATATACCGACTGTCTTCTGTTCGCCATAAAAAAAATGGCACTACGAACTGTGAAAGACGCAAAATACCGAGGAAAGGCATAATATCCTTTTACGACATTTCCATCATAATAAAATACGGTTCGTTCGACGCGTATCTCACCCTCACCGTGTTATTTTGGTCGTACAGAAAACGCTCAGCTTGTTTCTTCATCTTATCGTGTCGATCGTAAAGGTCGAATTTCAATCACAATTTCCACTCCGACTCGCTCCGGAATCCATAAACTCTTTCGTGTACTTTGAACGTTTCTCACGCTCGCGCAAGATTGCCGTGTAATTTTTTCAGACCTTTAATTTCGAAATGCACCTTTTAAAGAACCGTGCCTTTCCCTTAATTAAGTTTAAGATAATATTTCTTAGAATATATACATGTATATATATTCGTTTACGTACATATTCCTATGTGTGTAAGAAAAGATTTATAACGATACAACTCTGTAGGTGAAAATACAATTTTGCAGAACAGTCATATAAAATAGAAAGAAAAATCAGCGGTCATAAACTTCGCAGTAGCGAGCCAAAGGATATCTATTTTTACACAGAAATTACTCTCTCTCTATATACCTCTGTCGCGTTCATGCGATCTGTCCACGCAATTTAAACGCGGATTATCCTGGATCTGCGACCTCGCGAACGATCTATACGAGTCGCAGGATTATTCCTGCACGCGTCGCACACAATCGACAGCACGTACCCACCGCGGACGCGTGCAATTTTGTATGTGCGTGCACGGTGTATCCGGCGAACTGGTTCGCCCACCCAACCTAGCAGCTCACCGAGAGAACGCAAGAATCCTGCGCTCCGGGCTGCTTCTGCCCTCGCGAATGAATCGATTTTCGAAATTGGAAGGCGGCCGACGGCCGCCCGTTCATTCGGAAAAATAGTTATGCGCCGCTTCGTCTAGAAATCGCCCCTCGCATACGACGTAATGGTAGACCCGCGGTGGTCTCGCGATAGTTAAGCGAAACATAATCGAGGAGTCGATTTCGAGAGAGAGTTATGGATTTGAGTTACGGATTCTGTAAATTGCAAACTGTCGGAGGAGACACCGTTAACGCGTCTCTTCGCGTTAGCTTGTTTTAGAATTTTAGAAACTTTTAAATTTGCTAAAATTATAATTTTGCAGAATATAATTATAATGCAACTTCATATAATGATAGGATATGTATAATAATAATAGCATACGTATAATTGGCTCTGTGTGCCAATATATGTGAATTTAATTAATATTACATCGAATGGTTTTATATTTCTCACAATTATAGCAAACTAATTATGGAAAACTCAAATGTGATTTAGAGAAAACTTGAATTATTTCTAGATATTTTTCTCATTGTTGACAAATAGCATACGCTATCTTTTTAAATGTCTTTTTAAATTGATCAATAATAATGCAATAATTTTAAATTATCTTAATAACGACGCTCGCGCAGGATATTAATGAGTTTTGTAATAGAGAAACATTCGAGACACGAATGCGGAAGGGAATTCGCATGTTCTCGCTTGATATTGTAATCTCTTTTACTTTCTGCTTCTTTCGCCTGCGTGCCGCTGTCCTGTTGAAACCCACCTTAACAATGCGCGCTCGTAGATTCTGATTAGGATCGCGCAGCGGTATGCGGCAATATTGCGGAATACCGTTAAATCTGCTTTCGTTACTTAATTAAATCCCTTTCTTCACGTTTCGCGCTCCTTTCGCAAGCTACTTGGGTATCATAAAGCGAACTCGTTTGGTCCTCCTCACGTATTACTTTTTATCGCCTTTTTATACTGTTGCCCCAAAAGAGCGTGACTTCATTCCGTTATGCGTAATCCTTCATCACGGACTGTTAAACCTCATAAATCCTCTCCGATCTCGAATATTTCTTTTCTGTACGCGAGATAAGTGCCGACATGAAGCAAAATTGCTTTGTCGATAAATAATTGCCATATTGCAATATTTCGTTTCCATTACTGAGACGGCGAAAGGGGAAGAATTACATCTGCCGAGCTGTATCTTGCGTAAAGGCGAGAGACGCCCGCTTCGGGGAAATTATTGCGAATATGGCGTGGCGATAACGTCGCGTCTCGTATCGCAGTTATAGCACGGAGGCAGAGAAGAAGTTTCACTCCTGCGGAAAATACATCGAGCTTGGCGCGCGCTGACGACGTTCGCTCTCGTAGAGAGCAATTAGGAACGCGCGCGACTCTTCCAAGATTTCCTTCCACCTCCTCCTCTTCCTCCTCTTCGTCTTCCTTGCCTCTGCCGTCTCCCGCGGGCGGTCGACGAACCCAGGTTCATCGGTCATCCCCCGGGCTCTCTCCGGTTCGCACTTGTCTCGCGAGCGGCGATTCCCTTATTCGGAGTACGCTCTTCGCCGAACCCGCCGGTTCGGCCTGCAGAAGAAGCGAGGTGCCTCGCGACCGCGTCGTTGCAGATATGGGTGCATCTACATTAAAATACATCCAGGAAGTGGCCGACTTCAGTCGCGTTATCGGGTTATGCTAACGGTCCCCTCGAGGGATCGAGAATCGATTTTACTTTAAAAATGTCCCAGTCATCAATCATCGAATCTGTATCAATTTACCTTGAAAATTTCAATTATGACACAAATACCTAAACCCATGATGCCCTTAGGGAATATAGTTAATAAATATAGGCAATTTGGAACAGATACTGTAAAATAAAGCAACTAATAAGGCGCAAATAACACGAGTTATTTAAAATAAAACTTCGATTGATCACCAGGTGCGGAACAACGTTTTACGTTTCGTATCTCGATATTTTCGATAGAGCTGCGATAGGAAACTTGCTCTCGCTCGAGGGGAAAAAGTTGCGGCAGCGCGAGAGACACAAAGAGAGAGAAAGAGAGAGAGAGAAGGAGATGCACGCGACGAGAGAATGAATGCGTGCGAATCTGTGTGCCTGGACCTGCCGTTGCATTTGCACGTGCAACGGCTGCCGCGCTGCGGAATTTATTGCATGCTGCATGCATCGCGCGTGGCTATGCTCTTGCAACGTGGATCCCCGCCGGTGCCGTCATAATTTTCGGAGGAATTGTTTGGGGCCGCTTGAATACCGCGCACGAATTTTTCACATGGAATCGCATAGGGTATGCACTGAGAGTACCTTTTTGGGGATTAGAGATCTAAACGTTTAAACGTTTAAAACTAAATGTTTAAAAGAACAATTTGTTTGACATTAATAAGAAGATATTGCAAACAATTTTAAGTTAAGAGAGAAAATAGTGTATTATAATAATTTTATTTATTTAATATTTTTTGAATTTACAGAGTAAGATTTTTAAACTTTACGCTACTCTTATCTTATTATATTTCTTCTTTTCATTCAGTATTTTTTGATAAATCTAAGGTTATGTCTAAACAATTAAATAGTTTATTGAACATCGGAATTTTTTTCTGCGTGTCGTTGAATTCACGTTGGAGTTTGGAAATTCTGTATAAAGAGTCGAGGATCGGGGGTTACGGTCGCTGGGGTAAATGTAATTAACGTACGTGAGGGGTGGTCGAGCAACAGTGCCCTCGCGAGCCACTTTAACCCTTTTAACCGAAGGACCGTAACGTGCGCAACGATTTTGCGTAGCACGGATGGACCGGATGGGAGCAGCTGACCATTATGCCTGCTAGGGGTTGGTCGGCACTGTCTGCTCTTGGCCGCCCTTGCCAGCGGATCGGATTAAAAATAGTGTAGAAGAATAAAACCGGACGGCAGATGGGTTGTTTAGGTTCGGCCATGCAGGACGAGCGGCATGCATTGTTATCGCGAGGCAGAGCAGATCTATCTGATTTCCTTCACCTCCGAGCTCGATGCAAGCTTGTCGACAGATTTAGCGATATGCATCTTGTATTCTTAAACGTATAAATTTAATGCGGTTAAAATAATGTGATAATTAACGCAGCAACAGAAACCCAGGAAAATCAAAACAAAATTTTCTTAAATAAGAAATAATCTTTTTTTAAGATATATATGAGGATATAATTCCCAATTAATAGGAAATCCTTATATTTTATTTCTCCTTAGCTTGTTTTATATATTTTTTAAATAGTACTTATTATTTTTCAATTATTCTTGATTTTATTCGAATGTGGCGCCCTTCTATTAAATGAAATCGAATACGTTATGGAAATTGCTATCGTTCCTTCGAGCTATATTTACTACAGTCATCGTGCAATTTCATTCCTGCACACGAGCAATTAACAGCGGCTACTTGAAACGTGCCTAACGCCGGCGTATAGGAAACAATCTCTTTCGCGCGGTTATAATTTAATCTCCAACGCCGCGAGCGTTGCGACACGCCAAAGAACGATTACCGTCTCGAAGTTAATGGCAAGCTACTTTCCCAAGGACTTTTAATCAAACGAGCCGTTATTTGCGAATTCGGGGGGCCTCTTGAAATTCGCCGGCTTCGTTGCGCAAAGCTCAGGGACGCACTGAGATAATCGCAAATCAACCTTTGTCCTGAAATCTTGACGATCTCAGTTATTTTTAGCAAAATACACATCTCTTTGCGGGAAAACCACCAACTTTGTTCAGAATTCTCTTTAGACATCAGAATATTAATCTCGGCTCGAAAAAATTTAATAAGTTAATGGGACCGGGAGGGATTAAATCTAAAATTATAAGCGTGATATTTACATCACCGTAATTAGAAAACAAACTTTATAATTGAAATAAATGAAATACGGAACAAAGTAAATCAAACTGACACTTTCAAATTCATTATTAAAGGATAGTGATGTCTGATCAAATTTTTGAATTGACTTTCGAGCTAACATTTGTTCAGCAAATTCATATCTTCCACAAAGAGATGCTGCGTTCAATATTCGTTAGATACGCCTATCAATTCCTCCCGAGGATTAAATCTGTCCCTGATTAACGCGGTGAGAACCTTTCGTTCGACATCGTCTAGATGGTCGCCGCGGTGCCGGTGCTGAGAACGGTAAGGACGGGTCGCCATATAGGGCTGGCATTTATGCGAGTTGGCTTTTTAGACGCCGCGCGGCTTTGAGGCTGTATCAACGAATTGCGTAACATTTTTGCAGCCGCGAGCACGACCGCACCACGGCGTATAACTTATACTACTATACCATCTGTGATACGGGGATCGTTAAGAGCGGAAACCCAACGTTCGGTGTCCAGTTTTTCCGACATTTTCATGAGCGACGACGACGACGACGACGACGACGACGACGACGATGACTCGTTACCACATCTCGTTCTATGACTGACAAGTCTAAACAAAGCTCACGTGTTCGAGACGTTATTTTAACTTTTTCGTTTCTAACAAACCGCTGAGAGACGAAAGACAAAAAAGTAATAAAAGTCTCAATTAAATAAACACATCTGAGTAATTTCAACGTTAACGTTGTAGCTCTTAGTATAATTAATCCTAATATAATGATTCCAATTTCCATTTCCACGAAGATTAATCTCGCAAATTCATTTCTACGAATAACATTTCGCTCCGAAATTATTCCCGCTGTTAATTCAATCTTCCCATTAATTTCATTATTAAATCGTTATTCCTATCACATATTAAAGGGGAGAGTGTTTTAGATCCAAACGCACGATCACCCTCGCGGTTCCATAAGATACGGCGACAACAGTTAACAGCAGCTTGCGTTAAATACAAGCCGCAAACCGGCGATAAGCGTAAATTGCTACAAGCGCGAGCGTGTTCGGCTTTAAACGAATTCGCGTTTCGCGCACATAGTACAAATACGTTTTGGAAATAGGCGATAGCCGGATGCATCGCGGTGTGTATGTGTGTGCACTTCGCCCTGCGTGCCACGCTTCGACCTCGGAGAGGCCGTAAAACGCATCGGCCGGTGAAACCTTTGACGCGACCTCTCTCTGCAAGAGCAAGCTGCGAACATACAGTCGCGGCTGAAAGGGAAGAGAGCGAAGACAGTGTGTAGTATAAAATATACATACACCGAAGAGATTGTTCTAACGGCCGCTTTTCTGCCGCGCGGCAACAAACAACTGCTCGTTCTTTCTCAAAATAAACACGGCACCGTTTAACGAGGTGGCGTGTAAATTATGTATCGCTGTCTGTCTACACGCTGTCGTAACGCTGTCGCATTTACAGGGCAACGTTATTTTAAGGCTCATCCGTACGATAAAACCGGGAAGATTACGAACAGCATAATTTGCGATAATAGGAGATAGATAATTGAGAGGAATTGATATAAAATTTGTAGACAAGAGATTAGACTGTTTGAAAAGGTATATGAGATTTAAGATCTAGCGAATCTAGACTCTACTAGACCGTCTCCAGGAGATAAAGTCTGGCGATGGTCCTTACACTGAGAAAAATAGTATATTACACTACAAGTAAATATGTCATTGGTACCCACCAAATAAATAATTTTCTTGAATAAAGTAATATTTTTTTGGATAAAAAAAAAATATTTTGATGCAAAAAAATTACTTTATTCAAGAAAATTATTTATTTGGTGGGTACCAATGACATATTTACTTGGATTAAAATATTTTTTTTCTCAGTGTATGCATGGGACATAAAATTTAAAAGTTTTCTATTTACTCCTAATTTGTCAGCATATCTAAACTTTCTATCTTCTTGTTCTATAATTTATTGAAGTTATCTCATATTTTTGGCTAATGTTATGTCTTTTCTCATAAAAAAGTATTGTTCCATTTAAATATTTTAAATGGCAAACTGTCTACAATATATTCAACAATTCTACGTTGCAGAACAGTGGGCTCTTTCAAGTAATCGATACAAGGTACTTAATGTGGGCGATAAACCACGCTTTAAACGATTGCTATATTCGTCTATGAAAACAAGCTCGTTGCGTTGGAGGCACAAGTGTGTGTTTCACGCGGCAATCAGTAGCGGCAACCTGGCGACAAACGCGCCGCCAGGATAAACTACCATTACTGACATTTAATCTCTTTGTGTTCAGATTGCAGAGTTTGAATCGTGAGCGTGGGCAGTCTTATCGGGGAATTCGTGAATAATCCGATTAAAATTAAGACCGACGGAAGTTGCGGAGGGAGGGAGGCAGGGAGGGAGAAGGCATCGGTTTATTATCTCCCCGTAATTTAATCCTCGTCAGAAGGACCATCACGCAAACGCGTCGTAATTTTCATTGCAAACTATGCGCATTTTTCTCGGCTGTCGAAGAATACCGGTTTTAATTTTATATCCCGCGGTGTAACGTAACACCCGCGAATATTTTACCGCAGTGCCGGAAGTTTTTAACGGTATAGCTTTTCAAGGAAACTTGGAACGCTACTCTGTATACCATCTATAAAATAAAATTTAAAGAATGTATAAAAATTTATAATCTATAATTAAAAAAATAAAATTTATAAAATATATATTACATTTTGTTAAATATTGTATATTTCAATATTCAAGGCTTTTCATTTATAAAATAGAAAATTTCGCGATAATTGTCCAGTAGGACATCCATATGGTAAAATTTGTAAAGTTAAATTTAAATTTACATGTTAAATTTCAAAAGTATAATTTGCAAAATAAAATTTATAAAATATATTACATGTCGTTAAATATTGTATATTTCAACTTGTGGTTTTTACGTTTATAAAATTGGAATAATCCGAAGCTCCGACCTGGTAGCCAAAGTATACCGCATCTTCCGTTTATCTTCAGGACAGCCTTCCGTCAAACACCGTTACCATTCATCGTGCCGTCTGTTATTCTAGATTTGCATGCCATTTGCGACGAGACTCGTACCGAAGTGTATATGAGTGAGGCTGCAGGTTTCGCCTGCACGGTCCTTGAGCGAGGGCTACTGAACCTCGCGAGCACTCTCACAGCGAGGATGCCCGCCGTGACGTGACGCGTATCCGGTTTATAAAGCATCGGCGACCGGTAACGCTTCGAACGACGACTACTCCTCTGAGAAATTTCGCTGGAAAAACCGCGCGACTGGTTCCTGGCATTCTTCGAAGGCTGTCTGAAACGCCGCGCGTCGTCGGTAGAACGCATAGAAAAAGATACCACTTTATCAATGATCAAATATCTCTCTTGGAAAAAGCACGCCCTTCGTTTACAAATACATACGTCTAACCCGTCTAGCTTCGCTATTGGAAACCCTAGCTGTATTTGGTAATCTCTTCCATTTGTAATAAGTTAGCACACGCATAAAAAAATCTTTACGATAAATATACTTTCGTTCAATATATATATATATATATATATATATGAATTATTACATAAACATATAAAATTGAAATTTGCGTGTATATGTATGTAATTTTTAAATATTCAATAAAAATTTTGTCGTATATTAGGACAAGAGATAACTTCTCATGCATTAAATTATAAGCAACGAAATCTGATTATACCTATTCAATAATGCATCATCGAGCAGAGAAGTATCTCACAATAATCGACCTTAATTGAAAATCGGATTGTATGCCTCTAGCTCTATGCCTGAGGGCAGCACTCGCGATATGCTGCATCGTGAATTAGTTTCCATCCGAGCGTTAATCGAACGCGAACTGATCCAATTTGGCCCGAGTCGACTTGGCGAACTGTCGTTCGTCTCCCGATCCGAACTCTCGAGCTCGCCTCATCTCCCGGGTATTCTGCAGGAATAGGCAATGACGAGAATACGTGCGAATATGGTGAAAGAGAAGATGCGAGAGCTGTGGGAGCTCACGATCTTCCGTACGTGCCTTGTAACCGAGATACTTGCCGCGTTTAACTTCTCTCGCACACCGGCAAGAGCCAGCCGCTCGTCGATGATGATACATGGAGCCGAAATAATGAAAGAAGTGGGTGGTTAGAAAGCGCGTTAGCGACGGACCATTTATTTTCATTTGTCGCTGTTCAGAGTGTAGCGAACTTGCAGCAGCTGCTGTCAGATGCACGACGGAGAAATCGAAGAAAATAAGTCGCGAAATAAATAATTTATTTTCTGACGAGCGTAACCGTCAATCTATTGACTGTCAAATATATAAATATAAATTCGCTACTGTAATGTATTATATATATAAAATTTCAAGATTGACATAAATGTACAATACATTCATAATTTTTCTGAAATATTCATCAGTACTGTGAAACTTTTTGAAATATTAAACGCGTATGCCTTATAATAAATCGCGCGTTTAACGTGTGCGAAAATTGAACGAAGCCAATATTGTGTATCTAATGGAGAAAATGCTTCATGTGTCGAGATCGAGATATATCGCTCGACAGAGGTAATCATTTATTTATGATCTGAGCACTGGAGTCTTCGTTTGAACATCGAAGACTACTGCATTATGGGAATGGAATGAAGAGGTGGGTACACATGCACTTCGATCCCGGAAAGGGAAGCCCTCGTAGAGCTTCCCGCTAGGTAGAAACATGAGCCTGATCATTGACGTTGATAAAAAAAAAAAGAAAAAAAATCAGCAGTTTCGGTTACAATATATGATGCGGATAATTATAGATGACCAGCAAACGAACCGTTACGCTAATAAGCACCGAATGAAGGCCTCGTTGAAAGAAGAGAAGGATAGATTATTGAGTTTCTTATAATTAAAGTAACGATGAAATATAATATATGGCCTCTGCATAACTTATACTGTTAATGAATGCAGTAATTACTAGAGTCTTAAAAATCTAAAACTGTACTAACAATCTCCATGCATTTACCTTGGTGTACATAAATTTATCTTGGCTGAAAGAGAGAGTCGGAGGGCGAAATCGAAGACGGCACTCTCTCTGAGATAGTCGCGCTTCCCGCGACGGACGACGTTAATGATCCGCGGCGCGGTCGATGTAGCATAATGGATAGCAAGAGATTGCGAGGTGAAGCTCGCGCACGGCGTGACCACCATTAGCACCGGTATCTACGAAATTAATCTGGTACGCGTTTCAGAATAACTTCCATGTTTACCGACATTTGCATGCAGAAACGCCGGGCGATAAGCCGGGCCCGGCCTCCGTAAAGCGCGCCTATTACGCTGCGTGTATTAAGTGTCACGTCTCGTCTGCGAGTTAGAGAATATTATAGAGGCAAGATGCTACCGTCCGCGGCGGCAGTAAACGCGGATAGCATGGCATAATACGGCGTATGTGTGTAACATTCTGACTGATGTACTCCACCTTCATCTGCAGCGGCGTGATAATGGTAAATACACGCGTTTACGTCAGCAACCTTTACGCATGTTTAGTATCATGTGTGTGAGCAAAACTTTATCGTCTTATGTCTTATGTCCATTTCTACTAATGTAGATTAACTTTAATCTTTGGGGCCTATTCTGTAAACGTTAACGATATCATTACGTGCTTTGCGCAGCTTTTCTATGGTATATTATATTTGCGCAAAGCACGTAATGGTGTCTCTTTAACGTTTACAGAATAGGCCCCTAAGTCTAACTTACTTTTTATCTTTTTCTAGTTCTCAGAATTAGAAAAGAACAAAAAGTAAGTTAAACCGAGATTCAAGTTAATCTGCATTGATAGAAATGGACATTATAATTTTGAGGTGAACACTATCGTGATATGCTATCGTGACAGAAACGATTTTCCTTTTACTCCTGCGTAATTATTTTGGATACCGTCCAGGTGATATTTCGGTGGAGGCACGAGACCAAGTGGCCTATTCTGCAAATATATGCTACTTCCTATTACTCTATTCATAGTTCGGCCACAATCTAACATTAGCGTTGTATCGTCCGAAATATCTTACTATGGTATACAGATTTACACTATTGTTACATAACGCAAACTTTATACATCTCTGAATCTCACTTAACTTTCAGTCCGAAGCAGATATTTGAATAATCAATATTCTTCATTTCATTATTAATTATTACAAAAAAATTAGAAGTGGGATCACATATGAAATTCGTTTCTTATTCGTTGCCATGAGATATGTTATTTTTGCCCTTGGGTGCATGCGGCGGCGGGAGAGGGGGAGAAATTCCATTATCCTTAATTCTGTTATCACTTTCACGCGCACGTTAGAAGAACGGATAAGGGTTCCATTTGGATCGAAGAAGAAGGGATGTTCCCACACGAACACGGTAGTCCGATTAGGATGGCCTTTCTTAATCCTCTTAAGACTCCCTAATCTACGCTTACGACAATCCTGATTTATAAATCCACAGTAATGTGTGTTTGCTGTGAAAGTGGGGTCGAATCAGATGGATGCCTTTTACTCTAATACTATTATTACTTGCTGTTGCGGAAATTTTTCGTTATTGTATTACTACATTGAAGAGTCGGTCTTCTCTCTTCTACAACTCTCTTCTGTAATCAGTAATCGTTCTGTAATCGTTAATAATGGAACTTATTAGTTCTATATATTAATTAATTAATAAAAAATGTATTATTATATATTTTTCGGAATATTATTTGTGATGCTTAAATATTTGCATGAAAAATATTTTGCAGAATAATTTAGTTTACTCCTATACTTAATCTTTTTTAATTATTATTATATTTATTATTTTTATATTAATTATTTTAATAATAATTAATCCCAGACAATTATTCATGAAAATATTACGTAACGATGATCATGCGGATTTGAAATAAAAGTTAACATTAAGACGTGCAATATAAAATACACATTTTTTGTGGGCGCCGAAGAGAGAGAATGTGCTTTTATGACGCCGTCAGATAAAATGATACGCGATATTTTGCGCGCTACATGTTGCATCAGTCCCAATGGATTAAGCTTCGCACGCTTACTCCATTTATTTTTTTGCTTTCTGCGCAATCTGATTTGCATTCTGCTACTCACGCGTATGGGATGTCGGCAGAAAAACTTTTTTTTCTGTGTATAACAACATCACACTCGCGGTTTATGAAAGAGAGATGATTTACCCTTTCGTTCGTTACTCTTTTGCTTTTAATTTGGCTTTTGCTTTTAACTCTATTTTGACTTTATCGAAACGTATGTAATTTCACGACTTTCGTTTTTTAAATGATTTGCAATTTTGAACTAACAGAGTTTCTAAGAAGACCAAAAATCGTTATCGTCCACGATACTTTAAGACTCTTTCGCTTTTGAGTAGTCACCTATAAGATGCGCCGTAATCTAAGAAGTCGCTTCTTAGAATCCAGTCGCTTTTAAAACAAGTGACACTTTGTCTATCGTCTATCTAATTTCCAATATCATCCACAGATGATATAAAAGACATTTAATATTAATAATTCGTGCAATCTCGATTAGATGACTTCCGTAATTGCTCCTATACATATAGTTAATTGAAATGTTATGAAGTTTAAATAGTAGTTATTAAACAGTTACCATTCAGTTGCCACTAATTAAAATATCGTGTTGCTGTATATCGTACTAATGAATTAAATTATTCATATTCATAATTGAGCAAATATAATTATATACTATTTACGTTATACTCCACTAATATAGACATATAATATATGTATTTATATATTATAATATACATTTTTTATATACACATTTTATATATTATACATACATATATAACTATATAATATTATAATAATAATATGATATACTCATCACACACAACAATTTATTGAGCTATTATTGAATGTATACGTAATTTTATTACAATAATTGTTTAGGTCCAATTATTTAAAAACGGCAAATGAATGCATTTTCACATTCATATCTAGTCGTTTGCGCAAAAATGTTTGGCGACAGGAGCACGGTCCATGCAATGCGCAAAATCTGGTTCTTTATGCGCGAATTAAATTCTTCCAGCACATATCGAGCGATTGCAGTTACCAAGGGAAACAAAAACGGCGAGACATAATTCGTCCTCCATTCACTGGCAATTTGGTGCCCTTTCATGCGAGCGTGCGTTTGCCCCCGAAACCGCAACTGTGCGCTTTCGGCCCACATTGCAGTCGCACTGCCATCGATGTTTCAAAGACGAACTACATTCAACATCTGCCCGTGTTTTGCTACGTGAATAGGCGCGCATAATGCTCAAGTGCGATACGTATATATCGACCCCGCATAATGCGCGCGTATCCATCGCGGGGTGCAAGTCCGCGCGGATAATGCAATTCCTCCTCTTCTTTTTCACAGGAAGTGTGCGTGTGGTAACATCCATCGATGTGGCCCATCACACTTCATTACGCGCAATTTTCGCAGATTTTCGCTATTGTTGCTTAGTAATAACTCTGCTATTAAATCATCATTATGTATCGGAACTATACGTATAACGAGCATTTTATAATTATTATAAAAGTTAACTTTTTGAAGAAAAATAATTAGAACTATAGAAAAATCGAAAAATCTATTAAAAATTGATATAAACTGATGAAACAGTATTTATGTAAATTAGACTAGTTCCTAGACTGGTTTCGACTAATCTGGGTTATATTCAGATTTAATATACTTAACCTTTAGAGGCCGGGGGTGGTCGAAATATCGACCACCCAAAAAACACAAGCTATTTGATGTTTTCAGGCAAAATTTGTGTGTTGAATAAGGGAAAAATAGTAAAAAAAAAAAAAACTCTTCAAGTCCTTTTCCCGGCCTCTAAAGGTTAATCAAGTTAGGTTTAATGGATCTAATTCTTATTTTCATGTGAAAATAAAAACGGAAAGATACTAACGCGTTAAATTTGATGTGAATTTGACGTCACCTTTTATAGATGACCATACGCGACAGGGTGGCTATAATTTTAAGCATATGCGAATAAATTGCACCCTCACTGACAGACTGGAGTATATGTACTCGTGAATGTTCTGTTTTCGGCGCGTTCAACCGACATGGTACGTCTACCCTCAGGGTCGCGACAGACCGAATGCATTTCATACATTGAAAAGAATGCGGGGGCAAGTCTGGGCTACCCTAATCCTAACCCTGAAACTACACGTGCAGTACATAGTGCAGCCGGTGGCATCCCATGTGATTGCATTGATATCAAAATACGGGATAACCGTTCGTATAGATATACACGAATTCAATAGCGCTGCACTTGAAATGGATCTCCGACATGTGGCGTGCCGCATGGTGCACGGATGTACAAGTTGCCGTGCGCTTTTGTGCGAAAAACTTCAGAAGAGGTTTACATAAAACTTTAGAAGAGACTACTCCTTGACAGAATGGAAATTGACTGCGCAATTTTCAATGGAGACATTTCTGATATTATTTTGCGTTGAAAATTAAACATCTAATTGTAAGTTTTCATTGATCTCTAGCCAATTTTAATATTTTATTTAATAAGCAAAATTTATGAAACTGTAGTTTGATTGTTCAGTATTAAAAATTATATATCGAATGTCCACATTATATAACTGTTGGATTAAAAAAATAAATTTTGAAGATAAAACTAGATAAAAGAATTTCAGTTAAAATAAATTTTGTTTCAACAATATACTTCGTATTTTCAACGGCTTTTAAATTACTTTTAAATCGACATGGTATGGCAATGGTCGTTTGCGGAATCCGCTGAATTCGGAATATCCGGATTCGCATTAATTGTAGCGAGGAGGGACCAGGTGCGGCAAAGTGTGTGAACGAACGCACATGACAATCGCGATGCTTTGTCGAAGCGATGTTGTATGTGCTTCGAAAAGTAAAGAGTTATGCTTCGATGAACTCTACGACAAGAGAGCTTCGGGAGAAGGGCCCCCCAGGGAAACTCGAGCCAAGAGGGCGGGGTCGACAGGCTCGCGATACGAAATTTCGGGCACGTAGGAATGTCTTAGGGCATTCGCCATAGCGGAACGATATTCGCGAGAGATGGCGGAATACGGTATTCCGTAGTCGTCGATCGAGATTTACGACCCGACTATTCGACCAAGATTGCGTGTCCAGTGCCAAAGATGATTTTGATTCGCCGCAGCTGTATTCCGTTCCGCGTATCCACTTTCTAACGTAAATTTAATTTCTCTCTCTTTACAAAAGTATATGTGTGTATGTGTGTATTTTTGTGTGTGTGTGCGGGCGTGTGAGTCAAGAGAATTGTATGGAAATTGTTGCGATAAATATCCGCATTGTAATGGAAGATGTTATAAAGACCAATTAAACATATAAATGACTATATAAATTATTGACTATATAAGTTATTGACGGTATCCATTATTTTTTTAGTGTTACTAATATTAAATTTACTTTATCCTCTTATCATTTTTTCTTTTAACTTATATGTGTATATCCAAGTTTTCTATTAACAACCTGTTATGGCATCAACATTATTCACCTGTGCAAAATTTCTCAACGTCTCGCGACACGTGCGTATACAATATGCATAATTCACCGACTGCTCGCTGAAAGTGGAACGTTGCGAATGTGGGTCGGCACGTGCGGTAATTATGCATCCTCCACCTAAGTATTATACGCACCACTTTCGATCGAGGGGACGACGGGGGCGAGAGGGAGAGACAATTCGGAGGGGGCGAGTGAGAACCGTCGCGAACGCATTTGGGATGCCTCGCATCGTAAGCGTGTTAATCGCGGTCAAAAACACTTCATTTACGGCGAATTAGAGCTTCGATCCCAGGGGAAAGAGACGGGGCACATCTCGGCAACGTTCAATCGTCCTTTATCATTCAATGCGAACAATGCGCTGTTCCCCTGCGACACCTTGTGCTCGCTCGGACCCCGTTTGAACTCTTTGCGACTCTCTCACGTCGAGAGCCGACTCGCCCCCTCCTGACTCACTCTTGCTCGCCTCAACTCGCTCCACTGGCTCTCCCGTTCACCGGAAAATGATTCCTTTATTCCCAATCAACTTCATTTCCGGGATACAATTCTGCTCTTTCAGTTCCATTTACTCGCTGTCGCCATTCACTCGCTGTGAACTTGATAAGTCAATTTTTAATTAATACGTGTTCCTGAGGCATTCTTATGACATTTTTAAATTTAGATTTGATGCTGTTGTATGTGTGTGTGTATGTGTGTGTGTGTGAGCATCATGTAAAAACACACAACAAATTTTTACATATTCTCATTTTGCATTGAAGTATTTTGAAGAAATTTGATAATATATTAGAAAAGAATGAATATTAATCGACGATTAGCGATGTTAGCATTTAAATTTTTTCATCGAATTTTTGCGGCGACCTGCTGTTTCTGCCGAGGGCGACCCTTTTCAGTTCGATCGCACGAGCGGTCAGACGAGCCTCTGCCGTACATGTACATAAACGAACGTTGCCGCGAACCGAGGGTGGCCGAAGGGTAGTTGGATGGGCCGAAAGGGGGACCGGTGGGGGGCAGGGGGAGGCTGGTTTGATCACGCGACGACTACGACGACGACGAAGGCGAAGGTTATTGACATCTTGCCGGGTAGTCTGCATGCGCACGGCATTACGCGTCGGTCCCGCCTTTGTTTCTCTCTTTTCCCCGTAAATTGCCCCGTGTCATCTTCCTGCGCCGAACACTCTTACTCCGTGATCCAAATTACGAAAATTACCGAGAGTGGTTCTTTATAATGCTTCCTAGTTGTTGTAACTACCGACATAATGAAATTTCACGATGTTCTTAGGCTCTTTTTGCGTTTGAAATCAGTGGATCTGCGTATATCGATAGTATGCGTTATCGATTAAGCATACTTTGACATGAACGCTAGACTGCGTTTATTGTGTTAATTATAAATGTTATGCACGCAAGCTCATTCAAGCTCATGTTGTAATAGTCATGAATAGCCCAATTGTAGACCCAGGATTTATAAATAGAATTAATTTAGCTATATAGTTAGAGACATTATAATTAAAATCTTAAAGATTGGATTAAAATCTTTTCAGAAGAATTTGTCTTAGAAAGAATAAGACATTTCTTCTTTTGCATGCCAGAAATAATAGTTATTTCGTGCGATTTTAATTCCTCGAGAAAATATTCCGTATTTCTCGTGTCTCAAATTCCGACGAAATTTTATCCCGTAGAGATTCAGAGAAATCAAATCGCTACATCTCACGTTTTTTTTTTACACTTGCTGCCATTACTTCAGTTTGCGGTAAACGCCACTTAGTTCCACTTTGCATAACAGCTTCGTAACACCGTCGACGAAATCCGAGTGCGAGCGCTCGGCGTACGTTGACTTCGCTCCGCGCTTACCTGGCAGCAGGTGCATTTAGTCCGTTGCTTGTGGGAAACACCTGATAACTCGTGCTCACGTAGGTACGTTGCATCTGCGTGTGCGGCGGTTCCCGCCCGTTGCTGATACAGTCACCTGCGGCCTCGTGTTCGCCCGTAACGTTCTCTTTGCAATCAATTTCCAACGCGCAACAGATTTTTGTACATTCTCATTCTTTTTCCACAATGCAATGCGTGAAATGCATGCACGTGCATTCGTCAAAAGTACACCGAAATCTAAACACCGAAGCTTCTAAATTTAAAAAATTTAAAAAATCGTCATAAACTTCCTTAGAGAAGTTTTATGAATCTTTTGGGATTTTTTTACGAATCTTTTGGAACAGTTAAAATAGATTTTTATAATAACGGAAGTTACAAACGACAGGAAATTTGAAGAGACATGCGATCTTTGAACGCACCTGGCGTTGTAAGCTTTTTAGAGAGGATATAGAAAACAAAAGATACCACAAAAACGTCACAGAATGCTGTCCTCTCTGCAGACGCTCACATTAAAATTCGTGGGCCTTAATTTTCCCGTCATGTTCTTACCACATAATAAACTATATTTTTATAAATTCAATGATTTTTGTATCAATAATTATTCAATCTGTCGTCGCAGAATAATAATAAAATTGAATAGTATTTTAAAATTACAGACTAACATTTAAATGACGATTTGTATAAAATAAAATAACAGACACGTAGTACAGATTTATAAATATATGCATGATAAATGTTCTTTCCATTCATGAATATTCTACTTCAGCGTTGTTAATGTCATTAATATTTTATATATTTTCAATTATAATTTAACATCTGTATTTCTGGTGATTAAACGCACGTCTCCACAAAACAGTTAAATTTATAGTTCACAATCGCTTACTGCACTGCGATTATGAATGTCCAGAAAGTCAAAATTTCAATTCTGACATCAGCATGTCTCGCATGCACTTTAGCGTGCCGCACCTGGAGAAGAAGGCTAAATTAAGATTACTCATCTCCACCGATTGCTCCACCCTACACTGCGATCACAATCGTATCCATAGCCGCTGGATGCGTCCATTGTTACCTCAAGAAAGCAACAGCTCATTTATCATAGCACTCGTTTAATTACATTGCGGATCGATCTTATCCCTTCTTAGAAAAAGTTCGTCATATCTTTCTAGACAAAAGCCCATTCAGAAAAATCCTCTTGCAATGAAAATTTCCTGTCACCATTCTCACGGCGCTTAATTGCCCGTTGCAAGTAACGCGGCGAGAAATCGTTCTAACGAATAAAATCGTATAAAGCTAGTGCTACAAACGAGTACATAACGAACTGCGATTCTATGCTTCGACGATACGGAAACGGAAAGTATCGAAAGAGAGAAAGAAAACGAGAAAGAGAGAACGAGAGAGAGAGAGAGAGAGAGAGAGAGAGAGAGAGAGAGAAAATATACACACAGACGCAGGTCTCCATTCACCGTTTCAAGCACATATATTGTGTACGTATATATTCGCGTGGAAAAGACGCGTACAACGAGATAATCGCGGAAGGATCAATGACAATTATGTAATTTCCTAGCAATTAAGTTGACGTTATGCGCTTCCGCGTGGGCGAGCGTGGGGTGATAGAAATACACGCACGTGTTTGATGCAACTGCACGTAATTGGTCGTGATAATGTGATATAGCCATGGTCATGGTTTGAATGTGTGGCAGATTAATTTTGGAAAATCCTTTTTCTAAATGTATGATAAAAGAATCGCAAATTAATATGAATTTTAATAATAAATATTATAATGATATTTTTCTAAATAATAATAGGACTTTCGAGAGCAAATGTTTTAAATTTATATTTTTGCAAAATCGAGATTATATTACAATTTTACAAAAAACTTTAAATATAAATTTCATATTCTTTAATTGTTTCTTAAGGATATAGATTTCGGAAAGATGCTTTGAAAATAAGTCTTTTACTTCTGAATGGAAATGATAAAATAAATTATAATAATATGTATCTAACAATTAATGACAATTATAATAATAGGGAATAATAATTAAGTAGCAATATCACCACAGAGGGATCTTCACGATTGCAACATCTGCACAAATTAATTCCGAAGAAAATCACGCTCGACTGCCAGAAGTAAATGCAATAAAGCCTCGTTCTAATTAACGTGTTGCAGAGCGAAGCCGCCAAACGATATCTATCGTAACAGAACCCGCCGTTCCGCAATGCGGGCGTCGGTTATAGTTTCAGAGTTAAGTCGTGATAAGTCGGTTAGCATGGCCGCGTTAAACGGTTCGTACCGTTCGCGAACTTTCCTCTTCTCGAAACAGAGCCATCACAGCGTAGACAAAGGCCGGGCCTTTTAACGGCACCGTGAAGTTATTTGGGGAGATACGGCCAGACACGCTCTTTGAAACGTCAGTCAGCACACTGCTGCGCCCAAGGACTCGAGATGTGGTCCCAGCCAGATTCCGTATTGTTCACCGTCGTGTCTCAATGGCCTCGACACTCCGACTCATCGACCGAGCGACCGAGCGACCGACCGACCAACCGACTCTTTTTTTAAGCCGAGTCCGAGTCGAGCAACCAAGCACTTGAGAACATAACGAATGGCGTGCGGAAGTACACCCCAAGGGGAACGGAACGTTTTCCTTACGCGAGGTGTACATCCGTTAGATAATAGTGTTGGCTGTGCAACCATACGGCTTGCAACTGGCCAATCCCATTTCCTTTCAAGGAATTAAGAAAAGAAGAATGAAGACAGAAATGAAGGAAATGTCATTCATCTCGGCGTCTAAAACAATTATTTATCAATTAGTGTATAAAAGTTAAAATTACAAAATTTATTTCAAAACATGTTTAACTGGTATATTATTTAATTACAAATTATAAAGAGAAAAATTACGTTGATTCGATTTCTTTCTGAAGGAGCAAGCCACGCATCGTTTAATGTCAATCTTTAAATATATATTCCTTCGACTAAAGACGAGAAAGAGATTTATGACGCTAATCGGATCGTCGGGGAGATCAACTCGCTAATCATGATCACACGATGCACCGAGGCCGAAGGATCGTTAAGTGCACTTTAACACCGGGGCAAGGTGAGAAGCCGGCCAATTATCGGCGCGAGGAGCGAGCCGCGAGATCGCGATTCGCGGCAGATACCGCGAACGACACTGTAAATCGTACAGTATCGGCCGTACAGTACGCGAGCGAATCCGTGAAACGCAATAAATCGATCAGCGATGCAATTGGGCGATATGGCAGGGTGGCCGCGCAGCGAGGGGATAAATGAGAGCCTGGATCACGACGATGCTGGATAAATGGCGAGATATTTCGTTTCATCGTACAGATAATGGCGACCGAGGTACCCTCGATGGCTCGAACTCTTCCCTTTGTGCCGATGGATCGTCGATCTCTTAGCAACAAACTATAAATCTTTCTGCTTACATTTGTAGAATTCACATTTACACAGAAAAAAAGAAGTGTCAAATCAAAACTTATATATTCGTATTTTAACTTTTTTTTCTTGGTTAAATTCAAATATAATCTTATTTCAAGATTATAAATTGTTGCGTATATACGAGAATATAAGTCTTGATTTGACTTTTTTGTACAGTTTCTTTAACTGTAATTTCGAGCAAAAATGATTATACGTTAATATTGCTCCGTAACGCGTGACTTTAGAATTGTTCTCTTCTTTTAATCAGTAGTATCCAGTGCAGAAGTAGCATGGCGAATAATAAAAATTGAAGCGCAGGCGCCATTAAAAAACCACGGTCGACATAACAATAAGCGATAGGATAACGATGAATACCGGTATTGTATAGCGTGCATTCTATAATATCTGCATACATTGTCGAGCATATAAGATATCGCAAGGTTATCAACTCTTTTTTTAATTTTATAAGGCAGTTTGCGAAACTAGTGCAATAACGGCACACAGTTGCACAAGGAAGCGCGGCTATGCAATCCGACTTCTCTTCAACGGAAACGTCGTGTCGCGCAGTTCATTTTCACGGCCTGAAGAAATTATTGCGTAAATAGTGAGCGAACGATGGAGGAGAGTGGTCGTGATTATCTCGTATAAACGATCGCATATATATGTTCGCATTGGTCATAATACTTGATGTAATCGGCACTTCTCAAACACACACTACACGCATACACACACATGATGACGCGGTGTCCCCGACGTACGTCGTCGTTTCCGAAGGACGAAGCTGGTGCACTCATCGCTAAAGGTTTCCCGGTGGAATTCCTGCTTGCCCCATATCCGCGTTGCGTAAGCAATAATTGTATCGTATCACGCGACGCGTCTTAACAATCGCGCGTTGCTCGCTAATGACCACTTAAGTGCACTCGCGAGACACCGCGGATCGACTTGGTATGCTAAAATGCAGTCTTATCTGCCAGTCCTTGCTTAGAAGGTTTACGAGCTTTGATTACTGAGTAATTTTCTATGAATCAGAAATTCATAGATTTAATTAATGATCTTCTCGTAACTTTTAATAGAACGAAAGAAATTTCATATTTGAATCTTGCTAAGATCAGCCTGCTATTATTATCATCTCATATTCACATTCTACAACTTAATTAGATGCTTACATACTGCAAATAATTGATACCTCAATTACAAATAATTGATGTAATTTTCTCATGATACGAAGACATTTGAATCCGCTGCGTTGAAAGGACGGAATTAATAATATAAGGTTTTCGAGCATCACGCTAAATGTTTTAAATTGAAAGGGCAAACTTTTATTACCACTTAAGTGTAATTGACAATCTATGAAGTGATCCATAATAAGTTGAGTTCGTTTTGACGTTCTTAACATCGACTTCTTCATGTTAGTCACTGACGAGTGACGTCTAAAGGTTCTTCTCCGTTCATTTAGATCGTATATAATCACTGGATCGTTCAATCGTTCGATGCTTTTTCTCGCGGCAGGATGAGGATAAACGATGAGAAACGTTATCCATTGACAACATTTCTGCCATAACAGAAATAAGAGTATAAATCAAGTTTTCTCCGCTAGTAAGTTAGAAAAATTAACTATTTCTTGCCTTGGGCATTGTACCGAATTTAAAGATAAATATAAGATAAACAATAATGTAAAATATATATTCTAGCATAAATACAAAAATGTTTATTAATGAAAAAATTTAACACAAACAATTTCTGTAACTCATATAAAAAATAGATACATTTTCGAAAAAAGTTTGAACTGTTCTCGCATAAAAATCTTATCGTATCAGAATGGAAATGTTTCTTCATGAAAAATTCAGCGCAGAGAAACCTCTGTAAAAAATCTCTAATACGATTAGAATATCGTTCCCTATTGGAATTAAGTGGCGATTTGTACAGAAATCATGCTTCACAGACTGTCGATGCATTCGTCACGCGAAGCTTGACGCGAACACACTCATCGGCCTTTCAGTAAAACGCAACGTTATCATCGGCGCGTACGTGAATCGTAAACAGAAACGTTTGAATAACGGGGTCGTTACTCTCGCGCGGGATAATCGTGCGATAACGTAACGTCTACGGAGTGGCATTTCAATCGAAATGCAGACGATGGGTACTAGAAATTCCTCTTTTTATCACGCAGACATGCTCACGGATAAAAGGGAACCGTTATAAGGCAACTCGCGTGATTTGCATTGCAGCAATTTAAATTTATTTAAATTTCTCTATAGATACTTAAAAATCTTAAATACTCAAATTATTCCATTCTATTGTCTACATAAGAATACAATAAACTTTTGCGTTAACAAATTAATCAATTTATTTTAGTTTTATAGACAGATATTTTTTCTTGCTTTAAGATTGTTTTATATAAATATATTTATATAGAATATCGTCTATAATTATAAATATTTTAATGATTTTAGTTGTGCAATGTCAAATATGCGATTGATATCATAATCGTGAATAGAAATGCGAAAATAAAATCGACGATCAACCGGACTTCGCGGACTGCTAACTGTACATCAGAATTCTCTCTGCTCTTTCTATCTTTTCTCTAGGAGAGAAGTCAAAGGTCGTGAAAGGGCTTTGGCAGGTAGATATAGGCGAGTAATGGTACTTAATAATAGGTTCGTAACGCGCGAGGGCAGGTGCGCGAGTCGCAATGATTAATTAACCAATGATAGGTTTAACTCGCCTCCTCGTGGCTTTTCCACCAACTCTCTCGCTCCTTACGCGACTGATTGATGATTACACAGCTCGCAAGGCTTGTTGCGTTTGTACGTGCGAAGAATCGCGGAAACGTCGAGGAATAACGATAGCGCGATTGCGACGTCGATAATCTCATTCCGCGAATTCTTCGAAAATGTCGGCGGGGAACGATCGGGTCGTTCGATGGGTGTACCTGAATGCGCCCAAAGGTCGTCCGAAACCGGTATTCGAGTTACGAAACTGGGGGGATAGACTACTGCGAACGATAGAAACGGACGGAGAAATTCCAGAAATTATTATGAAATTGCGCGTGATTATTAAAATATTGAATTTTGGAAGAGAGCAGCAAAAGCATTTAAATACTAAACGTTCGCTTCGGATTTTTTTAAATCTGTCACTGTCGAGAATTCTTGTTAACATTCCTTGATCCTAAAATTGCGAGGAAAAAAGGTCTGCAGCTGCGACAAAATCTTAAGGTGAAGTCTCGCTCGCTGGTTTGCGTTTAGTCTCGCTCGTTCTCAAGACAGAAATCGTGACCACCGAAAATACTCTGCGATCATCAAGGGGCATCTGTTCCCTTCTTACGAGCACGTGGTGTAAGATGAGGAGGGTTAAAGTAGCTGCTCGAGGAAATATACTTGCTATCTTCGAAAAGGAAAAAAAAGGGAAAAGAATAACATGAGCCCGAAAGAGAAATTCCTCGCGTCCGTGAGTTGTGCTCATTATTTCTCCGAGAGTTGCTGTCTTTTTACGGTTACCACCGTGAGAAAGATAAACGCGATTAAGAGTCATCAGTCGTATCTTACGTATCTTGTAAGTCTTATCATTCTGTGTACTTGTTAGAAACTGTCATTAATTTAATTGTTACAATTATTCACTTAGAATAAGCGAATCGCGAATCCTCGTTGTTTTCAATAACGTGGTTATCAAATATATTGGACTATCTGTAATGTTCATAGAGAATTAAATAAGTATTTGGACAAAATAACAATTTAAATATACATTGATTAATAATATATAATTAATTGTTTAACAATATCTTTTAATATATTCTTTTAATATATATTTTAATATATTTTAATATAGTTTCTATGCATTTTTTTTTTCAAATAATACCTTCAAACTTTTTTGCTTTTGAATGATAGTTCACCGTAGATAAGTCAATATATTTCGTCGATATCTATAGGGGCGGACAAACCTTATCGCCTATAGGGACGAACTTTTTCCATAGCGATGTACTCTAACGCGGTAAAGAGCAGTTTTATTCGGGACACGTGCCTCGGTGTCAAGCCGGCTAAAATTAAGCGGGAAAGTTCCCCTGTGTAGATGCCTACCTCTCCCGTGCTTGCGTCACCCCTCGATGAGCCCCCTCCTGTTCTTTGATGCCAGCTGGCAACCGGAAGTAAGCGTAAGAAGCCGGGCGAGGAAATAAAGGAGGCAACGACGAGGGGTGGTGAAAAACCGGAGACGGAGCTACAGGCCGAGGACCGTTGCGCCCGATGCGGCCCACTTTTATTTCCGTCTGCGTCGTTATTATTCGTGCACGGGGGTCCATGCCTGATATCCACAGCGGGGATTCACGGGGTAGAAAGGGGAAAAATTCGAGCTAAACAGCTGACGCGGGAAACTCTTTAACCCTCAAATAGCAACAATGTGAAATTTTAACCCAGAAGAAAGCATAACGCGATCATAAGATTCCAAAAAAGTTTATAAAAATTTTAATACAATTATTCATTAAAAAGCATTTAAAAAGTTATCCTTGTTTTTTTATTTTGTAAGTCATATGTTTATAATAATTATAAACCGCTGTTATTTATAAAAATTTGTTGAATTATATCTCTTAAAGAAAGTAAAATTTTAAAAATTATCGGATTCGTTTTGGACACTTCATATCTATAATCTAATTTATTAGATTACATCAATCTTTTATATATAATTTTAAAAAAGAGGTACCTATATATTCTTTCATAAATATATCGCAGCCATATAAAATTTCCATGTTTTATCATGAATTTAAAAGAGGAAACGTTACAGAACGTGCTTATGAATTAATGCCTTCATTAAAATGATTATTTAAGCAGGTAGCAAGCAGGCTTGAAGGCTCTCGTATATTTGCCTAAAGGGGCAGCAGTAAACTTGAAATATCAGTGTATTTACCTACAGAGGAAAGCGAATGGCTTCACGTAGTTTAAGACCAAATAAAAAAACTGGCTAATAACGTGTGAAAGTAAATTTTATTCAAACGTTCCTCCTGTCAAGTATTCCATCCATCTTCGAAAAAACAACAATGTGATAAAAATAACCAACATTGTGTTCTTAGATGCAGCATTAAAAAGTGAAAGCTTATATATATCTACTCGAAAGAATGCGTGACAATTCTACCAAACGTTTAAAACTGCGTCATGCTGGCACATTGTCTCTCTATGCAATGAAAAAGTTTCTCCAAGTACAAGAAAGGCAAAAAAAAACAACTTTACTGTCAATACTGCGAATCGGAGGAAAAATGTTTTCTCGCAGGGCCGCATACTCAATGGGAAGCCCATCAAACTAACCGTTCGCTCGTAGTTCGGAGTGCTGGTGAACCTGCTCGACCAGGTCGAACCACATCCTGCGTACGGCCATTTCCGCAGAAGCCGGTCGACTGCTATCCCCTCGACGCTCTCGACGCGATATTACAGAACCGCAATTAACGATATTAGATTTCCGAAGTCAATATTATGATCCTAAATTTATACACGTTTGTCTAACAGACTGTTTACACCAGTCCCATTGTTTGACATATCAACAATCCGTTTATCTGCTTAGGTAACCAAGGGAAAGGTAAAAATTTGCGTATTTCGTTTCTGCTTATTTTAAATTTGACTAATTTATTGAACTTCGATTTTCCCGGAAGGGTACTGTACTCGGTAATATTTGAACAAAAACATTATTGATAATTTTAACTTGTAAGTTTCTTTTTAACCAAGAATCTCATGGACATAGTTTACAAGTAATGCGCACAGTTATAAAAAATTTTTAGTGAATCTAAAATTAAGCATTATCCGAATTATTTATTTGTATGATACGTAAGCCAGCAATATAAGTGATATGTTTATGTCAATATTCCCTCTTGCTCCTTCTCCCTTTTCTCTCTTCTCGTTTCGACCTCGAGTGTCCCCTCGAGAACGTAAATTCTGATTTCACCAGGATCCGCGATATCCCTGGCGAGATACTTGAGCCTGAAGGTTCAAGGCTAGTCATACTTTCAACCGCGCTGCTTGCGGCACTCGTGTAGCTTCGGGAGAAGTTACGTTAAATGTCGGCGGCGCATAAGAATATTATCTAGCGGACGTAATAAATTATTAAATCGTGCTGCAACGATGTCTTAATAATCTTTCAAAGGTACACGTAATTCCGCATATAAATGATAAATAACGCAAACAAAAATACTATATCGACTTGATCGTCGTGGCGAGTCGTGTTTAAACGAAGCGCAGCGAAAGATCGAAACCCCCAGAGAAATATTTTGGAGGATAAATTTTGAGATAAGCGAATATCGCTCTCTCCCTCGCAAATCGAATATATTCGAGACGTATAAACGCGCGCACCGGCATTAAATTACACCCGGCAGACGTTATTTTATCTGCTTCTTCCCGACGGCGACGGAGAGCCTGTTTCACCCTTGGGAATTAAAATTCCCACCGACCCGCGGGGAAGAATCCGAGGCCCGGCGCCGTTTGTGCGGCCGATTACCTGAGTCAGCTGTCTCAGCGAGCAGCGTCTTTGCAGGACTCAGAACTGGCGGTACGAGAGGTTGGAAAAAAGCGGGGGTTCTTTCTTATAGGCGTTTACACGAGGCCGAACGAACGATCCCTAAGGGTGGAAGACGCTTCTTCCCTCCGTTTGGGACGGAGGAAGAAGCCTCAGCTGTTTGCCGTGGAAGCCATGGAATGAACATCTACCCCGACTGCGACATTTCGCCATAGACAGCAACATTCTTGGCGACATAATCGCGATTTCCAATCTTAGATAGGAGCTAAGAGCGATTTAATTGCTTACAAGTCAAAGCAATTTATGTCGGTAATTGTCGCAAACTAGTTTCTGATTTGTCGTAAGTTAAAACGAATTAACCTAAAGTATTTTGTATGATGGATTTAATTTTATAAGAACATGATAGAGAGAAAAAGTGTGAGCGTAGCGTATATCTTCAGATTTAATATAAATGAAAATTGAATTTAATATAAATAGAAAATTAAAAAGATGTTTCTTTCTCCTTCAATTTCTGTCGCAGTTGAGTAAATTTGTAATGATGCAACTGTATCCATGAAATAATGAAAAGGATCAAAATATGTCGATGTGCTTTCGAGAAGTCGACACTAATCTCGGGAAGAACTGCTCTCAGAAAGAAATTGATCTCGGAAAGAAAAGTGCGCTATTGTTTTGCACGGCAGAATCGCGCGGCGATAAATCGTGCTTTTCTTGGCTTTACGACTATACGGAGTAACGGAGATCGCGTGCGTCGTAAAAAGCGGCTCCAAGTCAAACCTGACGTTAATTTCCCGCGGGCGGCGCCGATGATACTTAAACTAGAGCTAAAGCAATTTCGGTCGGTGAGAACTTTTTCCTCCGGCCTTTCAATTGCGCTCTTCAATCGCTGCCGCATTCAGGCGTGACCGGAATTTATAACTAATCCTTTCAAATGTTAAATTCGACGAAAGGACTTTAACGATGTTATATCCCGCGATTACCCAACTTTTAAGGTTTCACTATTTTTTTCTTTATGGACTTTCAAACGCCGTAAATAAGAAGAATATTCATTCACGTACAAAAAATTTTAATTTGTCGTACGAGAATTCTAACAGCTGTAGTGTAGACAAAATTTTTTCATATATAATGTAATCCCTTTTTATGGTATGCACATTTCCAAATTCTTACTTTCATATTTCTAAGCGTTACATACAAGATTCATAACTCACATAATTTAACGATCTTACCAATTTACATATATATATTTTTTTAATTTTTAGATGCAGCAAACACGATTAAAGATTTGTGTGTGTTATTCCACAGACATTCCATAGGTTCTTTTAAAACCATTAGGTCAGTCATTATGTACTTTTAATTACATCTTTAGAGACTGAAGTGGATAATTCCGATATCTTAATTCAAACGACTCATTAATGGTCCTTGTAACCTCGTTTTTAAGTCCCCTGTTTCTTGTCTCTGAGACATACGTTTAGGATTAAGATAGGCCGAGAATAAGGAACTCTTTATGCCTCCATCTCAGTAAGAGCTAATATACCCTACCCAGGTGAAACTCAGTTTTGGGACACCTCGCAATCCGTTTCCCACGGTGCAGGCCAGGTAACTCCGAACGTTTTCCTCACAAGCCTCTTTGCGGCGTTCCTCTCTTCTTTCATTCTTGTTTATCTTCGCCTCGCCCCCGCGTAGGGCCCCGTGAAATCGAACGGGGATAATGTTTCTTAACATCTCTTCGGTAAATAGGTGAAAGGATCGCCGAAAACAATAGCATCACGAGAGAGAAGCTATTATAGTTTGCAAAACCATCTAGCGAAGAAGTGATACTTTTATTAAAATTTCGTTAAAGAAAGTGTGGGAAATGTGGGAAGAATTTAGAATCTACAAAAATAGAAACTGGTCAAAGCTCCTACGATTTAATTGGGTATCGAATTTAAAAGCGATCGCAATGTTAGCGTATCAAATATTTCGAGGAGTTGCCTCGAGTTTCACGACGTGGAAAAATATCGTAAGTACCGAGAGTTACGAAATTGAAGCAATTTGAGCGCGAACGTACATCTCGCGTTAGTTTTCTTCGCGTGTGCGTTACAACGTCTATATCCCCTGAGGCAATTTGCTTAGTTTCTAACTTTATTCAACGGCTTTGAAGTACTTTGAAGCAGCGTTTCCATGGTCACGCTATAAGCATAGCATTAGTCGTTTCCTACTTCTTGTATTCTCAGAGAATTTAAACTTTATACTCCGACAATCACTGTCGACGATCGAGAAGGGACTAACAAGCGCCAATTTCACTATTTCTTGAAGCACCGTATAAACAATTGCGCGTAGCAAGCAATTGCATCACGCCGATAAGATCGCGTCTTCCGAATGATCTATCACCCGATCGATCGAGAATTAATTCAGCAAGATAAATAAATCACTCAGAATACTCACGGACTGGTATCTTCTTGGGATCGACGGTGCTGAGTCGCTCCTCGACCTTGTCGAGCTTGCGACGTAGGTGTCCGCTTCTCTCGGCGACCTGGGCCAGCTCGACGGTGAGGCCCGCGAAGATGTCTTCCGCGACGGTCAGGAGGGAGGCCAGTTGCTTGAGGGAGCTGGTGAGAGCGCCGTTCGCCACCGCCTCGAGCTCGGCGCCCACCGGCCAGCCCGGATGGGAGCCCGCCGGCACATGGCCGCGGCACACGTGCCGCGGCTCTACCTTCCGCATCACGAACGGCATCACGACGACGGTGCCGGCGGCGGCTTGCTGCTGGGTAGCGTATTTCTGATCGACCGCACTCGCGCATAACACACTTCAGCGCAAAGTTCTCCCTCATCATCGGAGCACCGCGTCGCTGCACGGCGATCCGCGAAATCGGCCGAATTCCGCGGATCCTCCGTGCCGCCGGCACGACCCCATGCTGCGCGGTGTGCCGCCGATTTCTTCCCGTCACTGTCGAACCGTCGTATATCCTTCTATCACGTCACCGCGACTCGGTATCTTTTTAATTCTCCCAGCACTTTCACTCCGCACTCCTGTCGAACCACGAGAGATCGAGGCAACACGCGGCGCGTCACGAGCCGACGTTCGATTTTCGAAAGTCGCACCGCGTGCGCGACATCACGGTGGATTCTTTGAAAACACCGCCACTTGCGAGATTCTTTCGCGCGAACTTTTTTACGGGAGATCTGCGATCGAATCGGGAAGGGACGCGGAAAACGCGCGAAACGATGGCGCACATCGGTGCGAACGTACCGCGCACCACGACGATGGTACGCGAAGTGCCGGCCGGTCTGGCAACCAGTCGCCGAGCAGCCGGCTGCTTCTCCCATTCAAGCGAGCATGTAAAAGGCGCCCTTGCCAGCTGTCTGGTCGTCAGCCAAAGCCGCCGTCGCCATCTATCGACCAGCATGGCTGTGTGACGATATCTTCTGCCGTTACATAATATTTTTCATATAAAAAAATATATAATAAATACATTAATATAAATTCTAATAAAATATTGAAATCATAAAATATTAGATAATATAAAGAATGCGCGCGAGGTCGTTTTATCGTGTTGGTTTGACCAACAATGAATAATGTAGGAATCAGAAAACCTTCGGAAGCTACACAACTTTGAATTTCACATTCTGCAATTTGAAGCTTGAGAAAAGGAAGCGAACGCGAGTGCGTTATCATATGTGAAAAATATATTCCATATGGTGAACAAATTAAAACTAATCTAAAACATAATAAAACAATTGAAAGCTCATCTTCATGAACGACAAGAATTCTCAAGCTAGCTTCTATTGTATCGTACTTCTTATGAGAAGACATTTTAAAAGAACAGATTAAAAGAAATTATTTTGTGCGTACAATAATGTAGATATTAGATATTCTTATTAGATATTGATATCGAAATTATGATTATCTAATTAAAGATGCGTATATAACTTTTTTTATCTTTTTGATTGATGTAAAATATTTAATATGTATTTATATTTCTGAAAAGAAATTTAAGATATATATTATATATTATAAGTAACGCGGGCAATTAGCTACACGTACCACATTAACAGCGAAACCTGCCATCTATGTCGCACCAGGAAACTGATAATATAAAATTCTGACACAGTGAAAACTTAAATGTTAAGTGACATTCTTCGTGACGCACTGTTTTAGACTGAACCAGATTTTCCGGTTAATAGCTATAATATAAAAACGACGCTATAACACGCCCATAGAAATGAAATGTTTGAAAAGAGCTGTGTCGCTTCCTCACATTTACATGATTAATTATTGATATTTATTATAGAATACATACAAATAAACACATACATACATACGATCCAATTACATGTTCATTCCCATGGAAACTTCATAGACGACTGCGCTATCCTAACTTAGCAACGCGAGATGCGCGCTGCATACGCGAACTATCGACCCGTGATAGCCGCCGATCGAGTTAACGAACGTCGTAATTCGCGTTTATTTTCATAGCCAACTAAACAAAAAGTTACACACAGCGGCGGTAGCTCGACGAGTGCAACGCTCGTTAGCGTAACAAATTTAGCAAGCTGGCCGGATTCGAGTCGGCGTAAAGTAAGCTCCGGAATTGGGTTGATGTAATTGATAGTCCGAACTTATCCTTGCCTTTCTCTCTTTCTCCTATTAGGAGAATCTAATGGCCGAGGGTTACCGGTAGCTAGCGCTTTCTTTCGCCTTAATTTTCTCCGTATGTGCGATTTCACACGATAAAGTTTCGCATTTAGGGCCTCGGAATAACTCTTTTCACCCCGAAAGATCCGCTTTCCGGGGAAAACGATTGCCCGTAAAACATGCTACAATTCTAATTTTATGGAGAATGTGAAGAATCTCAAATGAGATTATTACGATCGAAATAATAGACTGATATCATAAATTCAGGTAACGTTCTACGTATGTATCTTATGTTTTGAAAGACATTCAAATTACTTTACGAGACGCAATGATCCGCATCCACATTGCCATGTTTGACGCCAGAACTCTATGTTCAATTTGTGTATTAGCGTAGGGTGCGCGATGTAGTTTAACGTGAGATGTAGTTTAATATGAGATGGAAACCAGACGGACACCCTTGGCGTTTGAACGTCTTGCGAAAGTGAATCTGAAAATATAGGGCTCTCTCTCTCTGCGATATCTGTGCCATTGCTTAAATCTCATCAATCAACATGTACGAAACTCCGAATCAATTACCTGTGTTTGGTATTCATTCGAATGAATTTAAAAGTATACGATAAGATTACGTGTACCGCGGTGCAGCAGTATAAAAAGATTTAAAAGTCCAAGTTATATGCTGTTCCCGGAGTAAACAGCTTGTACGTTTCTTATGCGCCTTTTTGGACAGGTTTAATCGGGACGGTACTTGAAAATGATTAGGTTGCGGACTACTTAAGGATGCTAAAATCGTGTTCTTTAGTTCTTTATTATCCAACGCGTATCTCAGCTCTGCGCGAAGGAGATGCATGCTTAGGGATCGGCATGAATCGAAGGAGTCCCATAACAGAGTACAGTCAAAATAAAAATCTAGGAACGTTCGAAACTTCGTACGTTTCATAACTTTTAATTATTCGTCATTATTGCGTGATATCTTCTAAATTCTTGTTCAGAAAAGTTTTAAATTGTCATCAAATGAATACGCTTAGATATTACAGCTATCAAAGAAAGAAACAATTTGAGTAGGAAATGTATTACACTTTTGAAATTTCAACTAAGACAAAAACTCATACAACATAGGCATAGAAATTGATAAATCTGACATCTTATTGTATTATTATTGTACTAAACATATATATTATATTTATTTTAATTTTGTAAAATTTTCAACATTGATTACGCGTTAACTCGTGTTTACTCAAGTTTTCCCATTGGGATTTCGCGTAGCGCCAACTACATTTTTTTATACACTACTACTATTTTAACAGTCTCGGCCATTTTCCGGATTAATGGGGACAACAACCCAAGAGTTGTAGCGATTTACCGTCGGTATAAATCAAACGACCTTAAATTAATACAGCCCATTTATACAAGTATAATTTACAATCATGTTACAGTCGCT
The DNA here is from genome assembly GCF_030848795.1 of Temnothorax nylanderi. Taxonomy (NCBI): domain Eukaryota; kingdom Metazoa; phylum Arthropoda; class Insecta; order Hymenoptera; family Formicidae; genus Temnothorax; species Temnothorax nylanderi. The sequence continues at coordinate 220,389 of NW_027249239.1, forward strand.
GTAGTAGTCCAAATTGTTTGCACAATTACTCGATCAGGTAGTCCTTAAGAATCCATTCATCTTCTATTTTTAGCCACGCCGCGTGTTCGCGCTGTTGTATGTACACGGAGCGCGGTGAGCTACGGCACGCTGTTTTTAGCTCACGCGCAAACAACATTGAGCAATGGGTGCATCGGGGGATATCCGCCGGACAATCGAAGGTTCAGAGTGCATAATTACGCACGGTGACAGTACCCCTTAAGTTAGCCGGGACTGCCCGCACAGGACGACACGGATATGTACGCGCGCGCGTGTGCACGTACGTGTTTGGCCACCACCAAGCGCGTCGTTTCTTGTTTCAACCGGGTTGCAATGGCCGGATTTACCTGCCCTTTTCAGCGGCCGACTTCTTTTTATGGACGGGGGATATCTTCAGCGCGCGAGGATTTATGTCAACAGACCTCGGACAATGGCCGAATTGAAGGACGGCGGAGGGTTTCGAAATTATTCGGCCCGACAACATCGGACATCGGCGAATAATTAAGAGCGCGCGCAAAAAGTACCCGGGAATCTGTTGTGACAGAAAGTGCAATTTAATTGACGGTATCTTTGAGGGCGGGCAAGCAGCTCCAGCTCTGGATACTTCGGGGTAATATGTCTCTTCGACGGAACATGTCGAAAATAACTGCGGGGTTGGAAAACGTTGCAACTACTTGGGATATGTAATGGGATATGCCTTAATCGTCTCTTCTGCGTCTATTTTTGAACCAGGATTTTTAAAACGAGGTAAATGTATTTGAAACCATTAAAACGCTGTACGCACGCACAACATAACTCCGGAAATATCTCGAATTCTTTGTAAAGTTCTTTGAGACTCCGATTTATATCCAGATGAACCTGCGATTCAGGATTTCTTAACATTGATCGCGCAAGAATAGTTTGTGACAGTTTGCTTGTATAATGTTTCTTGACTTTAAGCAAAAGATTCTGTACCTAAAAAATCCTTTTTTTCTACGCTCTTCTCTCTATAAATATCGAAGATAAGAGACAACGTGAGAAAAATATCTTTGCCGGGAAAACGAACACTCGGGACTTTATGCGATTGCGAGCGTGAAAAAAACGGGCTATACTTCAATTTTTTTCGCCGAATATTTCGACGAAGAATTCCAAAGAATTCGCATCCGGCCGCGCCGGCCGCGATGCAACAATGTTCGCGAACGTATTCAGGAATGCTCCATTGGCTTTCGGAGGACGCTGTACCATTCGATAGGCACGCAGACCGAAAACAACAGGCCGAGTTATTTCGATCGGCCGTTGGGAATCTTCGAATTCTACAAGTCGCAGAGTAGCGATACGAAAAAGTACCGGAAGGGACGGAAGGGTTGCCGCAAAGTCGAGCCGAGAGGAACGTAGGCGAAGATCGCGACGGAATGGCGGGAGGAGAAACGGGGTTGGGAAGAGAGATAGGACAGGGAGGACGAAGAGTGGAGGGGAGGGGGACGAAGAAAAGGAGGAGGAAGAGAAGGAGAGAGAGAGAGTGAGAGAGGGGGGGGGGAAAGAAAGAGGAGAGAGCGATGCACCGCGTGCGAATTCCCTCCTCGCGGGTTCTGCGCGCAGTGCGATGCCTAACCCTGGGGGCACAGCGTATACCCCTTTTCCCGCCCACCCGTTAGACGAGAGCACGCTGCACTCCCCCTCCTTCTCTATCGCGCTCTCTCATCCCTCTCCCACTCCCGAGTCGCTCCGCGACTCCTCTCTTTTTCTGCCGTACGTCCCCCACTCCCCTTTACGCTACACAAAGTTGCAATTTATAGCCGTCTCTCTCGCCCTCATTCGTCCCTCTCTCCTTCCCCCACTATCGCACGTCTCCCACTCCGGTTTTCTTACTCCCACCGCCGAGGCCGTCGAGACACCCACCAGCGGCACCAGCTACGCCACTCTCGAGTATCCTCCGTGCATCCTCCCCCTCCCGCTCGCCGAGAGTACTCTCACGGTCTTGTCTTCCTCGTTCCTCTCCCGCCCTCTCGATCTCTTTCTTTCCCTCTCGCGCGCTGCGCGTCGGACGATCGGCGCGCCGGAGTGCGGCGACAGGCGTCGCAAATTCGCTCCTCCGCAACTTCGGCCTCGCTCGGTCGGTTCCGAGCGCCGGCCGGAGGAATTCGCCAGTATGCGCCGCGCTGCCTTGCCGGCAAGTTGTACACGTAGTGAATAGGTTTTCATTTCCTGACCGATACATGCGAGATCGTCCGTTTCTCACGAGTCACGAAAGCGAGCGATAGCATTCCGCGCGATTCGCAGATCTCTCTCACTCCCTTCCGTCGATCCGAGGAAACGCGCGGGCGACCGTCAGCGGACGACAGCTCATCCGGAGTCCGGAGGACTCCCACGTCACCCACGTGTGCGCGGAATTCGAGAGGCGCGATCGGGTGCTCCGATCGCGAGAGGAGAACTCGCACACGCGCACGCCGAAGCGACAGCGCGGAGGACCCGAGGGTATCGATGAGAGATACCAGGGGGAACGGTCTCCCAAGGGCAACGAGGGCACCAAAGGTCACCACCGTCATCGCAATCACGCCGTCGCGCGTCGCGTCGGCGGTCTCTGCCGAAAATCGCGCCGCCAGCCGCCGGCCGTGCAGGCGGAGAGGAGTGTTCGCCGCGCGCGAATCACGCCGCGATACCGCGCCGGGCAGCCATCGGCAGCGACGACGTAGAGCGTAGATTCATTCGCTCATGCAGCGGGCCAAGTTCCTATCAAAACATGGCCACGTGACCCCCGGACGGCACGGCTTGTAAACACAGTTTGACCACGTGGTTCGCTTCCTCTCTCCGCCGCTCCGAGCGCCTATCTGTTTCCCTCTCTTTCTCTCTCTCTGTCTTTCTCTCTCTCTCTCTCTCTCTCTCTCTCTCTCTCTCTCTCTCTCTCTCTCTCTCTCTCTCTCTCTCTCTCTCTGTCTCTTCGCTCGGCCGCACTTTGCGCGCTCCGGCCCGGCTATCTCACTCCTTCCCTCTCGCTCTTCCCCGCCGCTGCTGCTCCTCTCCTACGTCTCTCTCGCTCGCGCGCGCTCTTTCGGCACGCAGAACGGCTCCCGTCGGAATCCTCAGTTGGTTCACCGCCGTCGACAGTCGCACGCGAGCACGGCCGCAACCGATCCGCTTCCCGCGAACCCGGTCGTCGAACGTCGCTCGGGCACGGAGCTTCGTCTCCCCGGCGCGCGTGAGCGTCGACCCGCGCCGAGTCTCGCCCGTCAACGTCGCTCGTAACCGATCTCCCGTCCGATCGGTTCCGGTTTCGGATGGTGATGTGCTGAAGAACTCCAGTGTCGGGAAAGAGTGAAGAGACAACGCCGGCGACGGCAGCAGCGGCAGGAGCAGCGGTAGCCTCAGCGACACACTGACTCGAATCCGGCGCGAACGAAGCGCGTCTACGAGCCTTCATTCCGAGCGGGAACGTACAAAGGCCGTTGGGCACGCGTGCTTGCACGCGCATACACACACACACACACACACACACACACACACACACACACACACACACGCACGCACACACGTGCACGACTCCAGTGATAGTGCGGCTCAAAACGCAATCCGACCTGTCGAGCGTGCGCGAACGGATTTTCTCGGTGCCGCCGATCGTCGGCGGTTACCGATCTCCGTCGGGCAGTTACGCGCACGATCGCGAATTTCAGCGGAGTTCGCAGGACGGCCCGGCGAACATGATGGATTCGGTGCCGGTCGCGGCGTCGGGGTCGATGACCCCGTCGCAGCAGCAGCAGCAGCAGCAGCAGCAACAGCAACAGCAACAGCAGCAGGCGCAGAAGAAGGGGGTCTCGTTCGAGTTCTCGACCTCGCCGGATCTGGAGACCGGATTCGAGCCGCAAACCCGCGCGCGGTCCAACACATGGCCGTTACCGCGGCCAGAAGGGTACGTGGAAGGTAACGCGCCGGCCACGAAGGAGGGTGCCGAGAGCGGTACGCCGCCGCATCAGGGGCAGCTCGCCCAGGGTCTGCTGCCGGTGAAGAAGAACTCGTCGCGGAGGAACGCCTGGGGGAACTTGAGCTACGCCGACCTGATCACCCAGGCGATCACCAGCGCGCCCGATCAGCGGCTCACCCTCTCGCAGATCTACGAGTGGATGGTCCAGAACGTGTCCTACTTCAAGGACAAGGGCGACAACAACAGCAGTGCCGGTTGGAAGGTAAGTGAATTTTCGCGTCGCACACTCTCCGCCGAGGTTGCGTTTAACGCCTTGCCTTCGAGGCAAAGCCGGAGCACGGAGTTTGCCAAGATCTAATTTAAGTCACAACATTGAGATGCTTTTCCCGAAACGTGTCTTAGATCAGGGACGTGAACGGCAATGAGAAACGCGCGGCGCGCAGCAGCTATTTCATGTTAAATCTCTCGGTTTCTCGAGAGACATTTCGAGATGCACGGACATCAGAAACGTGCGTACACACGTGTGTCCTAAACATATATCGTTAAAATATCGGATGGCTGTGATGAAACGCGTAGCTCGCGCCGGTATTAATTCCCACTTTAATGATCTCACAACTCGGAGTAGTTTTTTGTCGTTTTTTATCGCTCTTTCAAGACGGACCTCTTCTTTTTAACAAGTGCGCAATATACAATATAATAATTCTCATAAAACCGATGACTCACGTGAAATGCGATAAAAACGTCAAACGCTGTCCACGTTCCCAAAGTGTGGCGGCCGCGGCGGCCAGAGTTTCATTTAATGCAAGAATCGCGCGATTTTTATCGGGCGGGACGAGAATCGGATAACCGAGTTCGAGGTAACATGCGCGGCATGAATGCGAGAGCCCAAGTCGCACTCGGAGTCACGTTTACAGCGGTATGAAGACTTCCGTTTTCGTATGGAAACAATTGTGACACGCGACAGTGCGAAGGTTAGACGCGAGAATTCATCCGGCTGGAATTTGTGCGCACGTAACGATATTTTTGATGATTCACGTTACGCGATTACATTACGAACGGACGTTTCAGAGAGACGCCTGAGAAGAGCTTCTGTTTCGTAATTAATGCATTTTTAAACTTGGCACTTTCAGTAATATAATGATCAAAAAATATGCTGTGATACTTTTGTCGATTAATTTTTAGTTTATCCTAATTATTAAATTTTATGTTAATTATTATTAAAGTCTGTATAGATACTGATTTCGAAAAAAAAATCGACGCATCTTGTGATTAATTGCTCCGCGAAAATATAACTCACATACTCTTATTTTACATTTTTTTTAATTAGTGGAAACGGTTGATATCTCAAGTAGTTTGGAAAAGCACTACGTTCTGTACCGATGATAAGAAACAAACTTATCAGAAGACGATAAAAGCGATAATACACATTGAGCGCTTCTTTCTTCTGCACCCGAATCTATTTACATAGATTATATGTGCACATCATAAGTTTTAAAAATTACGATACTGTATTTTCATTACGATACAATCTCTCACGGAAGATAAAGACTATAATTATCACCGTAAAAATAATGAAACGGAAAGACACAACTGATTGTTATGCCTGAAACGGAATTTTAAACCAAGTGGTAGTCCTCTGTAAGTTATTAATTATTAATTAATAATAAAATAACTCATGTAAAATGACAATTGATCTTTTAATGACATTAAACGAACGTAACGCACGCAAATATGAGTCGAACAAAATGTTAGAACTGCAAAGCGAGTGTTTATGTTCAACTATTTAGCGCGGCACGCGCATAATTAAAACGTTAATAATGCATTATAGTGTTTATAATTATAAAGCTCGAGCTTTTGGCTTGGCAAAGCTCGGCGTTACACGTTACGTATGATAGACGAGATGTATCGTTTTACGTATTTCGTTACGATATGTCGCCAATTAGCTGTCAAATTTGAAGTAATTCAATCTTGGAGGTTTGGAGTTGTGGGGGTAAATGTGTGATAATTCTTTTTCACAAATTACGTCTGCCGCGTGAATCTATTTTATTCAGGCGACACTTTAAAACATGATAAATAGAAAAAGAAAATTGTTTAAAATGGGAAAATATTTTTTCGGCGTTATATCTTTTCATTTGATACATTCTTTCCTAAATATGCTTCATCATTTCATGGTTGACACAAGATCTGTTCGCGTTGCTTGAAATTCCTCAAAATTTCTGCACTTAAAATGAGAAAAATATACATTGGGCGTTGGAGAAAGATAAAGCGTAGATTCTAGGTGCAAAAAGTACAGGCAACACGAACAGACCTATAGATGACTAGATCATTTTTCAATTCCTAACACTTTAGCACTCCATAGAGCCATACAGTTATCGAATTTATATCTTTTTTTAAATATAAATATAATAGTAAAAATTTGATCGAAATTATACAAGTGATGTACTGTGTGTATAGTATATGAAACGATTAATATTTTTCTACTTGATTATGCGTTAATTTATGCTTATAAAATTTATTTCGTTGCAATTTCGATGTAAAGTGTGAAAAGATTCATCAAAAAAATAGGAGAAAAATATATTTTCTTCATTCTAAACTCGCTGACACTTTGGCACTTGTACTGTTTCTAATCCTAGTTTATTACCTATATTCGAAAAGACGCTCTTGGGTGATACTTGAAAGAAAAGAATCGATACTGTCAAAGAGTCTACATTCGCAATTGCAACAGTCGAAGACAGTAAAGTTATTTTGACGTAGTTGAGCTACGGAGGAAGTTATTGCAATTCTCAGGTATCCAGGGTTAATATAGTTAATAGGTATAAAGGCCTTTCATAACTCTTCAGCGCCTAATGTGCCAGTTGACAAATGTGCCTTCCACGGTTTCCCTCGCGTCTCCGTTATTTAAATGAAATATTAGAAATTGCCGGTTAGGCACCTACGGCACTTAGCCACTCAATTATCGTGTGTCGAGCCGACGCGTCAAACGCGCGGCAAGAATCCGCGCTAAAAATCCACACGGGTGGCGGACCGGTGAAGGGGGAAGGGGGGAGGGCCCGCCGCAGCCGCAGCTGCGAACTTGCGGATGCAAGTCGCGCAGAATGGCTGGTGACGGCGCGGTGACGACGGTGACGACGACGACGACCGACGGCGTGCAATCACGTGGCGCGGTGTCGAGCGACGAAGGGAGAGAGAGATATCTGTATCTTCTCCTGCGCGTGTTTCCCGCGAGCGCGCGGGAATGCATACCGACGCAAAATGCAGCGCGGGGAGTTTTAAGGTCCGTTCGCACCGTTCGCGTTCGTTCGGTGCAGCGCGCGGTGCCGTGCCGTCGTCGCCATCGCCAGAGCGGCCGCAGGCGTTGCCGCCGCTGTCGCTCTGCCGCGCGGCCATCATCGTCGACGTCACGTCGGGTCGAAGTACACGCATAAATCGACGCCACCGGACGGACAATCGGCTTCGCTCATTTCGCTCTCTCAAACGTCGTACGGCGTGCATTATTTATGCGCGGATTCCTGCGCCGCACACGCGAAAAAGCGGCGTCCCGACAAAAGTTCAGGGATACGATTCTGAGAATTCGCCGAGGAAAAGAGAGATTCCTGCGTGCGCGTTTAACGGCTCGTTTCATTCAACGGGTCTCCTCGAGGATCGTCGACGTCCCATCGGTCATCGGCGGATCGTGACGCGGAGGAAGCGAGGAGATCGCGCGAGAGGCTCCGCGCACGTTGTGTGAGCTCGCTATTATAGTTGAATACCCTTTTAACGCCAGTCCGAAACACCGTGATAATTTTATTATAGTCAAGAGGCTCATTAATCGATATTAACGATGTAGTTAATGAATAAGCAGAGCTTGAGGGAGGGGGAGGGGAGCACTTCTTACACTGAGAGAAAAAAGTCGATTTCCTTTTATCGAGGTTTTTCTACGATGTTAAACGCGGGTTGTTATATCGCTCAATTATATTGCGAGAAAAGTTACAGTATTTATGGTAACACGGTTGCAATTTTTATGGTAACGCGTTGCGAGCACAATAATTGGTGCTCCCACCAGGCGTGCAATCGCGCCTTGCTCATCGAGGAATTTTATTAGACCGCGCGCGATAACGTGGACGATACGTTTCAGCGACGATGCACATTTCGTCGGCGCGTTATGAATTATCCTTAACGCGCGAATCGGCCCAGCCTCCGTGGCTGGAAGGGAGACCGGCTTGTCAGGTCCGAGACATCCGGTACGGCGAATACGACTGTATCTCGCGGTTTTGACAGTCCACAAGCACGTCGCGAGATTTGACATAATGATGGAGTTAAAGCGTCCGATTCACTTTACAAATTACCACCGGATTTACGAGCGAGGCGCGTCGGTGCAACGAATCTCGCGTTGCGAGGAATTTCATCGCGCAATTTGCCCTTTCATAATAATAGTCTGATGATATCGAACAACGCCGTGTGCTGGAACGCGTTCTCGCGAAGAGGCGCAAAAGGCCCTTAAGCCACCGCTCCGCGCCGTTAAATAGAGCAGTTCGGATCTCCTTTTCCCTCCCGTGCGGCGTTAGCGCAGGTTCGAAATTTTTGCGCAGCGCGCTGGAGAAAAGAAGTATCGAGGAGCCATGAAACCAAACGGCCGAAATGTTACTCTCATCCGTCTGGTTTTAAGACTGGCGCCCGTCATTACAAAGCTCTTTCTACCGTCTTCTTCAGAGCTAGTCGGTATCCATCCACGGCGATTAGAGGCGGTCCGCGCCTCTTTAACGACCGACGCGACGGAGAGAACTCGGCTAAATGTCCGGTCGTCTCTTCGCGGTATCTCCGCGCTGTTACGGCACGGTAGATACTGGAACACTACCGGTCAGTGAAATCGGAACGCCGCGGTGAATACTGGATCCTTCTGTGAGATCGTTATTCAGCAGATTATCTCCGGCCTCTCGGGGAAAGGAGAATTACCCGGCGTGTCTCCTAGAAGTCGCGACTTTATCTTCAATGGCGCATTTTTTTATGATTAAAATTATCATGATCATTAAATTTAAGGTGAGTTTCTGAAGCAGCCTGTGATATCGAAATTATTTGTGTCATTTTCTGTGTAAATATTATATGAAAGGGTGATATCGTTATGGGTATGTAAGGGCGATTAGAACCTTACAATTTCTTATACAACATTATTCATTTAACATTTTTTAATATATAGGAATTATGCATGGAGAAAAATTATGATGCCATTATTGAGATTGAAAATTCGTTATGTTATAATGAGGAATTTTCAAGGAAACCCCGTAACTTAATTGATATTTTAAGTAGGACCAATTACGTAGCGATCAGTGAGCTCAGAAAAAAATTATAAATGCACCTAGATAGCTTCATGGTGTTCTGATTTCTCTGAACAGCACTTGCGTGACACCATCTCACGCGAAGTTACCTTGTAATTCTGACGTCGTTGTTTCGATTAGCGCGATAAGCACACGTCGACACGGAACGCAGTGATATATCGTGCGAATATAAAAGAGAGAGGCGATTGTGATCTTCAAATAAAATAGGCATCTGCTTGTCAGAAAGCGATAGAAATCTATTTCGTCGCCAAGATTTCACGGCGGTTGTCGTTTTGAAATTTCCAAAGAATTTTCGCTCTCGCTTTAACGTCTAAGCTCGTGTGCATTTTTCAGATATGTCAATCTATAGATTTGTTGTCCGTGTTGCATTAACAAAACGAAACAGTTCTGCGCAGAGTGATAGGCGGGATCAAATGTATCGATCGCGCGTTACATCGAAGGTAATTAATGGTAAGCGACGATGGGACGAACTGATAGTATTGGGCGACGTAAAATAGATACGACTGATGCTGCAGTCTTCAGTTTTACTGGCTCTACGGTTTGATTTGATAATTACAATGGCCGATATGGATTGGAATATATTGAAACGAGGCATAAAGGCAGTAATCGACCATATAAAACTTTTAACGAGACGTCATCGACTTAATGAAAAGCAGTCACTGCTTCTTAATATTTCCGTCGGGCCGACTCGAAGGATTGATTGCGAATCATCCTACGGAACGAAGCACATACTAGACTTTGCGTATTATCTGATGTATAAGATCATTTTAAAAAAAACTTAATCTCAGTAAAGTAACATAATATTTCCGCAGTAAATAGCATAAAAAATTAAGTGATAATAATTACCTAATTAATTACTGCTCTATGCTATCGTTAATTAATATAAGAAGTTAGAATCCAAGAGAACAATTAGTAAGGAACGTTCGTTTTTTTTCGAAAATGAGATACAAAATAAAATACAAAATAAGAAGTAAAATTTAAAAGAGATACATCTATTGAGAGATGTATCGAAAAAAGTTGTATTCTGAAATAAATAAACATTCCTAAAATTATTGTATAATTAGAAGATACTCTGTTCCTTGAACAAATTGTACGTTGATCGGACAATCGTGAATAAAGTTCCTCATTGTAAAACATTTAGCTTGATTCGGGATGCGTGTATCGTCTAATCTCCCTCGCGCCGCGTGAATGAATTAGCGGAAGCGTAAATCATGCAAAATCGCAAGCGAGCACAAAGTGCTATAACCGGCGGAGCGAAAAACTCGCTCGCAGCTCCGAGTTTTTCCATGGAAAAGCGCGCGTTTTACCGCGCAGTCATTAAGCAAGGGTTAACGGCGCAATTAGCGTGAATCACCGGCGGGCAGTCCAACATATTTCGAAAATGACTTGCATCCGCGTCATACACTATGTAACCGGATCAGAGGATCAAAAATTTGCGAACGTAGATTTTCAAAAATTCGGACTCGATTTTTGCTCAGCAAAAATTCAATCGATTCTTTTTTTTTCCCCCCGCGCGAGCTTGTCAAATATTTTATCAACGCGCTAAGTTCTAAGTTAAATTCCATAAAAGTGATTTGTTATTAAAAAATTTAAATTGAAAACGGATAAATCACTTTCTTAGCGTCGATATCCCTGAATTATTTAGGAAATCCCTGAAGCTTTTATTCCCGATCGGAAACAAAAGTCTTTACGAATCCACATTGTGTGAGCATTCTCGTCTTATTTTTGAACATCCATCGTGGTCTCAAAATTCCTTTCCTCTACTTTGTCGCATTCTCCATGCGCGATGTGTATTTTCAGTTACAGACGATGCTCGGTTGAGTTTAAAGGAAGCTTTCCGTGTTATTTTTGCACGAAACTGCAACGACCGGCGTCGTTGCCGCGTCTCTCCTTCGCCAATCATTCTCTCTTCCAGCTACTCTCTCCTCGATTTCTCATCTTTCCTCCTCCTCTCTCTCGTTCTATCTGTCTATCTTTCTTTCCTTTTTCGCTTCAGCCTCCGTGTGCGGCCCTGCAACGCTACCACGTTGCCAATATCGTCATCTCGAGATCATCTGCTGCTCCGCCTACTTTTGGGACCGGTGCGGATCGAGACCGGTAAAAGTTGCCATCGGAATTCCTCCATTCGTCAATTTCTCGAACCGTTTCGAGATGACGTTTAACACACTCTTGCACCACACTTTACATTGAGACATTTTTTCTTGGAAGGAAAAACAAATGGAATTTTTATACGATTTATCTCGAAAATCTGATTTTATCGAAAGGGATTAGAACTCAAATCGCGATTCCAATTTAAGTAACAAAATCAAGATCAATTTTTATATATATAGAGAGAAAACGAAGTAGACACTATTGTGTATTTTTTATATTAGATTATTTGGATTTTTTATAAAATGTACTAAGAAATCTAAATATTTTAGGGAAAGAGTCAGAAGTGCCAAATGAGATTGATGTTTATGTATTATAAAGAGTATATCGTAATTTTTCAAATATCTGAATATCTGGATTATCGAATGTTAACTATATAATAAGTAATGTATTCAAGTAGCCCGAGTGTAGACTACGTATATTACGTAATACTAATTAATATTTCATTATATATGCAGTACTTTAGAGTAAAAAGTCTATAAAATGATTTTAGAATGTTCGAATAATGCCATTTTAAGTCAGAGGTGTTAAATAAATCCCTTAGTTATTGCAGTAATAGGTCATCGTAAAAGGATAGCAATTTCGAAAGGTTAAAGGCAGGTCTCCGTTTTATGTTGTACGCAATTAAATCGAAGAAAGAGTATAGTATGTATCCGCCTCGTAGCTATACAGGATGTATCAAAACTCACGCACTTTCTCCCGCCTACAGAAGAATTTCTTTAGGTTTTAGAAGAAGCTGGAATTAAGACATCGTTATCGCAATCTTATGTAATATGCAATGAAGTGTTTCTATAGTCGAGCAAATTAAACTTCCGATAAACTATATCAATTAGAAAATAAAACTTTTTCTATTGAAAAACTTAATTTAAGGAATATTTCAATTTTTATCAATTCTAGAATCCTAAAAGTAATAAGTATTAATGATTGATATGCTTTAAATAATACTATAAAAAAAATATTGCGGTTTGAGAGAAATAATGCAAAGTGTATTTTGTTAACAAATCATTTTTCTATATATATATTATTTGTAACTTGCGGGAGAATGTATCTATCAATAAATTAAAAAAATGGCAGTTGGTGGAAAGTGCGTTTCGAGGTGCGTTCGAAATACAATTAAATTTATTAAATTATTTACTATAAAATAACTTACTTAGATTTCTCGTCAAATTTGTCGCGTATCTGTAGTCGAGAGAAAACTATGTGGCGACTTGTGACGTATCCTATAGACCGGCGAGACTCCGCCGTATCGAAAGTATATCTGTCTTCCTCTTTTAAAATGCACTCTGTCAGCTGTCAGTCCCCCGGGCTTCGTGGTCAACACTCTACTTACCTTGCCTGGAGCAAGGCTGCGATTTCCTCGCTGTAAATTGCGACAGAATCGTGCTGGCTGCGCTTTATAGCCGCGCTTCTCAATTCGCTCTTCTGTACGGCGCACGACATCGCACCGAGTCCGCCTTTCTCCCGGTAGAATTTCTCGCCCGGAGCGATTTTCTCGGTGACTCTCGGTGAGCGTTTCGTTCAAGCGCAAGACGGCTTCTTACAATTTGAATTCCACCGACCGAGCCGGTTTGCGCGGCTCCTCCGAAACCCGAAATCAGCGAAAAAGTGGCTTGGTTCGATTGACGACGGACGAAACGTGGCGAATCTCTATTCGCAAATTTCTACGGTCTCTCGTAGATCTTTACATGTCAAAAAATTTCGTTCTAGCTTAATTTGAAGGTCCACTCAAACAAGGATAATCCTTGCGGTTTGGGATTCTATTAATAGAAGAATGAAACTTGGTCAACTTATCTCTTGACTCTCTCTTTGACATTTAAAATGCCCTTGTATCTCCGAGTTTCCGTTTAGAATTTTTTTTTAAATTCACTTCAGAATTAAATAAAGAATTATTTTTTGCCGCTTTTTTTTTGCGAATCTTAATTTAAATTTCGAATAGTGATTTCCCTGTAAGGTTCTCACATCCCATAAGCTGCTGATACCTTGACATTTTTAACGAGGCAGGAAAAATCGAATCCAAATTATAAAAAAACAAAAAAAATAAAAATAAAAAACCATACTTTAAGGGGATTATAATTTAAATCTTTGTTACTGTGATATTTAAATGTCGAACATTCAAAGGTCGCTAGAAACGATGACATTCTTGAATAAGGATTTTCGTCTTAAATTTAAATGATAAAATCCGTCCTCGACATTTTATAGGCAAGTCGCCGCGGATCATTCTGTATTCGTCGACGACGTCGCGATCAGAGCTATTCTCGTGCTCCGGTGTTCCGGTGGCGCTTCCATATGCTCTTTTCTTTCCTGCGAGAGACGCGGAGAGTAGTCGCGTGTTGCATGCGCGCCGATCGACGCTCGCGCGTTTCACGGTGACGTAACGCGCGCCAGACATACGCGCGGAGTGTAACCGCACTCTTCACGTAACGTACCCTTGACTCTCCTAATGAGTATCGCACATTCGTTACGTATGTTGCGCTTCGCGGAACGGATATACACGCGCTCGCGAACGAGCGAGCGAGCGAGCGAGCGAGAAGCGGCCGGCAGTGCCGCGAATTAGCGCAAACGCGGCAAATAATATCCACATGTAACTCATGCATGATCCAACGTCGCGGTAAAGATCATCGACATGTACCGATTGTTTCGTCGCAGTAGATACTTGAAGTTGAAACAAGAAAAATGACGAGGCATTAGAAATTATTAAAATTTTAGACTGACCGAAATATAAAATCTTACGCCTCTTTCGTTATCTTGTTAAAACGACAATTCGAGGCTTAATTATCAAAACGCTATGAAAAATGTGGAAAGGTTTACTTTGAATTGTTCGAAGATAGATTCAAGAGGACGTAAGAAACCTGGAAGGCCCTGTATAGTAACTAGACCTTTTAATAGGCCTGAATAAAAGAGTGAAGAAGGGAGATTCGAAATGGAGTTGCTATTTCGCAATGTAATTAGCATGCTTCTTTGTGTGCATGTAAAAGAGCATGCACTGATCACTTTATAACTAACTTGTTATACCTTCACGCATTTGACTTAATCTCTTCATCTTATTTCCGGTAGTATCCTTGCGATATGCGTTCTTGCCACGCTAAGACCCGATTATTATGCTAAAAGCGGCGCTGTGCCTTCCATACCTCTGAAACGCAACGGAGCTTATGACATTTCAGTTTTTAGACGTTATTCCAGGCAACAGTCATCAGTCTAATATAGCATAATTTTAACCTGCGATCAGGAACACCCCCCGTGAGATCAACACGGGTCACGTCATCGATGCCTGATCACGAGAGGTCACGGCGTTAAACTTTAGATAATCGTGGCGAATCAACATCTCGACCAATGAAATGCTCGATGCGAGCTGTGAAGAAATATATGACAGTTTATGATAAGTGTGCCAATAATATCGTGCGTCCGAAGCGATACGCCGGATAAGTCGGATCCGTCGGATTTATATTTTTGACTGACGCATATATTTTTGTGCCGCCTCGCGATAAAATTAGGCATATAAAAAGGCATCTCGCGCGAGTTCACGTTCAACACGAGCGGAAATAGAGCGACCGATGTAAAATTACACAAGACGGAGTCTCTCATATCGTTCTGCTAACTGTCACGAAAAAGAATGACGGTGATCCTTCATGGCATTCCTTCGTGAACGCCGATCGAGATCGCGATTATGTGGAATCGTGATTCGCGGAAAAGGTGCTTAATTTCATTGCAATTATTACACGCGACACCTTTTTCAATCGAAGATTATAATCATCTGCGCGAATGATTATTACGATGAAATATTAACCAGGAAGAAAGATTTAATGTGCATAACACGACAATGAGTTAATAGAATTCCTCGGTTAAGTAATTGAAGAATGAAGAATGAGCAAAGCAAATGAGCAGTAAGTTACGCAACAAAAGTTAAAGTTTTAATGATGGCATCTTTTAAAGTTTATTTATTTCATGTAGCGCATTCTATCTCATATTTTCTTTTAAATTCGACATAGATATGTGTAACTTTAATAGTAATAGAAATATAATTAAGCTTTATTAATTTCTAATAACGGAATTTTTTGGAAATACGTACATGACGAAAGAAAATTAATTATAATTGGAGCATGATAATCATGCTTCGTGTGTAACAAGGAAATAGATTCTTTATTAATTATTATGAAAAACATCTCTCTTTCTTTTTCCTTCGGTGCTAACGTATTTGTAAAAATACGTGCCATGTGTATATCTTGAAATAAAAACGAATCTCTTTCGTTTTTATTTTATAAAATACTTGAGAAACAGCTCTATCTATTTATATCTTACAAAATCGGAGAACTTTAGAAGCCACTCTCTGCAAATTCTACCTCATAAACATCATTATACCAATAGGATTTATAATTCACAAGTTCTCGCTAACTCAAGAATCTGTCTCTCGCCCAACCATTTTCACGTATAAATCTCCATCTCTGTTAAATGTGGAAACTTCGTTTATCGCTATTGGAACGAAGGTGAGGAAAAGCTACCGGGCCGAGGGAACTTACTCGAGCACTTCGTGAGCGGCCCGTCCCGGTGGTGTTTCATACTTCCACGATGCATCTGTACCAATTGGGGTCCCCGATTCGAGGCACTGACCTCTCGTGCCATTTAATCGCCCTTCTCCTCCAAACTCCTCCCTCCTCACGCGGCGACGACGTCCAGCATCACCATCTTCGTCGTTCCTACGCGCGACGCGACCCTAATTTTTTTGATCCGATGTCGTCAGGCTCTTGTCTTTTTCTCTAACGCGCAGCAGAGCTTGATATATACACGCGTCATCTGCATATATTATTTCCTACATACGCTCGTTACACGGTTGTATACGCATTTTGAGAATCTGCGAGTGTGATGGCTATAGAGAAAGTCTAGAAAACTTTCCGATGCAAATTATTTTTTTATGTAAAAAACCCTAACCATTTTGATAGGTGCGTGTATAAAGACAATTATTTTGATTCTCGCAAAATTTTTATTTGGCATTTATCGCATATTCTGTTATTTACAAGCGTTATATGTCATTCGTAAAAATAAACGTTTTTTTTTAATATTAAGTGGCAATATCGTGAAGCGTATTACTCGTATGTTAATTTGCATATATACATAGTCATTTTTAAAAAGTTCATTGAGATGTATAGAACAATTTTGTTATGAATGAAATGATAAGTTGCCCTGATTAGCATAACAGTCCAACTCTGGGAATCAGTTATTAGCCTGCATAAAAAAGGATTTTTATGTAAGCGTTAAATATGCATCTTTTTACGCCACGTAAGCTTCTTCAGCGCATTAAAGTAATGACTGATAACAGATCACTCATGAAAATGTAATATTTAGGGCAATTAGAAGATTAGAAAAAAAAATGGAGCAATCTCTCGATGCAGAAACCGTCATCAACGATGACATGTCTATTTTCAAAGTTGCAGCTCATTTCACTAAGATACGGGCGTGTCTTATTCTGTTATACTAATAAAGGGTCGTCTACTTCGCGCGACGTTATATATCTACGACACACGTGTGGTCAGATAGGAGCTAGACAAACGTGTCGCGTGCTCGAATTACATGCCATGGAATCGATACTCAAGAGCCGATACTTCTATTTCCATGATTTATTCCTCGAGATTGTCGCACACTTCGAGACCGAACGCGACCGTATTGTATCTTAATTAATTTTACGACGCGTCATTTCATTACGAGTATATAACGTTACGGATCGCGCGATACGTCGACGCGCATCGTTTTTCCAAGTACCGCGTCGTACATTTAAGAGCAAGTCGAGAGAAAAAAAAAAGAGATAAACACCCAGGAAGAAGTCTGCAACATTTTGAATAAATGCAGTTTACATAATGACGTACAAACGCGCGCGAAATCACCTTTGCTATTTTGTGTATTTCCGCGAGAGAGATATTATAGCCGTAGGGCTCGCATGCACTTTCCGCGTCATTCTAATTAAAGCTTTCCTTGTGTTTCCCGCTTGGCACAAAAGAGAAGACGCGTTTTTTCTTCATATTTCGTAGACCACTTTCATCTTTTGAAGAGAACGTATGAAGATTTCTAATAATAAATCTAAATCAAAAACTAATAATATAAAATAATCAAGCGCATCTAAATATTAAAAACATACACGCACACCTGCACACACACACATATATAGCATAATATTTCCATAATATTTACGATATTAGCACAATACTGCTTGGAAATAGTTAAATATAATACATCTGGCGTGTTGCTTGCGGTAAAAAAATGTATTTTCTAATATAAAACAGGGTATGTGTAACGGGAACGGATATAGTTCGATAATTACGAAAAATTGTTACTTTTTACACTAATTGTAGTATGGGACTTGATAACGAATGGATGTGATGGACGTGAAAAGAGCTGAATATCAGCCGAATCCTTTCATTTGTACTCCCCTTTTTGATTCAAATGTTACCGTGCTGTTGAAGCTTCAGTTTCAAAAAAATCATATATCCAGATATGTTCGTTTCCTTTTTTTCTTTTTCGTCCCCCGTATACACTACGCAGGCGAGTGGTACCTATGCGATTTTTCGAGCGAACGACAGTGACGTTAATATGGACAAAGCTATTATCAGTTTATTTGAATAGGTAGACTGTTCAAAAAGTACAAAGGATTAATTAATTTAATTAATTAACCCTTTGAGCTTTACGTTTCCTTTACGATTGACAGCTCCGTAATTATTTTTTCGTATTTTAGGTTATTGGTGCGTGACTTGCACTTCATAGCTATAATAATTAACGGATGTACATGCGCTTTGGCGTTTAATTATATAATTATATTCAAGAAATGTTCTAATGAATTTTTAATCTTGATTTTAATCTGCGAACATGAAAAAAAATTAAATTTTCATGCTGCTTGTAAACTGAAAGATGAGCAATGAAATATACAAAAAATCTTTAGTATTTAGCGTTTTTAAATTTTGCATGAAGAAAATTATATGCACTTTTCTTAAGTTTATTTTGATTATTAAAATTATATTTAAATATCTTTCCAAAGTACATTATGATAAAGGTCTTCTATTTTAATCTATTTATTCGTTTTCGTTTGCGGAGAAAGAATGGACATCGGCGGCAAGATCCGCTTATCTCCGAACCATATTGAAACCCGTTGTCGTTGCAATTGAGGAGAAAACTTCGCGAAAGATTCTGATAAGGAATTTTGGCCGAATTTTGGCAAAAGAATTATTAGCAATATCGTTCCGCAAATCCATATATTCGGAATATCGAGATATCGTCTCGAGGAGCGAGCTGAACTTTAGAAATGAGATTTCGCTTGAACGTCATTTTATTTCATGAGCATGCAATAAAGTGTACAATGATAAAATATCCATCCTGACATGAGTTTTCAAATTTTTGACGCGAGTCTGCGGTGAAAGGATAACGAGATGAAAATATCCTGAATGGCTGGGAAATTTAACACGAACCTTAACATAATTAGAATTAAGCATACAACTATATATTTGACACATTTATCATAATGTTTTTTTACGATACAAATTTTGATTACTTATTTTTAAAATAAGTTTTATTTTGATTGAAACATATACATATACACGTAATTCATTGATATTAGATATTATTTTTATCTTCCAGGCGGTTGTTAGAACCAGTATAAATTTGTAATATCAATGCAAACAACTTACGATAATACTAACTTGTATGATAGCAATAGTTAATGTTATCGTTATTATTGAAATTATAATATTGAAAAGTCGCGGTCAGCTAGACAGACATTAGATACTTATTATAATAGATATATAGAATATCTTTTTCTCTTAATAATATTTTATATAAATTTATTATCTTATTCGAAGTCTTGATATGCTGTGTCAAATCAATGAGCAGATGTTGCTTTGTATTGCAATCTGCTGAATTGCATATCAATACTTCAGTAGTCACATCGCAACTAGAAACTTCTCAGTTCGATTCTGATTGTATAGCTGCTTTTTGTATTTTCATTCTTTTTCTGAAAATCCTCCAGCGGGATCTGTCTGATCCAAAAAGCTTTACGGGATCTCCAGATATGTATCGTGACTTCAAAGTAAACAAATTATTGTCTTCTCCTTGGTGGCTAACTGTCTGCTAGCGACGAGAAGTTTCAATTTTCTTCGCAGTTTCGCGTTCCCATTTAACAACTTTTGAATGGAAAAAAAGAGGTTTCGTACACACAGTGTAAGAGCGGTTTTGCGGTGCAAGGTACAACTGTACAAACACGGTTAAATGTTGATTTTGGGACGTCTGCCGCACGCTTATCGCGTCGCACGGTTTTACCGTGTTCTAGAAGATGTCACTTGTAACGAACGTTACGAATTTCTTTAGTCCGATTTTGAAAATCTTCCGTAAGCGCGAATAAACGCGACAGAAAATTAGAAATTTAACGCTGGCGAAAAATAATTTACGAAGTTTATACGTTAATAGACTTAATATACGTTAATAGATTGATGAAGAAAGATATAATTTCATCGATCATATCGCGATAACAAAAACGACTGCGAGAAATATTCATTTGTCGTTTCTTAAGAAAATTATTATACAGATTATTTTTTATATTATTATTATTATTATTATTATTATATTATTCGTCTAATTGTAAGATATCGTTGTATCTTGGAAATAATTAAACAATAATGTAAAAAGAATAATATATAAACCTGTATATAGTGGGAAGTCTTTTTATCATATATCATGTGTTGAAATATATCGTTGAACAATATCAAATCTTAGATTTCTTAATCCACACTTTTTGAAACGTATATCAAATCAAAAAATCGCCAGCACAATCGAAGAAGTCGTTTATCTTGATCCATATCGTAGAGAACAAATTGCTGATATAAAGTGCCCGTATCCGTTTTCCTCATTCGTATGGACAATTGCGTCGGAAAATAATTTTTCTTAGAAGACATGACTATTGCAGTAATTATTCAAATATTTGTTTATTCCTGTTTATATGTAATATAAAGATAAAATATATATTGTATATATACGTGCGGGGCGCACATCTCTCTTTGTAAAATATCAAAGATATAAGAAATGATACACCTTATCGAAGTGCGAATTTGTCGGAAAAGAGAACGCAGTAAGTTAATCGCGGCGAAGAACAGGTGTATAATGAGACCGAAAACACTTATCTAGGCTACGTAAATCGTCGTTATCTTCGACACGCGCTCGGCGCATTAAATGTGCGCGCGGATCTACGCGCGACAAATATCGGCGATTTGTTATTCGCGCAGGTAATAAATGAATTCAAGACGCGGAGAAGGCGTAAACAATGAGACGCCACCGCAGGGGGGCAGGGAATAGACGTAGGAAGGCACAAGAGGCGCATTTCCGCGTTGCATACTTTTTTCACGCTCGTGGGTATTATAGGATGCGCAATTACGTTATCTCGCTGTGTGTAGCACGTATGCGCGCCTAAGTGCTACATATGGGCAGCCCACACAAACCCGGTTACTTTATAACTTTGTAATTCTTTGTATTTCATATTATGTAAAACTCTTATTTGTAATGAGACAAGCTGAGACGTTTTTTTTAAATTTAACTAGTGAAATCTGTCATCTTCAACGTCGATGACTTTAAAAGCGAAACTTTAAAGTCAAAAAATAAATCCGTATGTCATGTATAATTTTTTATCTCTTTGAAATATATTTGCGTTCTTCAAATTTTTTTTTAAGTTTGAGATTAATGTTTCTTTTGAGATATACAATACTACGCTTTCTTCTTCCTATTCCTTTTTCTCAATTATATTCTTATATTTCGTTTAATATTTCATTTTGATTTTTCGTTGCTGTGCAGAGAAATTTTAGAAAATCGACCGGTAATTTCGAAATGGTAAATGATAAATGGTATCTCGTGTGTCAAGCCTGAATTCTTCGTCGACTTCGGTACATAAAGGCATCCGATCGTCCGCCTTAATTAGTAGTAGTCACGAGAGCCGGTATACCCACCTCGCGCCAGTCATACGAGTAGTCGAACTACTTGCCAAGACTGTATACGTAACGCGCCCGACGCTGGCTGGTGCGCAGTATGCTGAATAGTATGCTAGCAGCAGCAGCAGCAGCAGCAGCAATAGCAATGACGGCGGCAGCAGGGACACACAAGAAGTGGTGGACCAATCGTCGCGTGCGACGCGAGGGGCACGGCACGACCGGCTGACTCTCGAGCGTCGCAATTTCGTCGTGCACACGCGCTCACGCACGCTCGCTCGCGCGCGCCTCCGTCGCCTCTTTATCTCTCTCCTCGTGCTTTCTCTCTTCCTCTCCGGTATCACCAATCGCGCCTTCGTGACGTCGGGCGCGCCGACGTCTCCCCGGGGTCAAAGTCAACCGCAGACACCATCTCGTTCACGGAGGCCACGGGAACGAAGGTGGGTCTCGTTCGCGACGGCGAGAAGAGGCGCGCGGGCGACGCGAACGCGGCGTGGCGTGAAAGACTTTTTTCGGTCAGACCCTCTCTCGGTGTCGAACCGCACATCCGTTCACACCGAGGTCGGAGTTTGCCGCCTTCTCCTGTCGTTCTACGAATACAGAATCGGCATCGGAGCGAAACCACTGCGTATTTTGCACCAAAATTTCCACGAATTCTATTCTCGTAAGTCGAAAATCCGGTGCTCTAATAATGTATCGTGATATCAGTACGCTAGGAAATGAATGCAATAGTACATACTAATACTATTGACAACTTAAATACTACAAAAAAAATCAATATAAAATACTTCTGTTATCCCTGCGACTTACCGATTTGGAACATCCGTATAGGAGTTCCAGATTGAAAGATCTAAACGAAACCGTTGACGTGTTACCTATTAAACGAAAAGCGTCCTCGAGCATTCCGATGTCGATTATGCGCGCGATACGAGGAGAGCGCTGCGTCGCTATCGGATCGGTCCCGCGTCCTCGAAGTAGCTAATGCGCGCGCACACGCTCGTGATTTCGTTATCCAACAAGTGTCGGGCGCTGCGCAAGAGATGGGGAAGGCGACGGCGACGGCGACGGCGACGGCGACGGCTGTGGCGGCGCGGCGGCGGCGCGGGCACGTATCGTCGTCGCGCTCTAAACTTAGCCTCGCTCATAAGAGCCGCGGTCGCGTTGTTGTGTGGCTTGCATAATCGTTCTGTACTTTTTAATAAGGTCGCGGTCGCGAGAGAGATGCAGATAGGCGGGGACCTATCATCACGATAGCCGTTATCGCGCATCCGAATTCGGTCGGTTATGTAAAGACGTCGTCATCGTCGTCGAATTGGCTGGCCGGCTAGCTGGCTGAGACGACGGAGACGCAACGTGGAAAACGTGACTTCGATGTTCTTATTTCTAACGATTAGCGAATTCGCAGCGGTTTTTCTGAAACTTGGTGTATAATTATTACGAGATTGATCGCTATCGAATTCTACCCGTTTGATTGTCGTTGAATGACGCTTATTTTCAATCCTCTTTTTTTATGGTAGTTTAGGAGTTCTTTTTATCTCCATTGATGATAAATAAAAAGTATTTAAATAATAGTTACCACAATTTGTTCTACAATATAATAAATTCTCCTCTCAAATCTGTTTAATCTGCTCTCTGATATTTCTTGAATTGTTTCTTGAATATATTATCTATATTTAGAATAAATGCATGAATGTAAATTAAATCAATTTTTTTACTATTAAGAAATGTTCTCATACGTAAATCTCAACTGTTTTGAAAAGCCTTGAATAATTACAAATCATCGTACGATGTTAACCTGAATCTGGTATTTTTAAACGGCAATAAAATTGAATTATATAATATTTGTAGATCGAGTATTAATAGGTATAATTGGTATAACTATTAATAAATATTGTTGCTCCTTGTCTATCATTTTTATCGTGATTCTAAGTGGCGTTGGCGCTTTTTCTTTGCGTCGTCGCGTATTCTAAGACGCGAGAACTATGAGGTTGTACTTAAGCGGAAATAACACGCGCGTGGTATAAATATTTCATTATCGACACCGTATAACTGTGATTTACAAATATGTGCGACATTGGGGAAGTGTTTTGCGCGTGCGAACTCGCTTATACCCGTATCTATTCATTATTTGTTACGCGCATCAGCAAATCGTCGCCGCTGCAAAAAGCAAGCGCAAAACAACTGACGGCGGCGGCGCGCGGCGGCGGTGGTGCAAATTTGCCTATCACGTGACAAACATAGCACTTTAATGAATTACTCGATAACAGGTCGATAATGGAGACACGTGGCTTGTATTTCCCGCCCCGTTCCCCGGCACTTCCGAAGACCATCCGTGTTTCTATAATCGCGTGCGTGCAATAGAACGCGACCGCGCTCTACATTCTCATCTACATACATTGAATGACTGGCGCGCCATTCCCGGTATTTGGACGCCGATAAAACTCGAGTCGAAACAGTGACGTTTACTAATAACGCGTCAGCCAGACGGTACGTCTATGTTTCGCACATCCGTTGTGCACGGCATTCCGCCTCGGCGATACTTAGAAGCAGACGAGACGGTTACCTTCAGCACCCGAAGCACGCGGGGGACGGTTCACCCAAGTTTCCATTGAGCATACACAAACGTACCAATAGAAACACACTAAATTGAGAAACTCGTTTTTAATGTTACATTTTTGAAAAATGTGTCTTATTTAGACGATTTGAAAATAAACTCCACAACTTTGTGCTTGGACAGCGGACAGCGTTCTGTAACTACATATCTGTAACGAGATTTTTAGCTGCACGAAATATACATGGTACTTTATGTGACATAGTAATTTATATTGACGTGCGACCGCAGATTTAAGTGACAATTTTTATTTAGTTCCAAATACGGAGTACAACCGCAGACCACAGCTCGAAAGTGTCTCGCGGCTTGTACCTTCGCTGCACATTTAGGGTTAGATGTTTATTCGGACCAGTCCGACCCTAAGTTCTAAGGTTTTCTGCCGTAAAATATATTAGCTTAATAAATCGTAGAGGTGGTCAGTAACCATTTATGTTAAATGCGTGGGGTGAGAAAGTGCACCTTTGACGTTATGAGTGATGCGTCAACTTCACTGATTGCTTGTCACGCAGTCAGGGCGGTAAATTCTTCATTTACTTAGCGAAACCGGACAAACACCTTCGTTGTTGACGATAGTACAGAATCGTTTTCTTATATCCATGTATCCGTGTAATGTTCGTGTAACTTTGTTAGTTAATTAATAAAGTTATACTAATAATTATTATTAGACTGGAAAATGATTGGAATCATTAATTACAATTAATGTTGCATGGTATAAAAATTTATTTATTGTTAGTTGAAATATATCATAGTATGTAACTTTTTTTAGAAAATATTTTTTAGGGGAAGTCGGTATGATAATACATGCGCGACCGATAATGTTAAACATACGTTGAAACACGATTGAATGAGTCCGCGACATACGTTCATCTACCGCGCTTTAGAGTGGGATTATAATGGATAACCTATGATCCGTGATCGGTATAGCGATTCTCCTCCGGCTGACTGCCGATCGTGCATGCGTAATTGCGTATTATCGCTTCATCGACTTGCGCAATATTCGCATGTTCGTCCGTGGCGCGAGTTGCGAGGGATTTATCGCGCCTCCGTGCGTAGCGATGAGGAATCTGGCTATATTCGTTCCGTATATGTAACGATCTCGTCATTTATATGCGTTTAAATATGCTGGGACCATCAAAACTTAAGCACGATCGATAGCATCGTGAACTAAACGAAGATATTTTGCTTAGCGACTGAGATTAGCGCTAAAAATATTTCTCAAGACATTATATTTTTTATTAAACGTATATTATCCGCGAGAGGAAAATGAAGAGAAAAGTGTTGAGATATACATCTCATTTGGCGATGGAAATAGATTATAAATTGACGTTTGCTTCTGTTAAAATAATTTGTTTTCCACTGCCGCGTATAAAAACGACTCGAGAGAGGTTTAGATTCTTAATTCGAACTGAAAACCACACGCCTAATTGAATTGAAGAAGCGATAAACGGTTTCTCTTCTCAGACAGGCAGGTATGCGACATCTCGGGAGGCCGGGGGAGTCGACTGCGTAACGCAAATTTCGCGCCACGTAACGTTCGAGAGCACGCACGACCTTAAGCCCACATCTACCCTCTTTCCCCCCTTCCGAGCCGCCCCCGCACGCGGAGCGAGGTTAGAGGACTGCCGACCGATGGGCTCGCCGTTTATTTTCGGAATCGCGCTCGACCTCTCGGACTCGGTCCCCTTACTTTTGTATACTCGCGCCGTCGAAAATAGCTCGGCCCGCAAGGTGGGCACGAGGCGAAATCGGAAGCGAGCCCGATCGAGCCTCGTGCGTTTCGCCGCCGAAGAGACGCGAAGTTCAGCGAAAGAAGATCGCGATCTTCCCTTACGTCGCAGATATTTTCCCACACGTATTCTTGGAACATCCGATTGAAGAAGCTATTTTGACCTATAAGCGCGCTTTTGCTAACTCAGCAGAATTGTATATTTTTGAGAGGGGAAAATATCGCGCGATCCACCCGTGGAAACACGTGTTTACGCGTATTTCCAATAATCCGACAGGATGTACTTTCGGTGCATTGTCCCGCCTTTCTAATTTCGGGATCTTGTTCTATAAATATTTTAAGCACTCGAAGCAGCGTGTGATTATAAATTGTGAGCTATATTCTTGCAACTTGGGATAATGAAGTTACGGTGTACTGTTCCACTTTTCTAATTTCGGAATTACAATTTTTTTAAAAGCAATGTGTCTTGAACGGTTTATTCGAACTAGATCGTTTGGAACGAAAGAAAACATGATATGAACGCAAGACTTCCACAAAGTACAAATATGACAAAATTTTCAAAAGTAACTTACTTTGTATTATAACTTACAACATTAGATATTTGCCTAAAAATAATTAAACCAAGAACAGCTATTTTTATAAATATTAAAGGGAATTAATTGATTAATTCTGAACTCTTTCTGAAGATAGAACTAGGAAGGTTTAACCAGTTAACTTCAATTAATGTTTATGGGAAGAGTGCTGTAACTGGAAATAAGGAAACAATTTAATAAACTGCCTAATAAGCCTTAGTCGCTAAACGAACATGGGGAGCCCTATGATATTTAATTGGTAGCGTTAATTTCTCATTGCTATCATTCGCTCATCAAAATCTCCCATCCATTCCATTATCCAGCGACGACAGGGCGTCTCCGTAAAACAATTGCTTGTACCGTAAATTTTATATCGTATTAGTAATTATATCATATTATTTGTTTCTGCTGCCTTGCAATTTTTCGCTTCGTTAAAATCTTTTTTACTTGTGGCAGGATAAGGAGGCGAAATTTCTCCAAGGGAGAAAATAAAGATAGGTGAAATTCGTTGATAAGCAACCTGCGCGGCTATAGATTTATCTGCTCTCGACTATCGACGACTTTTGCAGGTTTACAATCGACTCGCCCGATTCTGATCGTTCGACGATCAGAGCGAGTGCAGCAGCAGCAGCAGCAGCAGCAGCAGCTTTCTCTCGCCGTCAGTGACGTTCCGCTTCCTTTCCCGCGAGCAGAGGCGAATCGAGGTGAATTCACACGTGGCTCACGTCGTTCGCCATCACTACCAACACGCACGCGTGTCTTGTCGGCCGCCTCCGACTAACCGGAGGCGTGGATGACGTCGAACGGAATGCATAAGGTCGTAACATTAACGCCATGTCGAGACAATGCATCGTCATCGCTCTAATGCGTCCTCGTGACTTCATTTTTCTACTTTGGCATATAGAGCATCGCAAAATTGAAATTTAAAATAAAATATTGTGTAAAAAAAATATTAAATTAAAATTATTCTTGTCATTAAAATAATCAAGCAAAGACATTTGATATAAAAGAGATTACAAGCGTTACAAATAATAATACATAAAATTTCTCAGATTAATTTTTTTCTTTTGCAAGTCTACTATTTTGTCTTTATGAATAATTAAATAAATCCTTTTGCGAATAAATCCTTTTTTAACGAAGAGATAAGTGTTAGAGGAATCACGTAGTGATTTACAGTCTTTTTGATGTCGAATCTTCAATGGAGACAGAACGGACATACGTTTTTGTGCAATTCACGATCCCTAAAATCAACTCACTTCCCATATCTCTCTCTTCAATTCTCAATCACTGTGGATGTCGATAGATCGACGCGGGACGCCTCCCATTCCGCTCAATTTTTACCACGTTATAACCGTTATTATTACGGGTAATGGTAGCTATGCAAATAAAGGCCGTGGCGCATTTTTATCGGTAGCAGACGCACACATCTGCGGAGAGACATGTGTATATACAGGCGAATGCGCGATATTGAAATACAGCGGTACCGCATTCTTCGCGGGTGCACGCGCGGAGCGACGCGCGACGTACAAGAAGAGCGGCACTATATTTCTATTAGGCATTCCCGCATTCGATATCGTCTCATATGTCACGGCAATGACTCTGTTTTCTTGCGCGACACATGTAACGTATGTACAGCATGCGCACTGCTCGGCCGCCGTTTCAAAATTGAGGCAATACGTCCTCCTCTCTCGGCGCAGCGCCGTGATTTATTCCATTTCTGCCGTCACTCAGAGGACTTCTGCCCCCATAACTCGTTTCGTCGCATTCCGATACTAAATTGATTTATTCATTTATATTAAATCGACGGTTTTATATGTCTTATAATTCGCTACGTTAATTCTTCTTCCAACGATCCGTTTTTCTTCGTCCGCGTTTTTCGTCTCGTGTCCGTAATACTAATCGAGAAATAACGCGGTAATTATTGATAATTAGTAGCCGATGACGAATGGGACAAATGGGATTGAATCGGCTTTAAGTGGAAATTTCGCTGACTCATTTCCACTGACTTCACTTGCTCCACTAACTCACCCGGTCGCCAGGAAGCAGTTACTCTTATTCTCAGTCGCTATATATTTTCTCCAGGACGACAGTTCTTGACTTCAATTTGATTCACTTCTGGGCCCACTCGCTCGAAGTCGCTGCTCCAGGGTGTCCGAGCAATTATTCATGAGAAAAACTTCACTCGAGAACTCGACCGAATTTTCGTAATAACAATACGCCCTATTTGCGATCAATCTGCGTAATTGTTAATTATCTTATCGCTTGTTTGCAATGATTATTCGAGAAATTTGATAGCAAAACATGAGATCAGTTGAAACACTCATTAAAGAAAATTAATTACACTATATATACGGACGAAAGACACCTCACGCGAGCAGTTGAGACTACTCGAAAGTAAAGAATTTTACGAGAGACAGTAGAGATTAGGTAGAATATTTTTTTTTCTCAGAACTAGTTATACTTGAACATGATACAAACTGGCTCTATTTCGAACTTTTAAGCTTTTAATTTATGTATTACCTATTATATTTGTTTTTGGAGATACATTAAAGTGTCATACGAACTCGTGTAGTCCCAGATTCATTCGTTGACACGTGCAGAACGATAAGTTTTCGACTGTCAAACATGCGCGTTGCTCGGGAAAATGTTGTTGAAGAAGGAAAGAGAATTCAGTGCCTTCAGTGGCGTTTCTGAAATAACGTTGCTAAAGAAAGACCAAGGAATTAGTTAAAGAAAGGTGAAACGATCACCGAATGATTCAGGAACATGTGGTTGAAGAGAGACCGTAGAATCGCTCGAGCACCTTTCAAGTCATCGGCATACAGCCGAGGTTTGTTTACACGCGTCTTGTATAAACGAAGTAGTCTCTTCAACGAAGATTCCTTTCGCCTTAAAAATATCTAATTACAGAAGAATGGCTTCGCGTGCGCGTCTAATGTTGCCATCGCGGACACCGAAAATAAATCGTCGCAGGGTGTAAACAAGTTCGTACTTCGCGCAGCGCAAATCGCTCGGGGTTCGAATTCTTCTTTCGCGAAGTGCGTCTACCGTGGTCGCGGGCGCGCAAAGAGTCGTCGCTGTTTCTCTCACTGCCTAAAATATCTTCTACATTCTACCACGGCGGGGCGGCCATCAGCCAGTCCCGTTCCGTCCGAGATTATGCGCGTTGCAATCTTTTGCAGTTATCGGCTATTTGCGGCTGCCAAGATCCTGCCGATTTGCCGATTCACTTTCAAATTGGCAGGTTATAAAAGCGACTCAAGTAAAAAAATATGCGGGAAAATCAAGTTAACCGTGCACTTCGTTTTATACCGTTGTTCATATATGAGCCATTTGTTTTAATTTTATCATACCAAAATAAATTTTATATACGGTAAAGGTAAATATTCCAAAAATGTTTTGCGTTAAATTGTTGAGAGAGAATATTTTTGATATCCCGAGATATGAAAATAATATCTTTTTTAATTACGCATACAATTCTCAACTAAGCTGCAAAGATTACTACAACAGCAACCAGTCATTATATTTTCTTCGCTGAATTTTGAATGTCGGGCGATTACGTCACCCGTTTAATCGACTGCATTAACATATTGCATTAATCGCGGATCGTATTCTTTTTACATATTTCGATGCGGGAAATGCACAGGACAAATTGTACATTTACATTTTTATTATAAAGCCACGTACTTGTAACACGTAACTCTATGCGCAGCCTGCGCATTTTCGCGCGTTCGAAATAAATGCATTCTATAATAGATATGCAAGCGAGTTTGTCGTGTGTGCCCGGTTTTTAGTGGATGATACTGATTTTGAAGTATGTTATAAAACTCAACGAAACGAATAAAGTAGCGGAAGCGTGACGCAAAATGATAAAAGCTAAAACGTAAAAATACGTCCGTTCAGACATCGAAATTTGCGGAAATAACGGGACAATAATCTGCGATTAAGTGAGTATTAGATTTTGCGGATGATCATTGAATTCTGATGGTGATATAATAATTATTCCGATAAGATATTTTGACGGGACATTTAACGGAAAAGCACGATAAGCGACAGAAAATTTAACCTTAACGATCTAAAAACGATGTAAAAATTTCAAGTTTTGCCCCGCTTGCGAGATTGCAAGCACCGCGACCGTGATAAAGCTGCAATAAAACTTTCCGCCGCTAAAATTAACCGAAGTGCGATATATCTTCTGACTCATTTGGGTGCTCTCTCACTGTTGTGGCACAGCCGACACGCGTGACCGGCGCTCTCAAACGATACGCAATAAACGTTTTGTTAAAAGTCCGATGGTATCAAGCTCCACGGGGATCCTAGAGACGTTTACTATTCCCACGCGACAAAGATTTGTCTCACATACAGAGTGTTTCTTTATGTATATATATATATATATATGGAAAATTTCAAGTTATAATAAGCTAGATTTGCGCAGGAACAAATCATTTTTTTACGAAGTTAATTTGAGAGAATGCGGAAGATTGCTACGATCGTTGAAATTGAATTCTGACAGTTGAAAGATGCGCGAGATGCGCAGCCGCGACACCCGGTATAACGCTATGTCGCGCAACGGAGCGCGGCGCAGTCAATGTTCATCACGAAGAAGTCGTCGTCAATGCGCGCGCCGATCGTCGTGGCAGCGTGTACGCAATAGCGCTTATTTATCATTCGGTCGTGCACGTTCAGTGGCACAGCCACAGTCGTATTAGCATGACTGATCTGACCCCTTGTCACCCCGTTATATGCGTATCGCCTCGTTTTATTCCGTTTACGTCTCCTCCTTCTCCTCCTCTTCTCTTCTTCTCTTCTCTTATCTTTGCTTCTTCTTCTTCTCTTTCTATCTTTTCTCACACCTTCGTCTCCTCGCGCGCTCTTCTACGTCGCCATTCTCTCATTCAACAATGCCCTCCTCTGGCGTGCATCTACACACCGCAGATACCGATCTGTCCTAACGCTAGACTGCCGCGACGATTCGTTCTGGCTGCTGCGCCGAAAAGCGAGGCGTCACATAATCTATCGACTTTGTGTGACCGCGCGCGTAAAATGAAGGACGAAAATCGGCGGTTCCGAGGCTGCACTTCTCTACGTCAACAAGTTTTACGACATATTCCGATAATGAAACGCGTGACAAAAATAAAAGTTTTTTAAAATTGGGGGGTCTGCCTCTAATAAAAAAAAACTGACAATTGGTATTTTATTATCTTAATACGAAGTGCGGTTGCTTATAACTGATTGACTTAATATAATAATGATTATTTTTACTATCATAAAAACGATGGCACGTGTACACGCATATACACACACGCACATACACACGCATATGTACACATTTTGTTACATCGATACTGTTGTGTTAATTAAAGTAAGAATACGTTATTAAAATTAGACGGGGGCGAGCAAGCCGCGCCATTATTTTCTTCACCGGTTAATTGGAGGTAACGTATTTCGTATCAATAGTAGCTCCTAACCATAACGAAATAATTACTCCGTTGCCAGCGCTAAATTCCTGACGATATAGGCGTCTTTTTGATCGGAGGCACGAAGGGACGAAAAAAAAGGGGCTGCCGCCGCCGGGTAACGAACCGACACACAGCCGCGGCAGCGCCGCCGAATATTATTTTTCCGAAGAATTATTCTTTCGCGTTCGCACGCACGTCACGAAAGCAAATGCTTGCGCGCTACGTTTAATTGGCAAATGCTTCGAAAAATACGAGCCCTTTAATTATTTCGAACTATAACCAGCCGGGGTATAGCGCGCATATATACGAAGGGGGGAGGGGCGGAGAGGGGGAGGAGGGCGGGGGAGGGGATGCATTGGCTTCGTTATTATAAACAGAAAATATTCGCCGCATTTTTTCGCGTAATCCGATGTTTCGCGTGCATGCGAGGGAAATTGCACGTCGGCGAACTTTATAACGGTGTACATGGATAAACATTTTAGTGTAATTATTGCGAAGCATTTTGTATGCTCCTGACATGCTATCGTCCAATCATCGCCGTCCATCCTGTCGGCGTATCGACACATTGCTGTAAGTTTAAAATGCGTTTAATAAATTAGCATTGCGTTAAATTGACAAAGAACCTCTGCCAGCAAGTGAAATCGATCTTAGCATTATCGCAAGTTCAACGTGAATTTTAATCGCGATTATTGTCGAAAATTGTTCGACAGTATTGTCTTTTTTAACAAAGCGTTCTCTTGATAAAAGAATGAATACTGCGGTGTTTAACTATTTTTTTTTTACATGCATTTTCGCTCCTCAAAGATGATAAAGACTCTTAAAGCGTTTTCCGTTCGGTAGGAAAAATACGAAAAAAAAAGATTCATGTTAAATGTCGACAATTATTGCAAAAACGCGCGAACAATTAAGCATGATTTCGAACAAGTTTTCTCTCTCTCTCTCTCTCTCTCTCTCTCTCTCTCTCTTTCCTTCATCATGATAATAACATAATTACATACGACCGCATTCTACGCTTCTTTAGGTCAAGCGAATACTCGAGTTTACGTAATTCGACGACACTTTAGGCATATACGGATGCGTGTTTTTCCCGCATGCAAAAGGCGATACAGCGACTTCGGTGTCGTCGCAGTGAGATGCAAATGGCGCAGAGAACTTTTCGCAACAATCGTGCGTGCGCGCGTGTATTGGCGCGTTGTGCAAGAGAAACGCGCGCGTGCGAGCGAGCCTCCTCACGGTATCTGTCGGGGTCCAAAAGTGCCTCCGCAGGGCCAGCGACCTCGTTCGAACAGGGTCCGGGACCACGGGACCCGGGACCCGGGGGCCCGCGGCGGGGTCTACGGTCGTGAGAAGCCCGAGAGAGGCTCGCGTGAAGCCTCTTTGAGGGCACCACGTGGCTGAGAGCGCGGCACGGCGTCCTTGGAACCTCTTTCGGCCCTTCGCGCAATTTACATTCGTCTCGTAACCGAAGGCCGGACGAACGGAATATATCCGGCAGTGCACAGTGGTGAGAGAGAGGGTCCGAGGATCCAGAGACGATGAACGCGCGGGGCCCTGCTATTTTATGGTCGCTGCCGGATCGTGAGGCACGCAGCGCGGCGTTTTGGGACTGGTCGGGATTTTTGCGCACTTTCCAAGCGGCGACCGAAGAAAGGCGAAGGCACGAACAAAAATCCTGTTCTCAGAATTCATCAAAAGTGTATTGAAAGTTTCTATTTTCGTATCTTATAAAACATTCTTTTTCGGCGCCAATCTTATTGATCTTATTGATCGCGCTAACGGAGCTGTGCGATTGTGTCTCGAAATACTCTTGTAAGGCAGGAAACAGAAATTTTGACCTTAATTTAAGTCTTGGGACTCGATCCTCGCGCTTATGTGTTCTTTTTCCTCGGCGAGCTCTCGTGGAATTTTCGATTATATAACATTTTCCCAGAGTTTTACCGCCGCAATTATGCATTTTTCGAATTCTCAGCCTGGCGCGCGCGTCGTATTGCTTGCGTTTACCGCGGAAATATAATTCATAATTTATATATTTATATTTGAAAATTAAACGTGAAATTGAAATATATATGAACAAATATCGGGATTGAAATTTTGCGCAGATCATTACGGAATTTAAATTTGATATTATGCTTTGATAAATGCCTGTCTCGCGCGCACATTATATTCAAGACACTATTTATCCTACTTCTAGAATGAGCACGTCTACGATCTATTTATCCGTATGTTCGATATAAAATATCCCCACGATAGTGCGTTATCTAAAGTTAAGTACTTTATCTCTTCTAAATTATATAATAACTCCATATTGTCACACATAAAAATAGCAGCAACACGAATTTAATCATCGGTTAGCAACTATCGCCTTCTCGATGTGTTAAAGATAGTCGGTACTGTTCCCGAAATTTCCACGCGGATATCTTTCGCGCATTTCCGCCCCTTCTTCTTGCTCTTCCGCGGGATCTCGATCTCGGTGATCTCACCGATCACATTTTATCGTAGATAAAGCGATGTGTTTATTGACGATACATATTTGCTCGCGTTGCATTACGCGCGGGATGTAAAGAGCGTCCTCTACCTACCCGCGGCCGCGTTTTAATAAACCGACTGCAACCCGCTGCGAGAGTCTCTCATTATATCTGCGTCGCGGGAGCAGTAAAGCCACGTCAAACAGAGCGCGCGCTGATAACGGGCCGATAACGTCCTCGCGATAATGCTCGCGCGCGCGTCTGCCTCTCCCGTTACCGCGCTACCGTTGACGTCGTCGAGCCACCGAAATGCGCCCACGTCGCGGTGGAGGATCATTTCTTTCGTTCGTCGATGACACAGCATCCGTTACAGAAATAGTGCTGTCAGTGCGAAAAATAAAATTCAGCTCGACCGAATATTAGTCTTATAATTTCGGAGGCAGTCTACTCCTTAGATGTAACGATTTTTCTTATGGAGAATTTATTTTTCTGTCAGCGCCCGCGAATTAATGACCGATGTTACGTATATCGGGATACACATTTGGACTTTAATGTCCCCTAATTCGGCTGCTCTCGTACCTTGCTCGTACGGAGCTTAACGAGTCGCAATATTTCGACCGTGAGCCGAAAATCGCCGACGACGTTGATAACGGCGTTGATAGCTCGATAACTCGTTCGGGAGTTCGATTGCCTCTCGCCCGAGAGAATTCCGATGTTAAAATTAAAATTACCGCGGCGGATCTCCCGGCGGATCTCACGCGAATTGTGAGGGCACATTTTCGGGACACCTGTGGCAATATCGCGGTGCGAAACGGGAGTTTCGTTCTCTCGTATACCTAAGCTCGTCGCCATTAAGCCCCTTTTAGTCGGGCCTCCAATAAATTCGACCGACGTAGATTTATATCGTGCGCGCGATGTAAGTCCGAGTTTCTCGGTGATCCCGACTTCTAATTTGCATACGGTATCGTGTGACGCAACTTTAATTTTCGATTTTCAACAAGCAGACGCGAAGCAGGCGGTAATCCTTGAATCTCGTTTGTCCCCCTCCTCTCACATCGTTCACTTTCCTTCGAACGATTAATCTGCCTC
This sequence comes from Temnothorax nylanderi, assembly GCF_030848795.1. Lineage (NCBI taxonomy): Eukaryota > Metazoa > Arthropoda > Insecta > Hymenoptera > Formicidae > Temnothorax > Temnothorax nylanderi. The sequence continues at coordinate 255,628 of NW_027249239.1, forward strand.
GTTTCACGTGAAATTCCGACGAGAACCTGATGCTTAGCACGAATAACTTATGGGATAAATGTAAGGAGCGCTACCGGCCACTCGAAAATTTTACATTCTCTCTCTCTGCTTCTACCTTAGCTTTGATAACAAAAATCTCAATCGCGAAACTCAAGTGGGCATTCTTTTTTTGAACAAACATTTTAATCTCGTCACGCTGAATAATAACAATGGCCGTTGGAAAACAGCAAAGTTTTTGTTCAAAATAGCATGTGTCGTAATCGTTTAGAATTATTTTTTTTAAACAAAACAGTATATTATTAAATAATAAATTTAGGTTCAAATATGTACACTCTCAATAATTATTTAAGTCTAATAGATCACGAGGAAAATTATAATTAAATTGTTTATAATAATTTACAATTAATTTTTTTAAATAATCCTATGTTAGAAATATTTTAATAATTTCTAATAATAATTCTTTATAAAATAATTTCATATAAAATTAGAACCCTAAATACATCGACATCAAACAATTTAAAATTTTGCTAAAATTATGAAATATATTTAAACAGCTCAAACTTTCTTCCTCCCTTTAAAATATTTTTACTTCCGCTCACCCCGTCTCTCTATTTCCCTCCTCTCATTCTAATGTTATATCTATAGGCCAGGAATTTCATGTGCATTCTTTCTGGCACGTGTGGCCATTGTTTCGTAAAGCTTTATAGGGGCGGAACATGTGTGTTGCGTCGCATCGCGTTGATGCGCATGCAAAAATGCTCGCCGATGAAAATAGGAAAACAGGTTTCGCGAAATGACGCTCTTTGCACCATTGACGACGGCGGATTAGCATTTTCGCTGGCACGTATAAGTGAACTGCGCGCGCCAAGTGGTTTTTCCATTCAGAGACTACCTAGCGCCGCGAGTGGCGCGAATATTGTACAGGCGCATAATTATTGCCACTTAATCGCGAATAGGCCACCTGCCTCGAAGCGCTTTCTTGACGTCGCGATCGTTAAGCGGAGATCGTTAAAGTGCCCCGATCCTGCCATCGTTTGACGGGAGAAAGAGAAAAGAATTAATAAGAATCTTACAAATGCAAATTTTCTCTCTCTCTTTTTTTTTTTTATAATAAATACATTGTATTTGGAGAATGACGGCGCGCGCGTATTGCAAGGAATTAATTAGATACCCGCGCGTGCAATTTCCCAGGGAGAAATACTACTCCGTTAGTAGAGGAGTGCCTCTCTTTTATCACTCACATTATTCAACAATGTTGAATAATGATATTGAGTGTTTCCTCTGAGGGAGGTTTAACTACAACTACCTCTCTTTGTTGATTAATTTATTCTGGTCAATTACTGATTAGTGCGTAGTTCTAAGGGATCATTATTCAGAAGAGATAAGGGTCGGGGTAGTAACAATTTATTTCGAAAATAAAAAGTCATACATCCGCGTTTGCGAATTTCAACGTACACGATTAAGTCTCGAGATAACTTCTTGGCAAAACAAGATAAATTTTTAATTAATTAACAAAGGAGAGGAATATTTTGAATTAATTAAATGAAGTTTCGAATCGATGAAATTTAAGGAAAATTTCAACTTTGGTTTTAATTACGATATTAAATATCCCTAATAAAAACCGTTACTTGAGAAAAACTTGAGAAAAAGTTGTAGAATACATCGAGAACAAGAGAACAACGGGACACCCAGTATGCGGCGTCGCGGACTCGGATGACCCGTAGCAATAATGTGGCCGATAACGATTCAAAATTTTTACACCGGCCGTGCAGCCAGATTTATCGGCGAACGAAAATTTATTCGAGCGGACCGTCCGCGTCCGCGGCACGAGTTAACGTTCTCGATAAGTGCAGAAATATATTCCATCGGCGAATTTGACGAGCGGTATCCGATTGGCAGGCGGATTATGGCCGAGGTATGGCGGATGTGTCACCCAGGGTGGGAGAGATGAGCGACCCCGTGGAAGGAGAAAGAGAACGAGAGCAGGAGCGAGCGAGAGAAGGAAAGGGAGACAGAGAGAAGACGATAACCAGCTCGCAGATAACCGGCTCTTTATCGGCCGAGACTTCGTAGGGGTTATCGCACTGACCACAGTTGCCACGTCCAGTAACTTCGAGAGAACTCGCGCACTCCCTCCCCCCCCTCTCTCTCTCTTATTCTATTTCTTTCTCTCTCGCGTGCATATTTTGCTCCTAGAGCTAGTTTGAGTTTCAAATACGGTCGAACTTGAAACGCGACACGTGACGAGATTCCGTCGCGATTGATATTTCGCGTACCTATAGTCGTTATAATTAAGATAATAATTTATCATTCTAAAGACCAAGTCGCGCAGTTGAATTAAATTTCATTGTAGCTACGCGAGTTTTTTTTTTAAGAATTACCATTTTATTACTACAAAATCGATATTGATGTAATATTATATTATTATGAAGTAATTTTAGTAACATGAAATAGTAATGCTCATTTTAGTAATTAAATATGATACAATATTTAGCAATATAATTTAATTAATCCATAGTTAAAATTAACGGAACATTTGACTAATTGTACATAAGCGTGAGTGCACCAAGTTTGCACTGTAGACAGTCTTGTTAATTAACACGTTTCTTATTATTCGGATTTTTAATGAGCCTTTGTAGCCCCGAGCAGCTGACCGATATGTGCGCTTTTAATAATTCATAAGCAACGTCAGATACCAGGAAAAGTAGAATGAAAAATGATAAGTACGTAGATATGTTCGGCGCCACGTATTCTAAGTATTTTATATGAGAGACGACGTAGATTCCTGCACTATGCGTTATGCTACAAGATGCTCGATCGAGACACGTATATATACTGTGCATCGTTTATCGCGCTCAACATTAGCGATTTGCAATCAGCATGAGGCATTCGATTTTACGCTTTTCAAAACTGATAATTCACGTTCTCGCGATACCGCGAAATTTGGGAGCGATCGATGTTTCGATATTTATTTGCGCTTCTTTCAGAGAGAGTTCGTGTTTATCGTTTAAATTTTATTAACGATGTTCTAATGGACCATAAAACGATATAAACGCATCAATAAATCGTATATAACAATAAACACGATTGTTTCCAATCGTGCATAGTACATTTGTTCTCAGGAATTTATCTAGCTAAATTATCTTCGAGACTATTCTTACAAAATTGTGTAGGCATATCAAACATTATTTAAACAAATCATGCTTAGCTATTACAATTATAAATCTCGCTTTTTAATTATTTTCTTGCAAATATCAATATATTATTTTTTAATAATATTGTTTCTGAACAACCAGAATTATTTTTCCAATTTTTAAAATCGCATTCGTTTTCACGTCTTATTTTTTTCTTCGTGGAAATTTCGGGAAAGGGAAACGCGGTCAAAAGGATGCGGTTGCGGAAGACAACCGCTTTACCTGCGTGAAAACACCGATAAAAAGAAAAAAACAATTATTATCATATCACAAGAGGATCTTGGCAGATTTCCGGGCTGCGGTTGTCCCGTGTGACGTTTCAAAAACGCAAAGATGGAGATACGCAACATTCTTCTATTCGTATTAGAGAAAATTAGGCTAATTCAATTACATAAAGTCATTTAGATTTATAATGTGGATGGAGATTTGCGACACGTTTGTTATCGTTTCTTGAAACAATAAATATTGAATTAACAAATTTCAGTTGTATATGTACACTATATTGGTGTAACATATTTTACTTGTAGTTGTAGTATAATAGTTTTATATCTATATACTTTTTAATCTAAGCAATGATAATATAATAATATTTGAGATATGTACATTTTAAATAATTTTAATAATTACTGTCTAACTTTAATTTTTTGCATTGTTTTTTAAATGTATCATATTTTTACACTTGGCATATATTTTCTTTTTTATTATTTAAAATATGTAGATAATTTGATATTTGAATTTAAATCGACATCAAGCACGTTTGAGCCACGTACAATCTCTATGATTTATATGCTACTAATTACTTTACACAGCAATATAAATTTCGTTATAATTTAGTGCTCTGGATCAGAGCGCCCCGTTGGGTGTATCTCGCTGTAACGAATCGTCGAGTATCGACGCGGTGAAAAAGGGACTCCTGTGAATTAGCGTTAAAGTGCACTCTCCACACGTTCTTGTCGAGGAGGGTCGATGTATGGTGCTACACGCCAGGTGAAACGCGTGTGTATCCATGTGGTTCCGTGTGTTTGCGGGTTGCATCTGTACGGGTACCTTTGCAGGCCCGTCACGGGTGCCGCGGGACAGGGCGGGCGGGGAGGCGGGAGGCACTTGGCCCGAATGGGCAACTTGTTGCATTTCGGCTGGGAACGAACGGCTCGATAATATACTGCAAGAGGCTCCCGGTTGTGCGTGTCTTCCTTCGCGAGGAGAGCGCCGGCGGGACGTTGGATGTTTTTCGGTGGATGGTGGGTCGCCTTAAAAATTAATTCTCTACCGTGCAGAGAATTCGTCGTTCCCCCCTCCCCCCACCCTCCGCCTCCCGCCCTTCTCAAACACTTTAACCCCACGAGAGTGCTTCTCGGGCTACCCGATGAAGTCACCGCGATATCTCGTAGTCTCAAAATTATTGAGACGAAATGTGGCGAAAATTAAATGGAAAGAGCTAATTAGAATTTTAAAGTACAAAATTATGAAATGCGCGTATACCGGGCGTAATCTGGAAGTGAAATATCATTGAACAATTTTTACTTTAATTAGTTTATTTATTTCAATAATTGCTTTTGTGAATCGCTTCTGCTCGCGTTATACTACGTTAAGCAACGTTAATATCATTAAAATGATCCGACGTTTGGAATTATATTCGCGGCGTGAAAACGCGCGTTAAACTCAACTTTGCGGTTAACAGGCTGTGGCGCGGAATTTTCATGCAGATTGGGGAAGCTCCTCGCGAACGCCGCGCTGTTTAACGCCGAAGCCTTGCGGCTTGGTCTTATAAATTAACTCTTTTCCCCGACGAAGCCCTTCGACGTAACTAAGTCCCTTCGCGTGGCTAAGTACATTACTATAACCATTTAAGCGATCTAAGACGAGGTTTATTTTCGCTAATTACCCCGTCACTGGAACTTGTCCACGTTTCGCATTGGACGAACTCGGCATGGGGAAAACTCGTTTAATTATTTTAAAAAATTGCAAACTGGAAGAACACGATATTTTTCTGTGTTCAATCAGCGCAGGAAAATAAGAAGATAATTACTAACGAGGGAAAAACCAATTTTTGCGGTGTTAATTCGTGAGGAAAAATAAGAACGGGATAAAGGGTCGCGTAACGCAAAAACCGATATAAAATTGGCCCAATCGCGTGTTTTTCCGCGAATTTGGATGATTTCGCCTCATATAGCAGGGAGCGCGAACCGAGCTCCGTCTGTGTGCAAACGAAATATCGAATTTTAATTTACGCGGCCGAATTGTTTTAATTGTTTACGGTCGTGGGGCGGGAACTTTTTGCTATTACAGTTGATTATTTATTTAATTACTTGCATTATAACTGCGCGCGCACGCGCGGGCGCGCGCGCGCGCCATTCTGCCGCTCCTCGGTGTGGTAAATTATGCTACACACCGATGAACCTTATAGCGGTTTGTCATTTCTCCCGTGCTGCCGCAGCAACCGCGGAGGGTGTGCGCATTGATAATTAAAATAATTCAGCCGGATAAATTAAAATTCGACGATTCATTTGACCCGAGTTTGACAAGACTCCGATTTTACATGCAAATAAATAGCAATTGTTAATTAGAGACGAGCATTGCGGCGCACGTATAAACGCACCGAAATAAATTATAACGCTTGTTTTCGTCTATAGTGGACGTCTATAGTGGAGTTCGGATAAAAAAAATAGGAATGATCCCGCAAAGAGTATCCTTTGTGCAAAATATATTTGCGGGAGAATAAAAACGTCGTGATAGAGAATATCGCAATGGGAAATCGGAGCGTGCAGCGCGTTGATCAGAAAACGCAGATTCACTGAACGGAACGAATGAAATATTCGCGCCTCCGCTCTATTTTGCTACTCCGACGTTACTTTCGGCGCGCTACCCTGCACATTCCTCGCCGTCCCATCCGTTCGACGTTCAACGGCGCGTCATCTAACAAAACCGGACACTCGATACATGCTCGATAAAACGTCGCGATAGAGCCGACTCAAGCGATTAAGTGCGATGGCTCGTAAAACCTCGACGGAGAGCGGAATCCCACCTCATCGTCGTCGTCGTCGTCGTCGCGATAGCGGGTGGAAAAAAGGGCCGCTCTCTAATTCGTCCGATTCATGATCCAGGCAGGTATTCGCGTGCGTTCACGCGCGTGTCGGCGGGACAACGCCCGGCTCGCACAAATTACACACGTGGGGCGAACGTGGTTGATCTGCGTCGCGCCGCACACACGAGCTAGGCCGTTAAAACGGCCATAAAGACGGCAAACGTCGGTCGATATATATATGTCTTGATTGCTATTCGCGGTAGCACGAGGTCCGCGAGTGTTGCTACAATGAAGCGAGTTTCATCGGGCCCTAACGGCCTGATTTACGAGGGACTCTCATCTCGGAAGTCCTGATGTAAACTTGTCAAGCTTAAGCTGTTTCCGTTTCAGACATTAGGGATTAATTTGGTCCGCGGCCGTACAATCTGCTTATATTGTGTTTTGTAAAGTATAACGTTACAAGGAGATTCTGGAATTATATACTTTGTTCTACTAAGTAAATATATCTTCTTTTTAAATAAAATTCTTTTTGTTGGCTTAATTATGCTTCTGATTATTTATATATCAATTTATTTTTATTTAATTTTTATTCATGTTAATGTTTTGTTTAATTCTTTTCCGTACACGGAGAGAATTTTCTCTTAAAATTTACCCTGAAATCATGGTAGTTGTGGGACAACATGTACCACCAAGAATTTTATGTGAGCTATTCTGATTAATATCCACCATAATAAGAAATATTAATATCTATTTCATTAAAATATAAAATATATTTGATTAATTTTACTAAAATATATCTAGGAAATTTCAATAAGTTATCAATATTTACCAATCTGCATGGTAATTTTTATCACGTTGTTTGTAAAATGTCTTTTGTATATTTTAAAAATTCCTTGGTTGCCAAGTTGTCCCAAGTTTGTAGTGAATTTAAGGGTAAAATATAACAAAAAATTCTCTCCGTGTATCACTTCTGAATTTTGCTACAACGATGACAACGATCATCAGATAACGCAGTCTATATCCGAATTCACGTTTTTGCAATAAAATAAAATTTCACAGATATATTAGAGTAAAAATAAATATTAGAATGGGATATGCGCGTGACACGAATTTCGTGTTTATTACGATACACGCAGGCATGAACGTGACACGTGTCGGTCGGAGCGAAAACGAATGGCAATAACGTACAATCAAGCGCGATCGAGTTCTATTTATAGTACTTATCGCTATCGTATCGCAACATTACAGCTTCGTTTATTGTGCGAACGGTGCATTCCGCAATTCTTTCCTTTATCGCCTTAAGCGTCGCCGCCGATTTAGCTCTCGACGTATATAGGGCTTAAACACCTCTACAGTGTGGACAGTTTAGATACACCCCACGTGCAACGGTGTAACCTTGCTCGCTGCCAATACGCACACAATGTAGACCGTGACAAGATTAAAAAAGCGTATTGCATAATGATACCTGTGTGTTGCGTTTCACGGCGCCCCGACGTTTGACGGGCTTCTACTGCCCTGATTTCAGAGGTAGCCTCTACTACATTTTCGAACCGGTTGCAGCCGGGTCGAGCGGAGTTGCATCGCGACGAGATGCGGAGAAGGACGCGGTTGTGTATTTAAGGATAGATCTATCACTCAACATCTCTGATGGCGGGATACGCCTCACGGTTGTAATCGAGTAAGAGGGGAGAAAAAAAAAAGACAGAGACCACAAAGTGGACATGAATGAATTCGCACTAGATGCGAACGCGGCTGATACATGGCTTGACAAATTTAATAAAGGGGATATAAATATGACTGACATCTAAATCGATGTGTTATTTATCCTCTTACGCGTTTCATTAAAAATATGATATAACGTTGATTATTACGTAACATTAGATATAGATTGAGAAATGTGTAATATGCGTATAAATTAATCTTGCTTTTTATTGAGTTTATCTATTGATTCTTGGAGTTTTTAAAAGACCAAATTTCTTCTATATATATAAATTAGTTTGAAGACAGGCTAGTCAAAGTTAGTCGCTCTCTCTCTCTCTCTCTCTCTCTCTCTCTCTCTCTCTCTCTCTCTCTCTCTCTCTCTCTCCTCGTCCAGCCGGGGATATACGATTAGAAGAGTCGCGATGAAGCGTTATTGAATTAGAACGATGCTCGCCATCGCTCTGCTACGGGACGGATAGTAACCGGATCGGGATCTACAAAGTTTCTTACGCCTTTATCAGAAGAAAGTGCCGGCATCGCCTTCGTCGCGCCTTATGCCATTTGTTGGCAAAAGCGAGGATCGAAGAATTCGGGCCAACTGGGCCCGGTCCAAGTGCGTTCTCCGTCCGCGCGAGGGTGAGGGAGACGGCGGGAGGGTGGTGTAAGGAAGCTCATGAGGAAATTACTACGCGATTACATCCCCTCGTAAGTACCCCCGACCGGCAGCTGCGCGAAAGGGCGAGGTTTTCTCCCCTCTAGGCTCATCGACGCCGTCTTTTTTTCTTTCCTTTTCTTTTTCGTTTCTCTCGGCTTTGTTTAAACTTGCAGAATGGAGAAATGAGAGGCGATCCGCGCCCGGACCACTGGCAAGACTCCCGAAATCGTGTTCGCCCTGTTACTTCTCGCCTCCTGGTCGTATAATAAGCAGTAAAATGTGATTCATCGCGAAACACGGTCAGCGGAGCAAGGAGTGTCGTATCTTTCGTGCTCGTTTAAACGTAATTGAATCCGAAAACTGAATTTCATGCGGAAAGAAAAATGGCATGCTCGTTTGAGGAAAAGCAGAAATATTGAATTCTCTTGAACGTAATTAGGCTTAAAACCAGTATCCGCTTTACGAAATGTTACGCGAACGAAAATCGTTTTCCTCTAATGTCAAAACTCTTTAGTTCTTTCGAAATTAACGATTTCTGTGAAATCATAAAAATCACAAAACATTCTATTTAACGTAAGCATGATCCATTTAATATAAAAATATTGTTTATTTAATATAAACATAATACTGGAATATTTACGTAAATTATACCCAAGTGCGGGATGTTATTTATGTAAATAATACACTATATACGTGCAATGGACATTGAATAAATGATATTGAATAAATACTTGTAATAAAGATAAATTATCGATACATGTTTTTATATGTGTGCACTTTTAACCGATAAATTTAATAACTGCCGCCGAATTCCGTATCTCTCTCTCGTTTGCCGCGATAAACGTGCAAGCGCGCGCGAGCGCATTCTCGACCCTCCATATTTGTGAAATATTTATAATTAGCTAATGAATTGCAATATGAAATTTGTCGTTGCGCGATAAGGATATTGGGCATACATGCAGTTTTCCGTTTGAAAAATTGATAATGCAAGCGCGAACGTCGTTTTTTATTAATTGGGCTGTTTATTTAACTAATGACTGTAATTATTTCCTTTTTTGTTCCAGGTAAGCTCGCATTATCTGATGTTGATGGAACTTCTCAATATCACAACGAGGAAAAAGATCATTGTTATCGATATTCGTAATCGCGATGCGATAAGATGGTTATTTCACGTCGGTAAGTAAGGCTTTTTATCAATAAGTGGATCGCCTTGGAAACAGATTATAATATAAAGAATATGGAGTATATATGTGTGTGTGCACAGAATTCTTTCTATATACCTATGTTTTAAGAAAAAGATCGCAAACCCTATACCTCTTTTAATTTACCAGACATTGATAATAATTAAAAATCAGAGCGAACGAATTGAACAATGAACGTATGAATAGCTAGCCGAATTTCTTTTAATAAATTTAAACTCGGTTTTTATTCAAGTTAAAATTCTCCGAAACAGCTCATTACTTATTTTTGCACATTTGACGTCGCATATTCGAAAAAACTGCGCAACGAAAATGTCTCCTTATTGAATTATATCGCCAAGAAGAAACAGAAAATTCGAGAGAAGGACGCTCAACTTCCGGGACACCCTATAGACAATGGGGAGGCGGGAAGAGACGCTTTTCCTCGTCCGTATTTCGCTTCCTTTAATTGAATTGGCGCGGCGAGTCCTCCCGGACAGTGTCAAATGAAGAGAAATTGCGAGCGTGGTCGATCGGGCTGTACAACGTAACGCAGTCGCGTTTCGCAGGCTAATACTGCGGCGACGACGATGGCGACGGCGACGGCAATGTAAAAGAAACAAATTAGCATCGATATTAAGTTCGATCCCGTGATAAACGATTACACGAACGTCATCCAGATATTTACGCGATTACCATCGACGAATCATTAATCGTGTGTATTTTCTCGGTCGCGCATTGCGCAAGCTTTCTCGAATGTGAGGATATACTTGCAGGTGCGCTTCCGGTCGTAAAGCTGCGGAATGCCACGATATTTTTCGGTTTTTAAATCACTTCAAAATTGGTTTGTGTGCCTTTTTCGAAAATTATATTTCGAGACTTACAAAAGTTCGAAGAGCACTTATTAAGATTTTCTCCGATGCGTCATCTGTATTAAAATAGAGAGTCCGGAATTGAGAGAAAGATTTGGTACATATGCGACTGGGCTTAGGCGCATGAGGGTAAAGAGTTGAGGAGCTCGAAAGCTGAGAGTTGAAAGTCAAGAAATTTCACGATCGAAAATTTTCATCGAGTTAACGCACCGAATAATCTACCGCGACGCGTCCTCGTCGCTCTCCGCGAAGCTGCCGGGCATATCCGATATCCCTTTCGTGCAGCATTGTGCGGCAGGTAACCGGACCTGCGTTCCAGAAAAGAGAGAAAAATGGGTGACGCGTTTCGATTCGTGCGTTTGTGCTCTTACGTGGCGCGGGAACTCGCCTAACGATCGCCGGTTATCGCGCGTTACACGTAAACCTCATCAAACCGAGAGGAGACGCAAGAATCTCAAATTTATGTATTAAGAGAGAGAGAGAGAGAGAATCACTAAATAAACTGCATACGAGTCGCGTATCATTTCATGGGATAGATCGCGTCAGGGTCCTTAGAGCTGAAAGCGCGCCGTATTCGGAAAGAAGCACGCGCGGGATTAATCACGCGCTCGAGGAAAGGTGTTCGGCCGTTTCCCATATTTCACTTGCGACGCGTCGAACGTTCCTTGCCTGAAAATGACGATGATCGCGACTTAATAGACGTTACTTACGGCGCTGTAACGCGATTTGCATTCCGGTCGGGCCGGCGCGGCGCGGCGCGGCACCTCTCCTCGCAATTTTCGATTAATGAAATTCGCGTCGTTCGGAGAGTATCATTGATTTATACACCCGGCGCGGATTCGTAAAAGCGACTGTTTCGGTGAACTCGCGCCGTCGACTCGCGCGAGTATAAAGTAATTTGCATTCCTGATTGAGATACTCGGTTTTGCAATTCACACTATTAGCGAAATTTACTTTCTTCGCAAGAGTGTTGACTCTTGATACACAGGTCTTACATCTCGCGGTACATTTATTTCAATTACACGCGTGTCGTATAATGCGGGAAAATATCGAGGGATACGGATTTAAATTTCACAAAAGATATATGTAATAAATAACTTTAAATTCCTCATGTAAAACATTTTTCCTTTAAAACACTGTACTCGATTTACACGACGAAATTTTTCGATTTATTTCATCATCTCGTCGATTCGTGGAGTGAATTAATACTTTGTCGAACGGCGAGAACGGTTTTCCGCCCGCGAGTATAATTACTTCTTCTTCGGCGAAGTCTCGTAACGATATTGCCTGCAAAGACGCGCAGGTTAACTGCGTAAAATACTTGATCCCCACCTGGCGCGCGCCGACAGCCAGCGGCCGCGGCCGTCGGTCTCTTCTGCCTTGAAGAAGGTTGTGCCCCGCGAGACGTCGCCGAGGAAACGTCTAAATATATTATCTCGCTACGTATTAATAGTCGGTAGCATGTATGGCAGACACACACATACACATACACATACACGTACACGTACGGTATCACGGTTGCCAGAATTGCGTGCTCAGACCTACAGGGTGTACGTTTCCTTCTGACATTTGGATTCGCGTGATCGTAAATTGATACATAAGTTTATTGAAATACGACTTTCAATTATTTAAACGATATGTCTCATATTTTTAACGAGTCAGTCGTTGAAAATATGATGACATATCGTTCAGATGCTCGAACGTTTTAATGTAATTTAATCAATCTGTTTAAAAACTGCAGAGAAAAATTGGCAAATGTATATGTGATCTCAAAGCTAAGAAAACTAATTTTAGATTAGAATTTTTTCTGTTCTTAGACAAGCAATTTAGATTACTGCTGCATTGAACTTGGATTTGTAATATATTTATTTTTCTAGTATATTATAGATTGATCCATTGAATCTTCTTTTTATCAGAAAGCTACGATATATAATATCTCCGATGACGCACATGTTATATGTTATAATTAAATGATTCTTAAATAATTTTATTCATGGGATGGAAATGTATGTTAATTGTGCAAAGAACATTACGAGCGAAATATCGACAAGAAAGTAATATTATAAAAGTGATTGCAATTATCATCTCGTTTGTATAGTAATCGTATAGTAATCCGTAAGATATAGGCCATATATATGTTTTAATATTGTAGCTCCTATAATGAAAGTATTCAACGACGTCATAAGCAGCGGCGTTTTAATTATTGTTAAACGTCGATTTGTTACGATGACAGGATAGTTATTTAGTGTCATAAATGGATATCGTCAATCGTAAGAAGTTATTCCTTGATAAGATGCAGGCACGTGCGTCATCAATGATCTATCGATGTTCGCGATTTTGTAATGTTTACCAAGAGCCTTGCACTGGCAGTAAGTAGTAATACTTAACGTATTTGCTCATATTTTTCATCCAAGAAGAAAGAAAAAAACTATTTTTCGCAATATATAAACAATATTCATGCAGCATAATTAATGGGAAATATTGTATTTTGCTCACATAATATTATCATTATCATCGGCATCAGATTTATCATATCTACAGGAAAATAACAATTTTTTCACAATTTAATAATTTACTAAAAAAAAAACGCAATCTTTTCTACGGCAAAATTTAAACTTTTCAAATTATTTGTGAACGTGCATAATAATGCCAAATGTGATTCTCCAATCTAATTTAAAAAAATAATATTAGTTTACTAATAAATATATCAAGAAATACTTGAAAACATTTTTTATGTGTGTAACATTTACAAAAATGTACAAGAAACAGAAATAAAATAAACATTTTGATTTTATCGAATGCTAATGGATGCTATCTAATATTTATTTAACACGAGCCTTTTCTAATCGTCCGTCGCAGATCGCGATCGCGTCCAATGCATCAAATGCCTGTATCAAGATCGGATTTCTTTTTTGCGACGATCGGCGATGAACAACGCGCGCGTACACGCGCACCCGCTCACCTCCGCTCGCGTCCGGGGGCGCATGTGCAACCGCGCTGCAAGTGCAACGATACGCTCTCGAGCGCGATGCAGACGCAGGAGAGGTTGACGTCACCATCGCGGACGATTGGAGGCTGCACAGTGGTTCTCCGTTTTGTTGATATCCCCGTGCACCGACGGCCGCGGCGCGGCGGCAGGAACGCGCGGAAAACGCACGAATGGGTTCATGCGAGTCGTTAGACGGGGCAGCGTCATTACGCGTGTTTTAATCGAGTAAACACGCGGTGTTACGCGAGTCTCGCATTGTTTACGTCATTGGTTCAATTTGCCACGATAATTGTGAGCGCGTATATTCGGGGCGTCCCGCTTCGCAACCCGCGTTATTTTTTAACGGAGATATCCTACAATTTTAAAGCGAAACATCTTCCCGCGGCGAAAATATCGAGGCAGATGATTGCTCGTCGCGACTCGCCCAAGTAAAGTTTTACGTACTAAAGTTGTCAATGTCATGAACAATTTTTTTTCGCATTAAGCTGTAGAAAAACTGACTCGAATATATTCAAGTAGATAAGTGATTGAAATCTGAAGAGGTTTATTTTTCAGTGAATAACGAGGAGAAAAAAGTCAGATGTGTTAAAACTTAATAAACACCATTCGCAGAAATCCGGAAAGCAATCTCGTAAGAAAAAAAAGCAGCGCGACTCGTTTATACTTAGCGTCAAAGCTCACGGGAATTTTCCCGCGCGGCTCGTTTGCATGCTCGCATACCTTTGTAACGTTGCGTCCGCAGAATTTCGAGGACGTCTCTGCGCGCCTCGCTTATGTCTGAGACGCGGGATGGATCGTTTCTAAAGAAGCGCGTCAAGCGCGTAGCAGCCTCGGCACTCGTTATTTAAACGCCGGCGCGCACGAGGGTCTTATGCTAATAACGGGCGATAATTAATTCATCTTATACGACACGAGATCATTTGTTCTTTCGCGGAAGCTCCCGGCGTACGATCACGAATGCCTGGCATTACGGCGCAGTGTGTGCCGCGCGGCTGGAAGTCGTTGCATATATTTTAATAAATCGAAAATATCGTGCGATCGCGATTTTATCGGTGCAATCGTGCATTATGTTTGAGTTGCAAATATGCGAGCTACAGCTTATTGGTTTATTTGATACCCGCAGCTGTGCGGCCTCGCCAGCGACACGCTGTCGTCTTGAGATCATATGCCCATTTCTGACGTCTACAGATCCTTTGATCCCTAAAATCTCAATGTTAAATTGTTGAATCTTTTGGGAATGTTAAATCTCCGGAAGTATAAATTTCCGAAATTTTTGATTGTTATAATTTTAGATTCTCAAATAATCAGATCCTCAGAACTTTATATATAAGATCTTTAAATAAAGATCTTTAGACATCTTCATCATCGGATCTTTAAATTCCTAGAATATTAGATCATCATCTCTGTCGTATAATTATAATTTTATTATCTTAACAAGCAATAAAAAAGTAAATTAAAAAATAATAAACAATTCGCCTCATTGTCTAATTATAATTTTATTATCTTAACAAGCAATAAAAAAGTAAATTAAAAAATAATAAACAATTCGCCTCATTGTCTCATAACTGTGTTTGCGATTCATTAACTCGGGATCGAGTTGTCCGCGGTGGAAATATCTGATAATACGCGATGTCCTCGATTTAATAGCATTTTTGATTCACATGATCTGGATCGCTGAGTGATAACTGTAGTTAAGGCCAATTTTGCACGAGGTCACGTTTCAATCGGTACGCATTTGCATTCGAGATGGATTCTGAATTAAAATGCTTAGCAAATGCTCTTTATGCGCATAGCGAATACTGTTTTGTAATTAAACACGAGTCGTAAAAAAATTGGATCCTTATTGCGCTCGAACCGATCGCGATGCAGATTCGTGCGAATCGCGCGTTGCTTTATGCTAAACTGATTAATGCCCACCGTTTGAGGTTTATGCGAGCGTGCTTTCGCTTCGTCCCGAATGCAGCTTTTAAAGTCTTCCCGTTTTCAGGAAACCCGTTTGACGCCTTTGATCTCGCGACTTTAATGCCCACCCGTTAGCCTCGAATTCTCGAAGACGGAATGTGAATGAAGAGTCGGCCGGCCAGCCAGCCAGTCAGCGAGACTGCGACTTTGACTTGTTAATATTCCGTCTGGCTCGGAGCGCGACCATGCAATGTTCTTTTTAAAGATGTGATACCCGTGTCCTCCGCCGATGTTATACTGTTTAAAGGATATAAATATTGCATAAATCGTAAACGTGCAGGCGCGTTTCCCCGTGCTTTTTCCCCGTTTTTGCGCTTCGCAATTTTGCGTTTTGCTTCGACGGAATGCGGTTTGAAGATGCGAACGAAATGACTGGCGAGCCGTTCTTTATCGCGTCACATCGCGTCATATCGTGTGGATAGAACGATCATTCCATATTTTCGATGACACCCCGACACTCGTCAATAGTGGCAGAAGGCCAATCTGCGCGATGAGAGTTGAGAGTTGGGAGTTGAGAATCGAAAGAGAAAGAGAGCTGAAACTTTGAGAGTTCGAGATAACAAGTTAAAAGTAGAAAGTAATAAAGTGCGAGATGAGAGCTGAGTTTATTAAGTACGTTCTAAATTATGTTGTTAGAATATTAAAATATATACGATATATGGAAGAATTTAATGCAAGATGACGGAAAACGAAAATAATCAACTTTTATTGTTGTGTTATTGTCAGAAAAATTATTTTAGTATGAAATAATGAAATAGAAACGATTTATATATATAGCGTATATTAATTTAACCTAAATTCATCATAAATTTAGTAAATAAAATTAATAGATGTCATTAACTTAATGAATAAATTATTTTGCGTGATATCTGCTTCGACATTTCGGTGATACTGCACTATTATATGACTATTACGTGACTATTAATGTCGCTTATGATCGGAATTTCTTAAAAGGCGTTATCGTTCTTCTTTGTAACGTGACAAAGCTTCGTATAATGTGCTGTAGTGTGAACCTTCACACATAAGGGTCGCAGCCTGCGTGAATAAACTTGCACTTTGATTCGCTTGAGCTGCGTCAACGAGTATCTCCGATGATGTATTTTACACTATCGTTATAGGAAGGCGATAGAGTAAAAGAAATCATTATTAACGAAGAAAAGTGTACTGTGCTAACTTGCGTATCCAAGGTTCCAGAGGAATCAGAAAATGACTCAACATGGACTTTGATTTGTGTACCCTGAATTTATTACATTGCCAAGGATTTATCCGATCGACATTTTTGCATTAATATTGCAACAATATATGAGCGATATTAGTACCGTTATAATATATGCAAGAGAGGGAACAATCAGAAAATGTACCTCTTCATTTTCTCAAGTTAATTCTGATTTATAGAACTTTATATATTTTATAAATATGTTATATACGCGGTATTTTTAATACACATATTGCGTTATAATGTATTAGTAGTAGTAGTAATGATGTTCAAGATAGAATGTTTTTAAAAATAACATTTTCAACTTTTCGCTCCTATAAAGATGAATGCTCTCTTATATATTTTTATCTTCGTATCATATTTTTAATCCATCGTATTTAAGTATTTTATTGGTTAGTAAAATTCAATTAAGAAGTAACAGAAATTTTAGATGAAATCTGTTCCAATTTTATTGTTTCCGTTTATTTATTCCGCAATTTAAATAATCTCTAAAATTTGTAAAAATAACACACTGGAAAGACATATATATTTTTAGCAAGAGTTCTGTTAATCGGTCAGTCTCGTGCACATTATAATTAATCAATCAAGTTAAGGTTTATGAGAAATATATCTCAGATGACAAGGGCAAATTTATCAAAAATGTATTGAAAACGCGTGGGGACACGTTCAATAGCTTCAATTATAATATTTCATAGATCCGCGTGATTAATGGCATATTTTTCGCCATCATTGTTGCGATATTTATCGAATCTATTTTCCGCGAGCGCGGTGCACAGCTGGATAAAAAAGAAAGGTCATTATATGCACGCGCAAAATGAGTACCTTGATTTCTAGATGCGTTAATTTCCCCGGAGATCCCATCGCCCAGAACTCGCGAGCCCGCCCGCGCATTGGCGCGTGTATGCGACTCGTTTAAAAACTAGGACGGTTTTTTTTGTCTCTTTTTTTTTCCTTTTTATCAATATTCGCCGGTGGTCGACTTTTTCTTCGCGTGTATTGAGGCGGGTGTTGCATCGCTTTTTAAATCGATGTAATTATCTGGCGGCGCGCCAATATTTTCGCACAATGTACGAAATTATAGTCTCGCCTCCTTGCACATACATGCCGCGTAATTAAAGCCCCCCGAACACGCTGCCGCTGTCGGGCGAATTAGTTTTACATCAAAATCCATGTAAGCCGGTACCTGCGCGTTTAAATTTTTCATTCGTAAGGGATCTACGCATAAAGAGAATATTATCTGACGTCCTGTATTCAACGGAGACTCTTATTTTTTTTTACTTAAACGTTTGAATGTTATTTAATTATAATCTATGCAAAATTGGAATATTTTGTTGGTGACTAGTCATAATCACAAGTTATTTTTAATATTTCTATCTGCATAAATGTAATTTCGAATATGTATAATTTGTAATACGAAATCTCTCTCTCTCTCTCTCTCTCTCTCTCTCTCTCTCTCTCTCTCTCTCTCTGACACAGATTAATTTCATAGATCATTAAAAATAATAAGAATATAAATAATCTTATTTCTTAAAATGTGCAAATAAAAATTAATTTAAACAGAATTAATAAAGAAGTGAAACAAGAGATTCATCTGCAGCACATAATAATTTACCTATTTATTAATCTCGTTGGATAATCGAAAATGATCAGGTTTTGATTGATTACATAAAACAGCACGCTGGTTATGCAAGATTTCAAGGCAATGTGTGCAGCGGATCTTGGTAGACAAATCACGGGCCGAGTTAAGGCTAAAACCGCGCAGTTCAACGGCGCGAGTCTTGCTGCATCGGACGTAATGAGAGACCTCGGTGGAAAATTACGCCGACACCGAGCGTCTTCGTTTACCGCGTCCCATCCAAGTTAATCGTCTAATCGTCGCGGTACGGCGAGATACAGCGCGGTTATCGATTCGCTCTCCTGTCGGATAGACAGCCAAATCGTGAAAGTCGTAAGTAAATGAGACTCTCGACGTCAGCCGAGCATCGTGTGTGCCGCCACTGCCGCCGCCGTTGCCGCCGCCGCGCCGCGGGCGTATAATCGCGATTATGTCCGGGCGCATGACCTATGCCAACCTTCGAATTCGCGAAGGTGAGAACTCCCCGAGCGACGTGTAAAACGCTGCCGCGCCAGACAGCACTCCGCAATCCGCAGCCGTGAGAGAAAGAAGCTAGCGACTCGGTAAATAGGCACTTTTTTGCGAGGGCGTTTTATGTGGGTATTCATGCGTCGGCGAGACGCTCGCATTTACTTATCAGAATGGATTCTTTTTATCGGTATGGCGTTTTGCGAGTTTTATGCGACAACTATTCGGTAGTCTAGACGATCGCGCGATCGAAATTAATAGAGAAGAAAATAAAATACAGTCACGTGATTTTAATTTCATTACATTTCAGGGACTGCCTTGATCCTTAACATTTCTTGGAGCATGCCGATGCAATCTTAAATCAAGAAGCTATTGAATTAGAAATTAAACATCATACGTAATCGATATATTCATAATTATGCTCTATATAATTATGTAATATAATACTGCGCTCGTTAAACCGGTGCGATCTTAATTAATCTCATGACCTTATAAGATAATAGCAAGATATGATATGATAACATCATACGTTCATACTTTTGGAAATATATTAAAGATTTTTCGATAAAATAAAAGTATAAAAATCAGGATAGATAAAATCTCGCGGATACTACACGGTAGCATATTTTATTAAAATAACATTGTAGGAAAATGTATTTAAAAATCCACTTTATTTGAACTCCAGGATGCTCGTCTTCAGAAATATTAAGTTTGATTTTATTCCGAAACGTTGAAGTTTCGTGCATTAATTTATGAAATAAGAAGCAATATAAGAATAGTATTCGATAAGAGACGGCGGGTCGCTTCAGTTTATTTCGGCTCATTTTCTGTCATTATGGTCGGATTTGGACCTCCTTCATTTATCCAGAAGCACTAATGGATTCGTTAAAATTTTGATGGCGCGCGGACTATATTTATGACACGTCAGACCGTCAGGGATACGACTCCAAAATTACATTCGCAAATGCCATCGCTGCCGGCGAGAAGTAATGCAGACGTCGGGAATCGATATAATTCGTTATGCGACTGACTTTATTTTTGCCCAACCAATTTACCGTAAATGAAACGCGTATCATCGATTCATCGAACTCGAGGCACCAGACGGGAGAATCATTCTTTCATATAAAAAAAATTACGCCAGTGAGAAATTTTAAGCGCGCTGCTAAATTTTTTTTCCCCGAATTTTAAATTCGTTTCATTGTCTGCGTTAATTCTTCGCTAATTTGATTAATCGACTCGGTGAAGACTTTGTTAATGAGATCATGTCATTCCTAATAGCGCTATTTCGAGGATCGTTTTATAATTGTATTCGGAGGATATAATCGGCGCGGAATGGACAGAACAGGATTTTCAAAGATAGGATAACTCGACGCGAGTGTCTCGTAATAAGATTGATCGGGCATTAATTCGGGATAGCAAAGGCTAACGGTTAAAGCTCGTGGCGCGGCGGGCGTGCCACCGACGCGATGTCATCCGCGATCGGCGATTATTGCACTACCAAAAATGCGCCAAGCCAATCGCCTTATCGGCTGGATCGTCTGGGATTCGATTAAGATTCGTTCACAACGAGACGATGTGTTTCTTGTTTCTTACCATGTAATAATAATTTGATGGTCTCAAAGAGATTGCAAAGCCGAAATATTAAATCTATGTAAATTTCTATATCAGAAATTACATGAAACTAACATAATTACTTCGTATACACATAACAAAAGTTAATCAATTCTATTCGGGATGTTTTATAAATAACATCGTCAGAGAGAAAAGGATAGATTAGCTCTATTACATTCTCTAACAAATTAAAATTATAATCAATATAATTTATCCGATTTTATCTTAATATCCAATAGTGATCATTGGTCTCAAAGAACTCGCGCATTTAACATGGATCTTAAAAGACGACTGTTGTGAATGGACCTTGTAACGGGTGAATTTTCAGCATGCGTGCTCGCTCGCTCGCTTGCTCGCTCGCTCGCTCACGCGCACGCGTGAAGAGGAAGGCGCCTTTTCGCTCTCCTACGTGCATATAGATAAAACGGGCAACTCGTTGTCCGAGGTCGGTGCTCAAGGTTGCCGGTGACGTCACTGGTCCTCTTCCTCGAGCCCCCTCGCCCCTCGCATCACCACTATCTTCCTCGGTAGAGCGTCTGTTCCACGCTCGGCGGCTCCTCCGCCACCTTCTAATATGACGACTTGGCGTTTACATCCGCGACACGAAGCAGACATCTAACCTAGCCACCTACCGTCGTCTGACCTGTTCTGTCTTATTCTCCTTTTGCTTCTTCTCCTCCTCTTCTTCTTCTTCTTCGTCTTCTTCTTCTTCTTCTTCTTCTTCTTGTTCCTTCTTCTCCTCCTTCTCATTATAGCTCGCGCGATTGCGCAGCACACGTGACGCGCGCGTGAATCAAACCTCGCTTCGTCTTGTATCAGCCGACGATCCGGCTGTTTTTATTGCTAGGGCAAGGTGTGGTGAACGCGGTAGCACCTGCTGTATACTGAAGAGGAATGCCTCTTCCTTTTCCCTTTCTAGTCCCATTAGGTTAATGAGCTCGGCGGAGTGCCTACCAGGTTTGCATATATTTGTCTTATCGCGGCTATAGTTTTAACGACAGCTTGACGCATTCTTTGATAAGCGCGCATTTTATGAAATGGATCCTTATTTAAATTATTATCCGATGTAATTTTATAGATTTTTAATTGACTTGCATTTTTATGAATTGTTTCTATATATATAAACGTTAAATCAAATCTCAATTACCTTTAATTATATTAACCTTTCCTATATATTTAATTATCAAAATATTTTTTCTAACATATATATAACTTTTCAAATTACTACTGATATGACGTAATATATTAATCTGCACACTGAGAAAAAAGGGAAACTTGAACGAATGTACTTTAAATCGTTCTTTTTAAAGATGTGACTCATTCGGTTATGACGTTGTGTATTATGTTAATAAATTAAAATAATAAATTTTTGAGATACCAGGAAAATATAAAAATAGTATCCACTAAGGCGCCATCACACAGACTCAAGTCAGAGATCCAGTTTATTTCGGATCATTTTCGATCGTCATCGTCAGATTTGGACGTTCGTTGCTCATTTAGAAGCGCCAACCACTTCGCGTTGTAATCTTAATCATGTGGATGTACATCATAGACGTACAAGGAAAAGATGTTCGCCTCAAGATAATTGGATCATAAAACTTTAACGTTTTCAAACGAATTATACTTGATGCATTGTAAAAGTTTTTAATGCACTCTTAATGTACTGTTATGGCAAGTATACAGAAGTTAAGATCTATTAAACTCTTTTGGAGATGGCTTGAAAAATGTCGAGCAAAGTCGAGTAAAAATTAATAATCGATTAGTAAAAATTAACCCTTAAATGCACAACTTTTTGTAGTAATATTCTGAATATTTTTTAAAATAAATAATGACCTTCTGAGCCTTCCCATTCAGAAGGGAAAGAAGGGCCAGAGAAGGCCTTCTACACTGAGAGAAATTTTTTGGTGATTAAAACTATACTCGTTTTGTGAGACGTAGCATAGTGAACTTGCCACTATGCGATATGTGGTTCATACATCCAAAATTCTGATAACGGCGCCTTAACGCGTCATAGTAGTCGATACAGAGACATTTAGTCATAGGTATCTAGACAGTTTGATAATCTTCTCTAGACGTGTGGTACCGCGAGTCATTTCTATTCGTAACGCTCATCAAATGAATCGTATATTTACGAACACAAAATTTCGTAATGAGCCGGCACTGGTTTCTGACATTCACCCGACATTAAGAAATATTATATCATATATCCAATTCAAAATTTTATTACTCTTTTTAAACTGAATTTGTTTCTTAAGATGATTTTTGAAAAATTATATATTTGCGCTGGTTATGACATATGTAGATTATATATAACACTTACATTAAATTAAGAAGTGGTCTACCACGTAAGGCAGTTGGCTCACGATCCAGAGGTCCCGAGTTTGAATCCCACCAAGGTAAGTGTTTTATTTCAAATACAGAAAAATAGAGAAATATTTATAATCATAGACTGCATCTTAAGAAACAAATTTAGTTAAAAAATAGTAATAAAATTTCAAAATAAATAATTTTTTTTTTGTCGGGTGAATATGGTTCTTTACTAGACAGTTTGGTAAACATATCTAAACATTGCTGTAATTCTAACCAGACAATGCGCTTACCAGATAGTTTGGTATTATTAACTAGATGTCTTGTTACACGATTATTCACTATACTGTTTGGTAAACCGATTCTGAATTCTGGATAGCGTCACCAGAAATTTCTCTCAGTGTACTGATATGTAAAGTCGAGCGTTTTCAGTTCGAACTTCATAAAAGAGATCGAAGCATCGAAAAGTCGCTTTACATATGCAAAGCTGCGCGCTTAAGAGTTAATAATAGAAGGGAATTTGAAGAAATCTTGTCTTGAAGATAAAATCTAACTTGATACAACAAGAATACACAGTTTTTGAAGTATTTAGTTACTAAGTTACTACTCTTAATTGTTATAATTTGACTTTATCGTTTACTTTGGATTTAGTAAATATATGACGATACACTTTCAAGTATTTAGAATACTTCTCCAGCAATTTCATACGATTTTTATTGTATATTTTCAGTCTTCACCATTTTCTCCTTAAAAACACGCAAGACAAGGAGTACATTTAAAAGATTCAGCTTTTAGATTAATACCTAATAAGCGTTATTTAACAATTCATACACTAAAGTTAATCTGATTGACTCATCTAGATGATATCTTAACTTAGCTATAATCCAATCTTGCACTTTGCAAATTCGCTAAATTTACGTACAAGCGCGACCGAGAGACTCGCTGCTTTCTCTCCTCGAATGGAATCGGAATCAACTTTTCCCGTGACCCCTTACACACGTAAACAGTGGTGATCTTGCTAAGATCAAGACCTTGTACGATTGCCGCTAGAGAGAGAAGGAGAAAATATCTGCACGACTGGCCTCATCGCGCACTCTCTTCCCTCCGGTCCTCGGTCTGGTCGGCGTGTCTCTCTTCGCGCGTGCAGTCGGGCCTCGCCGATAAAATTGCAGATAGCGAACGCAGAGGGGAGAGGCGGAGCTCGACATTATTCGTTCTACGTCGCGAGAATGACGCGGCCTTGAGCGATGTTGAGGGAATGCGAAAGCTCGCTCACTCGCTCGCTCGCGGGAAGAGAGTCGTTGGCGGCGGCGGCGGCGGCGCCGTGGCTGGTTACCAGTCAATTAAGCGCTGGTTAAACTAGGTGCATTTTCGCGCGTGCATCAGCGCCAGCGCGAAATTGAAGTTACATCTCGCTGAAGTTTTTCTTGATGAAAACTCGCTTTCAAAATTGTTAAAGAGCAATCGAAAAGAAGAGTACTTGAAGGGGGTTCTCCTTATTTCCGGAGCGAAACGTCGATAATTTGACGTACAGTCTAAAAAGACACATTTGGTGCGTGTAACGTGATATTTTTTTATCGGGAATTTAAACGATTTTTTCTTAACAAAAATATTGAGGTCTATTAATAGTTTCTAAGTTAAGATTAACTGAACGTAAACTTTTAAACTTTGCTCTTTGGCTAGTATAGTCGCGGTTTTCTGGTTCTAATTGTAAGTCATAAAATGATTATTAATTGTTTTATTGCGATGCAAGAACGACATTGGTTGTCTCAAGTCCAAATTATGAAATGCTACTGGAGTTGTATTAAAGACACACATCGTTTATTCGAGTTTCAGGTTAGGAAACAGCTATTACATATTGACTATCTTATTATATTATTAGTTATCCCAGTAAGTCATAGAATGGCTTGTCATTTTTCTTTCAAGTATGACATTAATCATTCCACCTCCAAGTCGCGGAAGACGATTGGCATTTCAATTCGCATTTATAAAAATGATATTTTAATTTCAAATTGCATCATGATCGTATTATGCTATTCCAATAATTGCGTCAATGTTATAAAAACGTGTTAGATAACTGAATGAGAAAAGTGAAGAAGTCTAATAACGATGGAGATTAGTGTCTTTCTTTTTTCTATTAATTCCAATTTTTTTAAATTATAATAGATGGAGAGGTTCAAAACAAAACTAAAAATGAGAAACGACTCGTAGAAGAAAGTATGCTAAATAAGTAAATTCAGCGCAAACAAGTTTTTGTAAATTGTGACGATATTTTAACTTTCATATTTATAATTTAATTTAATATTTCACAAATAGCTTCTGAAACGTGATTCATTGAAGGCCAATAATATGCTAATCTAATCAATATGAATAATACATATAATATATATATTCTTATATGGAACTTTAATGGCCCGTAAAGTCCAAGCCTTAGAAAAAAACTATTTTTATTTAAAAAGTCTGAGATACATTTGGGAGACACATGTATATACACGTACCGCAAGATAAGTCTTCTCGCTTGGGGAATCGAAAGGTTAACGGCGGCTATGATTGACGTCGGTCGGCATAACCGGTCCTAGACCACGCTCGCTCTTTCACTCGCGCCCGCGTAAGCTCCGTTCACGCATAATTTTCCGATCGCCGCGTACTTGCGTATGCAGATACGTGTCATGTGCATATGCACGCCTAGATGCGTGCACGCGTGGGTTTCACGCCAGGCTGCACGGATTCCTTGGGAACGCACGTGTGAGGCCGTCGTCACTGTCGCGCAAAGGTCGTTATCGAGATTGCGGCTTTTGTAACGCAAGTGTAAGTTACGCAATCGCTCGCTCGCTCGCTCGCTCGCTCGCTCGCACGATCGCACGATCGATTGGTCGCGCGATCCAGCTCGTTGTCTAACAACGATATATGATATACATATATACATATACGTATATACACATGTATAATGCCTCGTGAAAGAACGATCCTTAATTTTCTGTCGTACTTGCATATATGCACCAAGTGTGCACCGTAGTTCCGAACAAGTATAATGGAGTATATTTATAAAGAATCGGACGATCCTTGACGCAAAGATGGGATAAATCCACATTTTGTAAAAATTCCGTGCTGAAATTAAAATGGACTTGACAAATTATGAACTTCACCATCAAATGGCATCTAAAATGGATTACTTCACATAATTTGCGAATCGCGAAATTAAATGCCAAGTGACACTTAATGAAATAAATCTTATAAATTATGGGCTTCCTTTTCCGCATTGAGATCTTCGTTTAAAAACCACTCGTTCGCCACGTAGACGTCGTTGTGTGTTCATTTTTACGTCCATAATTTATATCATCATCATCATCATAATTTATGTAGGTATGATTAAATTACTTGATAAATATGCAAGCATTTTTTGTGTATTTTTATCTAGAGAAACCGATATATCCTCATACGGTTCAAGTCAAGTCTCGTCTTTATGTGTGAGAAATTAAATCATGTATCTTAATAATACATCGACGTACATCCGATATAGCGATATACGATGTGATTGGTCCGCGAGGTGCAAAAAAGCGCCGGAAGGTTAACAGTTTGCATTGAGTAGTCGTCTTTTTTTTTGCGCGCGCGATCGTGCCCTTGCCTTCGATCGTTATATAATCAGTCATTGAGAATCTGATATTGCCACGTGACAGATAATTACGTGAATATTTTTTTGCCATAAAAATGTCATGTCTCTATCAAATTCCCGATTTTATGAAAAGACTGCTTCGGTTGTCAATTCCATGTATTAAAAAAAAGTGAAATTATGCAATCCATATAATTAAAATAAAGTTATGCGAAAGCACAATTGTCTCCGTTCCTAAAACTTTTTTGTTTCTATTTTAATCTTCGGCATTTATTTTTGCATTACATATTTTTGCTGTATCTTAAGTATCGTAAAATCTGCAAGTTTATGAAAATTTGGATAATCGAGATTACATTGAACAGTATACAAGGGTATTCCGCAAGTTTTTTAGATCAGCACAGATCCAATTATTTTAGATATTTTCCCACCCGCGAAAATTCGTGGCAACTCAACATTTTCGCCAAAATTACAGTCCTAAGGTAAGGCGCCAAGTGTATTGCGTGTCATTCAAATAATAGTCAAGTAGACCCCTCTGAAAAGGTATGTTTAATGACGAACCCCGACTCATCTTCGATATAAGCCACCGATTACATCGCTGCTTAATGAATCTCGCGTGAGTTCTCCAACCAATTATTTGAGGAAGGTCTGAAACGGAAGTAACATCAGCGATAAAGACCAGCTCGCGAATACTATTATACTACGACGTGGTACGGCTTTTAAATTGAAAATGCATTAGAGTAACAATTCGTTAGTGCTATTACAAAAAAAAAAGATAAAGTACGCTTGAATTTATGAGTAGAGATACAGATTGCGTTATTCGTTTTACGTCATAGTCATAAATATAAAAAATATATAGTTAATATATTATATGTATGGATATCATTCGTGCCCAGCTCATAAGTATTTATTATTCAGTTTAATATTATTCATAATTATCACAAAATGTTATTCACTTTTGCTCGTTCTATTTAATTGTTTCGCTTAGCTGTTTTATTTAATAAAATTAAATGCTCGCGTATTGATCGGCGAGAATATCGGTAAGATATGCGTTCGCGTAATGAATCACGCTCGTCCAAATTGATCGAGCACGGCGGCTGCCATAATATAATAAATGTACTTGCAGACTTGCATTTAAACGTATGGCGATCGCAATATCCATGGCAACGGCATCATCGATCTTTATGGAATTTTTTATAAAGCCACCCTTTATGCGTAGTCACACCGCTCAAGTGCGTTTACGTAATGCGTGTA
Organism: Temnothorax nylanderi; assembly: GCF_030848795.1. NCBI lineage: Eukaryota > Metazoa > Arthropoda > Insecta > Hymenoptera > Formicidae > Temnothorax > Temnothorax nylanderi. Next base: position 283,282 of record NW_027249239.1, read on the forward strand.
CATGCATATACATGACACGATGCACCCATATGTAGGTGCCTGTGTGCCTTGATACGTGTGTATAATATTCCCGGCATGACATATTTTTTTTCTGGTTCATTGGAGCAACTAAACGCCGAAATGAGAATAACGCCGAGAATTTGTATTCAGATTTGGTCCATTAGTAGTCTTGATTCGTGACTGATTAAAAACTAAGGGAAAGAGCGTAAATAATTAAAATTCTATTCCATTTTATTTCAAGATTGTAAAATTTCTCAACGGAATTTTAAATCTGAAATTTAATTTTTATGTTAGCAATTAAATAGGGGGAAAAAATTGATCGAAAACAGAATTCGTAAGAAGAATGTGAAACGTAAAAACGCGTGAAGTTTGAGACACCTTTTATGTAACCGTATGTATGATTGTAAATGCGTAACGTAATACCCGACAATTTCTGCGTTTCATGCTCGCTCGTTACTATCGATACTGGCGCTACTGACGACAGCGTTTCTCAAAAAAATCTTCAACAGGATTTGACGAGAAAAGTTATAAGTGATAATAAATATCATGAATAATATAAACAGGTTATTTCTTAACGAGTATAAAAAAACACGATCTTTCTCAAAACTGAGATAAATAATGTAGAAAAATTTTCAATTTATCATATAATAAGTATTTTTACTTTTGCGATTAAGAATGAAAGTATTTTTAAATCTTTTCAGAAAAGAGAATAAAATATATTTGTGAATATATGTTTGTTTCCTATATATTTGTACAACATAATATTTGCAGAATTATGAAATTATAATTTAGGTATTAATTTTTAATGGTATTAATATTTTCGTTGATTAAAATCTACACGATGTTTCACGTTTTTGAAACCTGTAGAAAGTATTTTTAAGAAGGAACAGATCGTTCTAAAAAAATTTGTATCCAGATCACATTAAATATGAATCGCTCGCAAATCCGCGCATCGTAAAATTTGTGCTTTTGAATATCTATCGTGAATTGAGAAGCACTGGATCACGGCGTGTCCCCGGCTCCTTTCACTTTGAATCTCCTTTTAGTATAGGTGGAAACATCTACCGTTACCTATGCCTCTTACGCCAGGTATGTGCCCGCGTGCCATAAAAGCGGAGCACGGAGGTATATATGTAAAGATGAGCATCTCTACAACAGGTGCTCAGTTTCCATAGACGCGGAAGTGCGTCGTTTCCCGACGCAATGTGGGGAAAAATTCTCGGCATCTCTATCGCGCGCGATCTTTTGGTCCGGGATTTTTTTTTTCCCTCTGAGACGAGATCGAGATCGACGAAAGTAAAAATACCTATAGGGAAATAAACGCGCAACAAACAAAATGACAAATATTTCAATATTATTGTTTATATTGAAATTATTGCGCACGAGATTATATCTTGACCGCGAATTATCTCCCGTATTCTACGAGTATTTATAATTACGTACACATTTTATGTTTGGAAAATATAATGATGAATTGCTCTTTATTGACTTGTAATTGCATTATTTTTATTTACTGTCGTAAAGTAATACTGATTTAATTAACTTGTATTTATTTAAAATTGCACAATATCATAATGCAAATTTTCACAAGGAATTTCAATCGAAAATAAATTAAAGTAAAATAATCATTTTCATAATTTTATCCCTAGAACAAAATTTCTTTTGTCGACTTTCTGTTTTGAGATATTTAAAAAATGTAATGTTATCTTTTTGACTGTCCGGAAATGTTCTCGACGTGCTTCGTGTCAGATCCGAGCTAGTCTCGAGTTTGCATGCGTTCTCACATTCCTTTCGGTGTTCCCATTATATCTGTTAATTCCGTTCTTTTTTTTTTCGGACGAAATTTCCGCGGTATTTTACACGCCCGATATCGAACATCCGCGGTGTTTATTCCCTATCGTGAATGAAAAAACATCTGGAATAAGAATGTTGCGTGTAAGCGTTTATTAATAAATAAATGAATAAATAAATAAATAAATAAATAAAGTAGTATTGCCGCAATTTTATTTGAATTTTATCCGTTTTTATTTTTCGCGGAAAATACGGGGGAAAAAATGGCCGCTTATCAGAAATCAAATATGCGATGCACTTTGGTAGGCGCATCAGCGATGCGTTTCGCTGAATCGATTTGCTTCGATAAATTTCTACGCTGCGCGCATAATTTGATGCGCGTTTCGCTCCGTCATATCCGAAGAGTTATCGTTTTACTGTCCCGTTGCGTTCTACAATCTCTTACAGAATTCCGTTTCTTAGAAGTGCTTCGCGTTTAGTCAAATCACACGTTCGCTCGAAACGATTTAATTATTATACACCCCCCGATCAGTAACGGTTTTTTGTTTGTTTTCGCTATTTTATTTACGCAGTGAAATAATATAAATATTAACGTATCTTTTTAACATATACGCTTTTTTCGTTATGTATAAATTTATATGCAACGATTTATACGAGATGTTCCGACGTTAAAAAAAATACTTGTTTCAGCATATTATTGCATATTTTTAATTAAATAAATATATGTGTGGACTTTTGGCAAGTTGACTTGAGATCACACGCCAATGTTAGATGCGACGGGTTAATGAAGTGAGGTTTCTATTTGTTAATATGAACAGACGCGTAATATATCGCGGACTTCCCCATCTCATTTATATTTTGGATCAAGACGTTTTTCTCTGTGATTTGTGTAATCGCTTCCGACAACAGGAAGTCTCGAAAGCAACAGAATGTCTTACTCAGCTCCGTTTCAGCGACAACTTAGCATCACGCAGCACCCAAGGCATCGCTGTTATTACGGTCACTATCAGCTCGCTTCTGCGTAGCGCATTCCTCATGGAGCGTATACGTGGACCGAGAGCAGGCATTTAATACTATTTATCTCGGCGGGGACGTGCCGCGGCCGTACGAACGTGCGATTATGCGGAAGGCATCGACGACATTGACGTATGATTTCTTTCCGTCGTCACGCGCGCGGGGGTTTCGGCTCGGGTAGCCTTTCGCGACCGCGGCGGTGCCCGCACCCTGACGAAATCGTCACTCGACGATAGTCGTTATGACGCAGCCGTCGTTAGTCCGCTATCGATGTCCATTGTCGAGACCGAGCATTGTGGCCGCACGGCATCTGCCTGTCGATTGCGACACGCGCGCGTTGCGTCTTATCCCGCGACACGATGACGGACCGAACGCAACCGGGCGTTTCGCACGCATTCGGCTCGCCCCGCACCCTCTCCCGCCTTTATTAAACGGCCGCCGCCACCCCCCCACTTTTACCCCGTTGACGACACACAGGCAAATCCCGGAGGCAGCTGGCCACTCATGGAAAGCGGTTTTATACGAATTTCGGGAAATGCGTCGGGAAAGGGTTACTGCATATCGGGAAGAAGCGTAAAGTCGACAGATGTCGGGGTCGAGACGCATCGATTAAGCGCGGAGGCTGGGATGACGTATATACCGGGTGATTCGCACTGAATTCTGTAATGTGGTATCTTATAAGATGCGGAATTGAATGGAAGTTATGCGCCTCCAAAATAATATTTCTTAGAATAATAATTTATATATAATTTATAAGAATGCAATGAGAGAAGATAAATTATTTTCCGTTAAGATTTCTCATGATTTTCTCGTAATTTATGATATTTCCAAAATACAGAAATGGTAAACAATTTTGAAGATTTATTCTTTCGTGAATTTCGTTCGATTGAATTCATCAGAAGAGTATATTCGGATCTTCGAATTTATTTAAGAGTAAAAGATATCCATGCACTATCTCAGATTGTCTCTACAATTCTACATACGTTTTTCTATACAGCGTTTGAAGTTTTTAGCACACAGATCTTCTTTCAAAATTCTTGAATGCGTCACGATTGACGTGCGCTGAAAAGAGCCGCTGTCGGCGGAGATGATCTCGAGCCGCGGCAGCCGCGCCACCGTGTATACGCGTTTTTCTCGTGGCTGCTTTCACGCGGCGCGGCCCACCCTTTCTCTGCCTTTCCTGCGGAAACGTTTCTGCCGTGCGACCGCGGGGCACGCTTCGGGGGTCCGGCCGCGCGATGAATGGCCCGGGATTTTTGCATAAAGGACGCGTACGGCCCGGTGGTGCAGGGCGCGCTGCAGTGCGCGTCAGTTTCGGAATTAATCCGAACAGCCGCTCTCACGTTCCGTCGAGCGTGGGAGAAATCGGGACGACCGATCATCTTTCGCCTCGACGATGACAATCGGGGATCTCGTTCGAAATTCGCGAGTCACGTAACGTGAAATACCGAGAAGGGCCGAATGAGCGAGAGCTGTAGATTTCGGGCAGATTTTACCTTACAAATCTGGGAAAAGCGTCGCGACATTTTTTGTAATTGCTTGCATTTGATACGATTTCTTTGATAACGCACACTTAAATTAATATACATTATATTCTATCTTATTATATTACCATTGTATCGCACTCTATTTTTGCGAAGAGACCTTACGTTTTTGGTAAGGTTTCTGTTGACGTTATATAATGATTAAAAAAAAAATAATTATTGGAATTTACGAATTAATATTGAGCCACGATCGAGGTTCACGCTCTTTCCAACGTTTCTATCGCGATTATCTAGTCGAGCGGCGAAACGTATGTACAATAATATTCGCGCAAATTGAACCGGTTCGGTTTTGCCATATTTTATCGAGGTTGCCGGCGTGTGTTCCTATTAAAATTTAGCGGCCGAGTAACAGGCATAGCTTGCGCCGTATAACCTCGAAATAGTTCGTTTATATGCAAATACAATGGGTGATACAACGGCGAGCGAGTGATACGCCAGAATGGTTTGCGCAAACCCGCATGATAGTATACAAATGATAAAATTGCATCAACCATAATAATCGCGCATGCGCTCGTATAATATTCACTGCCATAAGTGCTCGATCATCATCACTTTTTGTTCACCTCGGACTGGTTAATATCGACGTTTACGTCTCGCATGATCGTGTCACGCGGCACTAAATCCGCGTTGTATTTACTCCGCTGCATTTACTCCGCGCTACTCGTGGAGAGAGAGAGAGAAAGAGAGAGAGAGAGAGAGAGAGAGAGAGAGAGAGAGAGAGAGAGAGAGAGAGAGAGAGAGAGAGAGAGAGAGAGAGAGAGAGAGAGAGAGAGAGAGAGAGAGAGAGAGAGAGAGAGAGAGAGAGAGAGAAGAGTTCGCGAAGCCGCGTTTCTCTCTCTCTCTCTCTCTCTCTCTCTCTCTACATCGCCTCACACGGCGAGCAGTTCTCGATGAATCTCTCGACAAACAAATTTGAAAGTCGCGAAATTTATTGGCACAACGCGGACTCTTATCTCTATCGCGGAGATGCGAGCGGCGAGTGATAAGACAATTATAATTTTGATAGCACGGATTGTAAGGTATCGCGGTACGTGCTGTGCCACTCTCGCGGACTTTCGTCACCCGAGAGTCTCGTCAATCTTTTCGGTTCCTTTCCCTTTAAAAATGTGTCTTCGGAATTTTAATCTTGAGAAATTAATAAATTAGATGGAAAACGTTTTGAAACAGAGAAACGTGTTTTCTATCTCAAATTATTGCATTTTTTTTGCCTCGTTGAGATAGAATATTTTTCATGAGATGAATATTTCTTCAGGAGTTTGTGTTTCCGTGTCTTTTATTCCTATTAAATCTTTTGCTTTTTTTTTTTTTTCAAAGCCAAAGCTGGCCAGTGAAAAATTATTCTATCGTGAGATAGAATTCTGAAAAATTATTCTAGGACGGAAATAATTTCTCGAAGACGCGCTGTCGCGTTGCATTGCGCGTTCAAGACCTTATGACCTACTACGAAAACCGCGCAATTTGTCGCGGGGGTGTTATCGGTGAAGTGCAAAGCGCGAGTTTGCATAGTTTATTCCGTTTCCGAGCGAAATCAGTGAAAGAGAGAAGGAGAAAGCGAAAGGGGAGGAAAAAAATAGTGTGCCGATAGCACGCGCGTTAACGCGAAGCGATTCTCGCCATTTGTCATTAAAACACCATCTCTTTCGAGTGCGGTGGTTAATGTTTTAAATCGGAAGATCTAGTCGACCATCGGCCGTCCCGATCTTGCCCAGCTCCTAGTAATTTTTACCGCACCGTGTACGCTAGTGCTGTTGCATTTTTGATGGGATAATTGACTCGCCATATTTATCGCGCACAATATCGCGCGGCATAGTTCGCGTTAACTCTTTCTGTGCCGAAGATTTTATTTACGGAAAAAAATCGGATTTTTTTTTAGAATTAATTCTTTCTGATGCTTTAATAAATATTGCAGAAATTTTTAAAAAATTTGTACAAATAGATAAGTAATGTAATACACTACAGAAATTACGGCAGAATTGTGAGCAGTAATAAAATTAATAAGAGTAAAAGTAATTATATAATATCTCCGATGTATGTACATTAAAAATGTAAATAATCCGGTGGAAGAAAAAAAATGAAATGTTAGTAAAACTGATAAATTACAAAAATGTATACATACAATAAACTATATCGTATGAAAAAAAAATCTTTCCTACGAAGAAGTTGGCAATTATACAAGCGAATGCCGAGTGACTGTAAAATTATGAACGGAAAAACATGGTCTTTTAATGGGGTTGGCAAGAGGGTTAATGACATTGCAGCAGATTTTACAGCGGCGGACAGAGGAGGCTCGATCGCGAGCGCGACCGCAAAGACACCAATTAATTCGTTGTAAATGAGAGAATACAATCCTGCATTGCGTTCGAATTTTCGGGATATTAATATCGCGTTTTAATACGCGACGCACATACAGAGCGACGAAGCGCCGCGCCGTTGTGTTGTACAGCGACGATTCGAAGGTTAATATTGTAATATTCATATTTTATGCATATTGCGCGACAGCGGCGGATATTTCTGTGATGTTGTAACGATACTCAGCTCCACGATACATTGCGAAAATCTAGAAATAAATTATTTAACGGCGCAAAATTCATTCGCTTTATATCCAAATCATTTTCGAATAAATTATTGCTAGGATGAGCCTCAATATTATATGTTCACTATTATAAATATATCATAAATATTCTTATTATTTAGTTCTTAAATAACTCAGATATCGCATAGATATGTTTCTAGAGCCGATAGATTTTGTCGTGTATGAATAAATTTCGAGTCATTTTACTTAGGAACGCTTTGAGCGATTACCTATATGGCGTTACCCACATTGTCCCTTTTCTCAAACATTTGGAGAACATAATCGCACTACGATGAAGCTGTCAGGGCTATTCTTACCACTTCAGGATTAAGAGAGCTTATGGTAATCGCGGCTCGGCAATCGATCCTCGACGCACCCTTCTTCTCACTCTTCCGAACTCGTTCTCGCCTCTCGCCGTTTCCCGGCTTTGTGCTTGCAGATAATTCGATCGGTTATATCGCTGCACGCACACCGTCGCGCCGAGCATATATCGTTTTATCGCGATAAGTATCGCTCGGGATTTTTCCATCTTCAATGTACATATGCGGGACAAAGCGCGCGAAACCATACATACAAATCAAAATAGGGCCATAGAGATAGAAATCGGAAGAAAAGAAGGAGGAATAATTTTCCTCTATTCTTCTGCCATACGTGTATAATTCTAGAATGTGAAATAATCACCAACACTGGGAAATGTGGCCCCAATTTACTTTCTGGCATTTTCCGCGGAATTCGAGCTCACGATTCTTTTCAATTACGAAGAAATTAAGACCGCCGCGAAAGCCGTACGTTATTAAAAAAAAAAAAAACATTCTGCATGGACTTTTTTCCTTCCTCTCTTCTTATTAAGAGAGCAGGAATCCTGGAACTTCACCGCTCGAGAGAAGTAGCGGTCGACGAGTAGTGGCGATGCTAATTTTCTTAATTCTATGGTGCTTTAATTGTAGGACGGTGAAAATAAAGAAAATATGATCAGGACAGAATTGAATTAGGGCGCACGCGACGGAATTAATACACCCAATCCTGACAATTATTGGGCTTAGATTTGCGAAGTTTCTAAAGAACGGAAGAGTGGCTCCTTCGAAGAAGTGCTCCCCCGAAGATCGTCGACCGCTTTATTAGCATCCTATAACGCACACGCGCCCACGAATCGCGCACTTCCCACGCAATGTGTTCCCACCGTTTACTTCGTTCGCTTCTTTGTTCTTCATCATCATCTTCTTCCTTCTTCTCTTCCTCCTCCTCTCCTTTTCCTGATTCTTTTGGCACGCTTTGTCGAAGAAACGTCCCCACCCGCGGGGAGCCTTTATGCAAATGCGAAGTCTTTATGCACGCCCAGTTTTGAGTTCCTCACTATGCTCCTTTTCTTGCGTCATAATCAAAAATTTTATGGCCCGCCTGTCCGCTCTTTACACGCGTGCACATATGCGCAAACGAAGTTCCTGCCGCGAAACTGCATTGAAAACGCGAGGACAAAACGTATGGACGCATTTGCTGCACTTTTCGAATGCTAATGGATAATATGAGTCAAATGCACTTTCGAAATGCATAGAATGTTATCACTTGGCAACGACGCATGTTGTAGATAATATTCTAATCTGCGGCGAATCCTTCGCGAATTTTTATGCAATGTGCTTCTATGTAATGCATGCCAGACAACTGGATGATTATAACGTTTATTAAAAGTATATAATATGTATGTAAATTTGGTTAAAAATTGAAATTTAACTAAATCCTCGCGATTTTTGAAGCTACAGAATTAAGTGTATCGATAACTAATTGTAAGCCTCGAATTAACCCTTATGTAAGTGACGAGGTACCCGAGTACTCGGGTAATTAAGGTGTTAAACAACTTTTGTCTTCCCTGTTGGATCAATCTGTCCAAAAATAGTGCTAAAATAATATAGTCCTCGATTTAGAAATTCTCACAAAGTTGCAGCCCTCTAATGCGACTAGAACATAAAAAAATTATAGTTTTTTTATGTTGTCAAAACACAAAAGGTACCTCGTCACTCACATAAGGGTTAAAACATGTTTGCTGTTAAACAAAAATCGATAATTTGATTAAAGAATTTAACTTTTAAGATCAAAATTCCTCAAATAAAAAAATGCAATTCAAAAAAATTAAATTCAATAGTTATAAAAAGAATAACTTCCGTAATATAAATTTTATAATAAAAAGTTTGTTTTAAATGTGAATATTTCTCGTTTTAATATTATTAATGTATTAATAATTGATTCTATTGTTATCATAACCGCCATATTAATTAAAATATTAATTACGTGTAATTATATATATCATGTTATTTTACAAAGTATTATGTGTGTTTTGCAAAGTACCCTAATGTCGGTTTACTTCACATTTTTTACACCGGTAGACTCGGGGAGACGTCTATTTTGGTTATGCACGGCAGACTCGTTAGACTATCACGTTGCGGCAAAAGCGGAGACGAGATGGTATAGGCGAGTTCGGCACGGCAGAGTAGAGTTAAGAAGATTAGGAGAGTGGTCAGCGAAGCTTCAGCTAACGCCATTACGATTAAGAATGCTTCATTATGTACGAGCTGACCGATTATGGCCGTTGACCGCGCTACAACAGAGGTACCTTGTACCATATCGAGTAGTAGTTCGTTAAACATCGGGGATGAGAGTCTATTATGCAATTAACCCACGTCGAAGAGCACTCTCTCTTCCCTTATTCCTTTTTCGACGACTATATCTGCCGCCCTTTTTTTCCGCGTATCCGTTACAGCGCCCATTCGGCACGGGATATTATTATGATATAACATTTCCCTCTCGCTAAGCTTTTCTATATTTTTATAATTATTATATACGTATTTAATGTGTGTATAAGATATCCTGGGGTTGACATGAAGTAGATACGCGGCATTAACCAATTTCGTGCGAATTTTGAAGTCGACTTCAATCAGCGGAAATGTTCCAGGCACTTGAGAAAATATAGATAATAAAATATCAGGTGTTATAAAATTTTAAGTGGACTTTACAAAAGAGAATTTAAAAGTAGTCACTAATATTGAGATCGATTTGTGAGTTGGATATGCGCAACGAATAGCATTTCTTCTAATCCTGAAATTATTTTCAAAACAAATTTATCAATACAATGATGTGGTGCAAGTTAACGGATAGGCTCTCTTTAACAGCCGTTCCCTCCAGGCCACTAATTATATTAACACTAATATAAAATCTGTGCTTTATGCGCGTGTCCGCGCGAGTGGAAACATTTTAATTGGTTGACTACCCCCAGGAGAGAGAGTTGCAAAAGAGAGCGCGCCGCGCCGCTAATTTCTGTCCTCGTCTAATACTTCCTATCGCTCCTTTATAACCTTCTTCTCGTTTCTCATTGCCGTCGGAGGCGAAAAGGTGGAGGAAAGCTCAGTGGCTACCTAGACGAAGAAACAGGTAGGATATCACGATCTGGGCGATGCACCCGAGGAAGGATGCAACTAGGGGAAAAAGCCCGAATGGAAGACGACGCGAAAGGGGGATGAAGAGACTCACGCGGTGGAAGGGGGAGAGTTGGCGTCACCGCGAGAGACCGATTGCTAATTTGCTGCGTATTACGCGAGGTTTACACTACCCATCCCTCGCTCCTTTCAGCCTTTATGGCTCTCTCTTTCTAATTGCGACCAACTACCTATCTTCATTTCTGCCTGCGCGGAAGAAGCAAGGATAGCTTTCATCGTCTTGTCATCAACCTATCTATGCTTGAACGCGACGACGAGATTCTGGGATTTCCTTTCTACACTTCCGATACCAAGAGTGCCTCGCGTAACTCCATATATTATGAAGCGGTAATTTCTCAAATTAAGAACGAGCGATATGAGAAAAATCTTGACAAGGAATTTAAATTTTCAGATGTAATCGGGGATATATTTCGAATATATTTATACGATAATAATTTTTAATAAGTATAACTATTAGCTTTTTTCCTTATAATACAATTGACACAATACGAGTGATATTAATTATACAAAATTATGATTGATTTGCGCCAAATTATAAGTAGCAAAATATTATTTTACTACATTATATAATAATGTAATAAATAAAGAAAATTTAAATCTTTATGTTTATGAGTAAGCAAAATTTCACCTTTTATTTATTTTCTAGTAAATTTTAACGTAAAATTTTAATTTATTCAATTATTTATTAATTAATGACGACATTTAAAAAGATATTGCCACCAGAGAAAAAATCAGAGACACCAAGTTTCTAAAATATTTTGACAAAATATTTCCGTAACACCTTGTATATCCAGTGTGAACATTCGCGACGAGTGCATGAATCGACATGATAAAGAACGCGACGTTACGAGGATGCATCCGGTGTATGCTTCGAGAACGTGAGGTGAAACGCTGATTGAGAGGCGCTGCCTAGCAACTGGTGTCCTCGCAATCTTTTTCCCTCTCTCCCCAGTCTCTCTCTCTCTCTCTTTCTTCGCATCTACCTATCTATATATATATATATCTCTCTCTCTCTATCTTTCTGTCCCGTTGCAACCCCCTTCTGGATGCCGTTCATCCCCTTGCTCCGCAGTCCCGACGTCACCGTTTCCATTTCCGTGAAAGCGAACGACGCACCCGCGAATTCACGCGCGCGATACACCTTCCTCCTTTACGCGCAAACGACACGAATTCTCGGATAGGATAAACGATACCCTTATTGACGATTTAGATGGTATTTATAGTAAAATGATTGATACGTAATCCATTAGACATAATATATTAACATGTGATTGAAACATCTGACACTTTTGCATCATTATACTAGTGAATAACTCGAATTTATTCTTGTTTGTGATATTCTCTACATGATTGTTGTTTCAAATATGATTATATTATACTATAAATTAATAGAAATTAATACAATATAATATAATCATATTTTTTATAAAGTAATATAAGAACAGATTTTCAAAAAATATAAAAAAATTATCTGAATAATTATACACTTATAAATTAGAGTGATTGATTAATCGAGAGTTGATAATCGTTTGTCCTCTGGTAATATTGTCGTTTAAGCATTTCTTGTTTTATTAATTTGATGTAGTATACTTTCTGCGTGCTGTCGATAGCTTATTCAAAAAGTTCAAAGCATTCGAAGTAAGTTCATCCATTACGCAGTTCATCCATTACGTTATCCGATGCCAATTTTTTTCCGTCGGTATTTACTTTCCCATACTTTTCACCGTACTGATTCAATATTTTTCGACGTACGCACATGTTTTGCGCGCGCCGCGTATGTTCATTTTAATAATTAGATAAAACGCGCGAATTAAAAGTAATTAAAATGGATCCCGGCGAACATGGCCGCGCATTCGACAGAGATTAATAACGATTGATGCTACACTTGTAATCATAATTAAGTATGGATGAATCATATCCGCCGCAGGAATGCAATAACGTTTTGTGTAATGGAGATGGCAAAGTTGATTGGAACATATTTGATGGATTTTACGTGCTTCGCTGATTGGAGCGGGCTAGGTATGAGCTCGCGCACGAAAATTGTATGTTTCCCTCGTACAATGGGAATCCGAATTCATAATTCTTCCGATTAATGCGCATTATATCGTCGAAACTCGTCAAAATTCCGAGATGCGAGAGTAAAATATTTAGACTTGAAAGTACGATCGATCGCCGACGATATCAGCGAGACGAGAGCTTCTCAGATATTTATAATAACGTTATTATATGATAGCTCTATTAAATTATAATATAAGCAATAAGCATGCAGTATTATTTTGCGATATTGAAAATTTTCGATTCATAAACTCCATTAAGAATGTTATTAAGAATTATTTTTGCATTCTACATTGTACATATATATTCCTCGTATTTATTTTAATTTAATTTGTGGGTTACATTTACTGAAAAAAGGTTTTGGTTATAATAACAAAGGCTTGGTGAAATAGTTTCAACTAAAGGGTTTAGTGATTATGACAAAATATTTGGTTAATGTTAATCAAATTTGTTAATGTTAACCTTTGTTAACATTAACCAAATTATTTCGTCATAATCACTAAACCCTTTAGTTGAAACTATTTCACCAAGCCTTGGTTATTATAACTAAAACCTTTTTTCAGTGTTCAAGTTTTTTATATATTCAAACTTTTATTTTAATATTTTAAAAATAACATAAATAATTTATTTAAAACATAGTTTTACATTTCTACGAAAAGAATTTATATATAGTTAGTCTGAGGTAATAATTTTTTAGAGTTATTAATGAAGAAATATTTTCAAGTACCAGATTTATTTACTAGTCTTATTTTAATAGATAAAATATTAAAAAACCTTCCATTTTTATACGTTCATAAATACGTTTTGTCTATACCTAATAGAGATTAAAATAAATTTTTTTATTCTGCAAGAATGGTTATAATATCAACCTAATATTTTATGATAATTATCACATATTATGTATCTCTCTTTATCTTTGATTATAATAGTCTGACATAATCAAACACATGGGAATTCGTTAAAAAACGTTTGAATGTTCGCCTAATAGAGGAAGAAATTTGCCTCCATAAATTAACATCTATCCTAACTTTACCGCGATTACTCACGGATTATAGCGTTATGGATTTTTGTGATGTACCACACGGAGTATGTGAAAGTTTTTGCGATTCGGGCCGCATCTCTTGTCTTGCGCGCGGATATTATTCTCCCGTCTGTACCACGTGTAAGGGTTGGTCTGTGTAGGTGAAGAAAGGTCGCCCGTCGAGGGTAGGTAGGTCGAACCCGAAGAGTACCACCGTGGCGGTCGAGGGGGGAGGGGGAAGGTAAAAGGTAGAGGGTAAGGGATGTCACACTTGTTGCTCCTTCCTGAAACCCCTCGGTCGCGTTGTGTTGGTACACCAGTCTTTACAGGCGAAAACACGCTCGCCCCCGTTGGCTCCGTTTGAGTGTGTATGTATGTGTGTGTGTATGTGTTTGCGCGGTCGCGATTTATGCAACCGCAAATCCTCGAAAAGAACCACGCGTTCTCTAATGAATCCGCTAAATTCGATTACGATCCAAAGGTGCTCCTACGCGGTTTTGCGCGGTTCATCAAACTTCAGAGTGGGATATTCAACTGAGTTTGTTAATGATGATTGAGATCGCTTATTCTAAGAGGAAACTCAATCCTGGAACGTCGCGAAATACAATAAATTACAAATGTGAACAGATATCTCGTCTTATGTTAATTTTTGCGATACTTTCGAAATTTGAGAGTTATATTACTTTCGCGAAGTAAATTTATAATTTTACGATTCTGATATTTTTACCTGTCTCCGATCATCTGATTTTAAAGATTGATATCGATATGACAAGATATTAACAATGACATATGATTGACACAAATATAATAATTCACGATTGTGCCTGTGATTATGAAATATTAAATCACTTATCAGATTTTACCTTTGATATCATACTTGATGGTATCTTTATTTTGACTTTTAATTTTACATTTAAAAATTATCTTTAATAATTTAGAAAAATGTATTAAAACTTACTTAAATTATGTAATTTTACATCACTAATTTTTTTTATATAAGGCTAATATTTAAGAAATATATGCAGTGATACAGAAAGTTATATCTACTATTTAACACGACACATCTTCGATTTGGCGATGCGAATAATTATTTGGCAATGATTTTTCAATCATTATATACGATATCAATGAAATTGCACTTTCTACCAATGCATATACTAAAATTAAAAAGAAGAATGCTATATCACGCTTTTATATTGTATCCTGCTTACGATACGTGATTGATTCAGCTTTCAAATTTACGAGCAAGCCACTTTCATAATCTGGCATGATATCTATCATCTATATTTCGATCGAACTGCATTTCTATTACAGCGGAGAAAGACCTCGCAGAGTGATTATGGAGTCCTTCGGGGGGCGGCGCGTAGTTGTAATTCATCGGTAGATCCGCCAGGGTTTCGAGCATTTAATACATTACTACGCGCGTGAATATGTCGTAGGCGAACGCGGCATATTCCCAGACGAGAGCTCCGGTATCGGCGGCTAATGAATTTCATTTGGCTCGTCGCGCTCGGCGCGGTGCGGCGCACAGCGCGATGCGATGGAGAGAGCGAGCGCGAGTGAACGAGCGAACGCGAAACGGGGCGCAAATTACTACGGGTGCAAGGCGCGCAGGAAATTTAATCGGGCTTAATTACTGCCTGGGCTCTTCCGCAGCGCCGTCGATAATCGACTAAAACATGTCGAATCGGTCAATTCGATGCCGAGATACGCGGATATATCCGCATATACCAGGACGACGTGCGCGTTGCATCTCTCTCTCCCGCGTTGATCGGCGCATATTAAATTAATCGCAAACCGCCCAAGAGAGAAGGGAGAGAGGAGTTTGGAAGGATAGATAGATAGATAGAGAGAGAGAGAGAGAAAGAGAGAGAGAGAGAGAGAGAGAGAGAGAGAGAGAGAGAGAGAGAGAGAGAGAGAGAGAGAGAGAGAGAGAGAGAGAGAGAGAGAGAGAGAGAGAGAGAGAGAGAGAGAGAGAGAGAGAGAGAGAGAGAGAGAGAGAGAGAGAGAAAGAGAGAGGGATAAAGAGAGACAGCGGCACTGTACTGTAGGTAGCTATCTGTCGTATCGGTGACAGTACTTGCATCGATGCGTCTCTCTAACTGTGGCATGTCACGCGAAGTGCGCGCGCCGCAGCTGCTATCCGTAAATTGATCAGCCCTCCATTTTCTACCCCTGCAATTGCACTTGTCAATCTCGAGTTAGAAAAGCAGCGCGCGAAACGGTGGCGATCGTGCTGGCCGATAGGCGGATAATTATGGATTTGTTTAGGACATCTCTGAACGTATTAGCAGATAACGCAGGTGCACCCGATTGTGAGGAAGGCGGCTTGAAAATTAGATTTAGATTTAGACGATGTCGAACATGTGCATGAATTCACGCGTTTATTACGAAGATATGGTCGTTATAATAAGTTCATGACATATATGGAATAAAGATATTTCCAGTAAAATTGGCAGTAAACTAACGGCAGTATATATGTATATCACTGATTGTAGAAACTGTTTTATTTGAGAGAAAGAAAGAGAGAAAAAGATTTGGAAATATATCATATCTATTATTATTTGTATTCAATGATAAATAATGTATTTAATACATATAGGAAGAGGAATAATGCTATGTAAGATGTATAATGAATAAAGCTTAACAACTTTAAAATATCGTAAAACCCATCACAAGTGCTTTTTTCATCGTTCCTTATTAATCTTAACAAAAAATTTAGAAATTAAATCAGGGGTTATTGATTATCGAGCTAGAATCGAGGTAATTTACGGGAGCGAATTTCCTTTCGCGGTGGGAAATTAATTTCTGCGCTTTCAAAGCCAGAGCAGCCGTCTTAATGGCTGCAAAATTTGAATAATGACTGTGTTGTGAGCACTTCACCTGCTGAAGGAACGTCTCCCTCTTGTTTCGAACCTCGTGGTGGCTTTATCCCTTTAGCCCTGAAAAATCCCGACGTAATGAGCCCAACGAGCCCGTTAGCGACCGTTAATTTTCCGACGGGCCGAAAACGACGATTAATCAGAGTTTGCTTCATCGAATTGTTTCGTGCCGTTTTGTTCACCCTTCTTCACTTTACCTCCGACGAATTTCCGCCCGAGATAATTTTTCACGAATTTAATCTTCGCCTTCTCCTCTTTCTTCCTCGTATTCGTATAGCGTCATGACGGTCGACATTCTTACCTCGCTTGTTTTCGATCTTGGTCGACCCTCGGTTAACGATAGTTTAATCACGCCACTGATATCGCAGCTATTATTAAAAAAAAAACTCTATACAGCTGTAAAAGGCTATAAAGTGTATAAGTTTCCTAACTTTTATATTCAAGTAATTTATTTAAAATAATAAATCACATTTGAATAATTTCACAGAGTAGAACTGCACAAATTCTTATATTGAATTTTTGTAAATTATTTCAAGTTGTTTTTATTTTAATAAATTATTGCGTTATTTAAATGCCAGATTTGGAAAATTCGCATCGGCTTCAAGGCGTATCTAAGGTCAACGACATCAGAACGCAAGGCCCTAGTGATTATAGACGCGTTGTTTTGTCGATTTCCGGCCTAGCCACGCAACGCGAGTGCATAATATTTTTTCAGGGCGCTCACTTTTATAATGTCATTCTGAAGAATCCGATAGTCCTTGCTTCGCCGAATGAAACGGTACGCCGAGGGTCTAGGTATTTATCCGTGGCGCATAAGCAGTAATACCGACGTGCGATCGCGCCTTAAACACGCGTGCACAAGCACGTCGGTTCCTTTTTCGCCGCGTAATTGAATACGCCGAACTGACTCCCGAACATGATATCGCCGATAACGGGAGGTTACGGATTGCGCAGCGCGTATATTCGCTTAATGAAAACAAATCGTCTTCCATCGCCACCGCCACCGCGGTTCGTCTCCGCAAAATTTCACTGCGAATCATATTATTACCAGCGGCGTTGTGCGTTTCTCTCTTTTCTTTTTTTCCTCTCCCCCCCCCCCCCGCTTTTTACCCGTACTCGACCACGCGAAGTTCCAGGCGGTATAATCATGGCTGGAAACACCGTGATTCTTCGCGAAAATATACTCACTCTCATTCAATGCTTGTATCGAGACAGTCTGAATAAATATCAGTGGCATATTTACAAGCGTCAAATTATTTTTTGATGAAATAAAAAGTGAGAAGTAAATATTAACGTCAGAATGTATTAATATTTTTACGTTATTTATTTAAAACCAAAAATTTATATCTTTCGCGTTAATTCTTTTGCGTCATTAATCTGCTGAGCGTAATACCATTAATTGAGATATATGTAAAAACTAGACATCTTGCAAAAACTGGATGTGAAAAACTTTACATAAGTACTCATAAATAACATGAAGGAAATAAGAGAAAAAAAGATGCGATAGGTAGATCGATGTCAATAATTAATATCTGCAGTTGCATTAATACTTGTCGCGTATCAGCTATCAGAAGCTAAGATAATTAATGTCGGCGCGGATTCATGTCGATCACATTTCGGTGAATTATTTGACGCATGGTCTGCCGTGCCATCCGTACGCTAATCGTCCAGCTTTGTTATAAAACCATGAGATCCCGCATAATTAATGACGATCAATCGTTACCCGCCGTTACGAGGCGAGCGTCACGCGACGGCATGTTTTATTCAGAGGTCGCCTAACCGACAGGTTAACGGTGGGGGACGAGTTAACGAGGTTAACGCTACAGTTTTAATCGGGCAATTAGCGATGACGTTAATCGTGATTTAGGAACGGGTCGCACGCAGGTGAGCCACCGCCCCGCCGCCAACTACGCTTAACCCACAAGGCTGGCTACACATAATTCAACAGGTGGGTATAGAGTGCGAGGTAGGCTTAGGAGGGTCCTAACCGCGTCACTTCAGCTTCCTCGGCCCCGACTGAATTACCTACCTACTTACCTTCCTACCTACCCTTGACGTTACCCTCTTTATTCCTCGCCGCCCGTTCGCCAACCCGAGAGCGAATTCGATTCTCATTTATGCTCCTTCACAGAAGCGAAGAGTGCACTTTCATGCATCTGCCTTCACCCTTTCCCGTTCGAGCTCATAAATTTTAGTATTTCGCATTTGACTCCATAAGCACTTACAATTAGTCAAATAATTGACCCAAGTGAAAAAACTTGAGCTTTATAGAGTCAAAAATTCTACACGGAAAGAACGGTTTTCCTGAAGCATCTAAAAATTCAGCCGGAAAGACAGAAAAAATAATTTTATTGAGCCATCAAAATAATTGTGTAGGACTTCAAAGTGGTGTCTAGAATGTCTAAATTTTTTGCAGCATTATCATCATATTTAAGCGTTCTACTATATCTAATTATTTTGAGAGATGGTGCATCAGAATTTTTTTCAGACCTGTATCTAGCTAAATTTTTAGGTACTTCAGCAAAATCGTTCTTTCCATGTATAACTACTTTCTAAATATTTCTGTAAAAAAAAAAAAATGAAACTTTGTACACCTGCGTTTAAAAATCAATCTTGGCTAAAATTAATTGTCAAATTTAATTTTATAGTCGGAAAGTTTGAAAGAATATTCTTGATAGAAAGAGGAAGATTTTATTAAACGTGTGATTATCATTAGAAATGGATAAGAAACGATCTATGGGAATTCCGTAAATTAATAAGCGCAAAGAGGAAGAGAGAGGAAGAAAAAGAGAGAGAAGAAAACGAGTAAATATAACACGAAGAACACGTACAGAGGGAAGAGGACGAATAGGAATTCCCGGATAATGCTTTTCAAACGAGCAATGAACGGGACTCGCCGGCGAGTCAGTGCTATTGCCCTAGAATAACGGATATTACACTGACGACTATAAAAATTAAATCGGCGAACTTTCGGTCTCACAGCGCCGGACAACCAATGGCGAAAGGGAGGAAGTATACGCGGTGCGAGGGAACGATAAACCTTTATTACTTTTCGCGACGGTTTCCGCATCGATGCCGCGGAATGGGGCGCTTAGATTAACGCGCGAAATCGTTTCCATCGATTAGCGCGATCAGATTGCACGAGTGTGTCTAGGATTCTCCAGCATAATGATTTACAATTCTGCAGAATTTAGAATTAGCAAATAGTTTTATGATAGATCTTTTCACATTTTATGTATCGCATAATTGCAGTGCATATATCATGTAATATTATCATGTAACATTACATTATTATATATGTATTATAAGATATTCCATAAACATCATTGCTTTAATATTTTAATAGCATATTCTGGAGATTGATTAGAGTCGACTTAATGTGAAAATCCCAATACGAAAACACCAATATTTTCGAGTATAAGCAATCAAGATTGGCGAATATCACGTAGAGTTCACGTGCTTAGTCCCATAATTGCGTTCGTATTTGTACCAATCTGTTATCGGGTGTTATTCATTTTCACAGTTCAAATGATACTGCATGACTTTTATTGCCTAGCTGATTTTGTCTTTTGGCTTCTTATGTGCATGTAATACGAACACTATGTCAATCAATTAATATCGACATGTTGATTATTAATTAAAACTGTTACACGTAGGTTATTTAATTTCATGTATAATATACACAAGATCACAGAGAAACATTATTCTTTCTATTTTTCTCATATTTTTCAAAATAAATTCAATATAAAGGTTCAATATAATCATTTCTATCTTCAATTCTTGAATTTTGATAGCGAATTTTTAATAGATAGTAATGAAGATAATCGAAAACAACTATTCACATTTGTTATTCTTGTTTCTCAAATGCGTTGATAAACTCACGATAATTTAATCAGCGATTAACATATAAATATTTATTTGAACCTCTCATTTTTCATTTGTTTATTTTATGTTATGTAAAAATTACTCTATACCTTAATTGTTTATCACTTTTTACCAAGTTTTCTTTACTCGAGAAATATTATTTTCTATTATTTTTTACTTATTTGCTTGTATAAATTTCTGATGGCTGGTACATTTTGTAATTAGTATTTCGTTGTGTAACAAGGCACTCAAATATATCATTAATTTTCATATGAGCAATAAATCGATAAATGGATAATGGTGTATCCGTAAATATTCCAAGATTACTAATCTGTAACCCATCTATTTTGAGGCAATGAATCTCTGAGATGTTACATTTTCAGTTCATTTTCAACATTCTTATATGTACATCTTATATACCAGACATATGTAAAATTCTCTCACAGATTCATTATCTCAGATTAAAATAAAATATAATTTATCACTCACCGATACGATGCGCAACAACGGGGTTGTAACACTATATGCTGTTCTGTAAAAGACAAATATATCCAGATATTAAAGTCATGTTCAAAATAATATGTTTCAAGAAATAATTGCTGCGCGCATAAAATGATTGTAAACGATTGACATTACAACAAATAAATATAAGTAAGAATGGTTGCTCCGCCGTCGCCTAATGCCTCCTTGCACTTTCTCCCCCTCTCTTGTCCTTTTTTTGTTTCTTCATGACACACACGCGAGAATACAGTTAATTACAATGGTGCGCGTACTAATCATTAGAATCGACACTTGAATCGCGCGGCATATTGCACGACACTCCCGATGTTAATCGCACGCGACGCGCACTTTATTATATTGTGGAACAATAATGCGAAAAAAGTAAAATCGTATTGAAATATTTGAAAATAGTAATATTGATACGCGATATGATGCGATTAATAAAACCGAGATAATAGCTAATTAAGACGCGATAAATCGTTCGAAAATATACAATCAAAATATTGCACACGCCATACATTTAGAACGTATAAATCCCGCGAAATTCATATATTATTGATAAAGCTTGCTGTATCGTGGCTTTCTGTTACTTGAATTATTCGCGATTCGGCAAATCGGGTATTAATCCGTGCGTTCACTCCGCAAATGAAAGGTAAATTTTACCAAAATTGAAAAATTTCAGAGCCTGACGCGAGATATATTCGAAACCGAGTATTCTTCAAGAAATAATACTGGTCGACGTGCTAGATGCGGATTGTGTTTCTGGATCTACAGGATCCGAGTCGTTTCCTGTAGATTTTTAGCCGCTGAATCCGAATCTGTCAGTAAAATTTTTCTATCACATCTGGTTTTCGAAAAAATTGAGGTCAAGTGGGCAAAAAAGCGTGTTTTTGGTCATTTTTGCATTCAATTGTGAGTCTAGTGTACTTTGAAGTATTCATTTCTGACGACGTTCAGCACGTCGACCAGTGTAATTGTCGTCCGCGAACATTATGAAACAATAATTTATAATTCCCTCTTTTTTATTTTAAATGGAAACAAATCACGCGAAGTATTAATAAGTAATCATCATCGTGATATGTTTATGAAAGTTATGAGTTAATCGTAAGAATTTATGGCATAAGTTGCGATAATCGCTAGTTCATAGAGAATCATCGTGTTTGGGAATGATCTTCCGGTATTTGTCACGAGCGTACGTCTCGCGATTGGGTCTCGCAACGCGACGACACGTGGAGCAGCTCGCGAAGTTATCTGCTCGAGTCTCAACTTGCGAATGATAACACGGGGCGCGAGGCAGCCTTGCATACGCCAGTTCCCAAAGCGCGCAGTTATCAAAACAAACACGAAGGACGTATGCCAGCCGGCCTCGCTATCACAAAATATTTAACGTTATTTCTAAATAACTGCATACCGAATATTCCGTCCTTCGCATTTCGCAAAGTGATTTTCGACGAATGTGGGAGCTGCGTTATCACATCTCATTAAATCTAACATTTATTGTTGAATAAAATTTAATTAATTTCGGTCGAAAATTTATGCAAGTTGATATTCATTATTGTTATTATTACTCTTTTTCTAAACTTTTACGTCCCAAGAGAAGAGAAATTTTAATAAATTTTAATAAATCAAGACAATGATATTAAATCACTGTAGAAAATGTGGCAATTTTCTTGATTTATTCAAACTGCACAATTTTAATTCTCTTGAAACGTAAAAATTTGAAAAAATAAATGAAATAATAACTTGATTGATCTCTGATTAATCTGCAGAATACGCTATTAAAGTATTATATTATATACATACATTACATACACACAGTGACATTATCGTGCACATATTTATGAATTATAATATTTTTATATTTGTTGAATCTTTATAAAGCGCTATGAATGATTAAAAATAATTATTATATCAATAGCGTTGAGAAAAAAGGGATACATAATATCCATCAATTTCTGAATCTTATCCTGCGTCGACAAATGTCCCGACTAATAGCTCAATATATTTTAGTTCCGCATAATATTCGGTATACTTATACAGAAATCTGATTGGATATAAAGATGAGAGAGGAAGAAGGGGGGGGGGAATGAAGAAATGAAATTGGGCAAAATGCTATCGGGCAAGAGTGGGTTAATCAATATGAGAAATAGGGCGATTGTCCAAGTGGATGACAAAGCACGATATTTTACTTTTTATGAAATCATTAACTTTCAGTTGCCTTGATGAACGCTCTATCAAATGCAAAATATTGAATATGCAACAATTAATGACATTTAGAATAGCTTCAAAAGCTGTTCAATTGTTTTTTTGTTTTTTGTTTTGGCAATAGTCAAGAAATATAATATTAAAATAACAAAATATATTGAGATAACAGAATGAAAGAATAAAATTGCGTACCAAAATTCATTCTAAATATAATTATAGTTAATTCTTAATATATATAATTATAGTTAATTAGACGTATTATTTTTGCGCATTGATAGTTTATTATAAATGATGAATTATCGTAAGCAGAAGCAGAGTCATTTTTCTCATAGTTGAGCTTTTTTCTGTCAATCGTGTTAAAGGACGATATCTTTTTGCACAATTCTTGTGGATTTAACGATTTAGAGCGTAACCGACAGAATGACGAACTACTGTTTCCACGCGCTCGACAGTACAGGGCTCCAGTACTACATCATTATAAGCAATTTCAGCGGAGCCAACAAAATCAGGGACTGTTACAAAACTAGTTCTATCGGAAATGCCGTTTCTTGTTCTTCTCTCTTGAACTTTTGTCGGGAAACATATTTCTCCGCGTTTATGTCTCTTCTGGCCGGCATTATGTATCCAAAATTGACGTTGCGCTTCCGAAATTTATGGGACGAGCAATGCGAAAATCTCGAAGTTCAGAAATTTCGTATTTCCGTTTGATTTCACACATTCGGGGAGCATAATTTATATAGGTGCGATCTCTTCGACACAATGTATGTTAAAGTGTAGAAAATTATATATCCTTGACATTTTTGAAAGCACAGAGAAATAATTTTACAGATTTAGATCATTTTTGCTAAAGATACAACCTAACTAAAGATACAAATTTTACAGAATCAGATCATTTCTGCATAATATATTTAATTAACAAGAGACATTAAAAAGTATAATCTGAAATTAATGCAATGTTAATGATAAATTGATAAAAAATGCACTATAAATTTATCTATTCCGACAGAAAGCAGAATGTGTGTTATATTCAATTCTAAATTTCTCAATTAAGATCTATTTTAAATATAGTTATAATATATTTAAATATCTTTAATGTTTATCACAGCACTATGAGATATATTTTACGAAATATAAAATTAAATATTAAGTATTTCAAGACATTTCAAAATATCTGAAATGGATTATTCTTTGCTCTGCTATAAAAGCCGTACTTGCCAGGGCTTTTGCGTACGTTAAGCTTTCGATCTTGCGCCACTTTGCACACGACCATCGTTCCGGGAGATATATCGGGATCCAGCGTCCGTCCATCGAGCATCTCTAAGTTTTACCCTTTCCCTGATGTCGAGGAAAGTTCGCGGAACTGGTTCGCGGAATCTCGCACACGCAATTCTCCGCGAAGCGCATCTCGGGTGCATGGGATGAGGAGGGAAGAAGGGGCTGGATGGATGCATTCAAAATCTGGGAGAGGGAGCCGGGGAGAGAAGTGCATTCGCCGTCGAAGGGAGAACGGGAAGGGAGAAAAGGGAGGAACGCACGAGCGGAAGATGGAAGTTTCGAAGGTGCAGGAAGGTGGTCGTCGTCGTAGGGGTCGTATCTCGCCGACGACTGGGGTAGGTGAGCGTCGAGTCTCGAGTCGAGGGAAGAAAAATGATCCATTAATCTGAAACCCAAAGTCTGGCGGCGCCGGGCGTCGCGGCGGCGGCGGCAGTGGCGGCGGCGTCGGCGTCGGCGGCGGCGTCGGCCGTGTGCGGTGGTGGTTTCGGCGGCGCGCACCCCCCGACTCATGCTCTCGCACTCCTGCCTCCTCCTGCCTCTTCTAACCCTCCTTCCGACACGTACGTGCGAGATGAGAGTGCGTGAGTGCGCGTGTTCCCACACGCGAACGACACGAAGAGGTCGTCTCTTCTCACGAATTTGAGCAAATGGAAGAGGATGGCGAAGAGCAGACTGAAGAAATGGATGAGAGAGAGAGAGAGAGAGAGAGAGAGAGAGAGAGAGAGAGAGAGAGAGAGAGAGAGAGAGAGAGAGAGAGAGAGAGAGAGAGAGAGAGAGAGAGAGAGAGAGAGAGAGAGAGAGAGAGAGAGAGAGAGAGAGAGAGAGAGAGAGAGAGACGGGGGAAGGGGTCGAAACGCGGCCATGTCGAGGTGTCGAGACGAAAGACGACCGGCGGCCGCATCTGAATCCCAAATTTGACGCGGCTACACCGTGCCAGTGATTAAAGAGTCGGGAGTCGATGTCGATTGGTAGCGTTGGATGTCAGACTTGTGCTTCTCCTTACCCGAGGATAACAACCGCTACAGAGACGAGACTGCTTCTTGAATCGTATCGATTACGCGATAATTGCAGACCGAAAGATCGACTCCGAATTTTCAGGTTCGGTAGTTCCAGAATTTTTCGTTCAAAAGTAACATTTAATCCTGAAAGTTCGAGTCTCTGTATTTGTGAATTGGTAATGATTCTTTTTTAAGTCTATTTATTTATTAAATTTTAATAAACATTTTTTTTCCTAGATTCTATTATTATTTCGCGTATATAATAGCTTGATTCTCCGCGAATTGCCCTACGACATCTTCATGGTGGTCAGCATAATTTTCCAACGGGTCGTTTGACAGGAACAACGATCGAGCCGCAAAGCATTAATGTCGAAGATCGGTCGGGGACGTAGAAGACGTTCGGAGAAGAAGTAGGATAAAAACGCCGATGCTCAACCAGCCGAGCATGCAATCAGTGTCAGAGATATCAAAAGTTTCACTCTCATCGACTTTTTCCAAGTTCCCGGACGAGTTCGACGAGGGAGAGGCGAATCGCCGTTTTTTCTCTTTCCCTCTCTCTTTCGGTGACGCTGCTCTCGCCCGGCCATAAACGCTCCAGCTCGTAATTTAAAATAAAGGAAGCATAACCGTGCATCTTAAACTCAGTACGGACTCGCCAACGGCGCTGAAGCGAAAGACGGAGTGAGAGAGAAAGAGAGAGAGAGAGAGAGAGGTGGAACGAAGCCGCAGAAAAGAGCAGCACGAACGGGAAAAAGGGGCGAGAAAGACGGAGGGAAGGAACGACTCGTTGAACTATTAGTGGCACGCCATTACCCCACGATGCATTCATAACAGCCACCACGCCACGGCGTTCTCTCCCTCGATTCCGCGACTCTGAGACTCCGAGTCGAGCTCGCGAGAGAAGGAGAAAGAAAGAAAGACGACTGACTAAAGGCAGGAAATGAAATAAAGCTCGCGCGAGAAACTCGAAACTGCTTCGACGCGCCGATGGACAGGCGTTCATCCTCGACAAAAAGTAAGAATTCAAAAGAGAGAAGAATACGCGTGATGAGTGTTAATCGACTAAGCAGGCCATAAATTTTGACATCGATGTATTAGAGGTTGTATTTAATTCGAGTACTTTACATATTTGATATAATATTCATTTTTCTGCAAACATGAAGTATATGATTCTATACAGTTTTAGACACAAAATACAAAAAAAAATTCTTATAAACTCTTGTATCACTTATTTTTCAAATAAATAAATTTTCTGAAGGATATTTTGGATACTCGGACTAAATAAACTCGAATTAAATGGAGGAATTTCTTTGTATATAACGAATCCTCTTTAAAAACGTATGTATATAATCTGTATGCATATCATCGACCACAGAAAAAATACTAAAGAATGAAGACATGCAATAAAATGTATGTAATAATAATATTCTCGTAGAGGAAGGTAGTTCCTAAGTGCCTCAGAACAAGAAAAAAATTAGAGGGAGAAACGAAGATGTGCAACATAAAGTAGTTGGATAAACGAAAAGCGGACACGCACACACATGCATATGATTACGCGCATATCTTTGAAATGCTCTGGAAATCTGTATTATCTTCTTATCAAAATTTTAGTGCGATAAACAAAGTCGTAGATACAATATCGATGAGGGTATATTTAGTCGCGAAGGTCTAATCGCGAGAAAATGTAAGGGGGAAATACATTACGGAAGATTACATTTTTTTTACATCTATTCAGTTTAATGATCAATATGCTAAATTATTGCTGGGTATAGATAGAAACACCATGCTAACTATACGAACTAAACGTCTAACGGCTAACTATACATTTAAATGGCACAACTATTCGCTGCTGGGAAGTTGTTATACCGCGATAGCAATTTTGGAACAGAGCAACGTTTAATTGGAGTACAGCGACTCGTTAATTAAGAGACTTTGCCCGTCCGCCTGGACGAAGTACAACAAGCGGCCTTGAAGCATAGGGACAAAGGGATCTGGGTTAACTGTTACTCGCCTCATGATCACGAGAAATATGGATTAACTCGGCCAGCTTAAACCTTAATTTTTCTGGCTTCCGTCAAGTACTCTGGGTCTCTCATAGAGAGATTGTTTCGTTCCAGAAACGTTTTGTCCCCAAAAGCGGTCATTATCGCCAAATTTCTCAAAACTTTAGCGTCGTCCGAATAAAATAAATTAGTTTTAAAATTAAAATTTATTGTTTTTATTTGAGATTAATTTAACTTACAGCAAATAATTTGTATCAAATTGAACTAAAATATAATAATATACGTGAGAAAAAACATTGTAATTATTCTCTCTTTCTCCCTCATTAGTTATATCCCTCATTTTTATCTTATCTTTTATATATAGTAAAATTGTTGCGAAAATATTTGGATTTTTTTATGTCGGACGCGATTCCAACATCTCATCGAAGAGTTCGGTTTTTCATTGTTCGTGTTTTCTTATTTCCTTGCTTGTTCTCTGCGATTTTAAACTTCAAGGCGGTGCTGTTAAATCGCACGACTCTATTCATCACTCACTGCCTTCCGTTTCCTCCTTGGCGATACCGCGCCAAATCATAAATTTTGCAAATCCTTGAACGCGGTTCGCCGCAGATTGAGCAAAGAGGATATCTCGAAAACGGTAAAAAGAGATCTCAATCTCTTATGCATCATATATCATGTAAGTAATTGTATTCAAAGTACAATTATAAAGAGTAGATGCAATTACATCTATATGTAATAGTAAACGACCGTTTAGTTTCACTATGAATAACTTCCATAAATATTAGTAAGGCTTATTGATTTTCTATTCTCTTCTAAAACATGAAATGGATAAAAAGTTAGTTGAAGTTCAATTAACTTTATCTGACATTTAATAGGACGGCCGGCTATATGATTGGCGTCAAAATAGTTGAGACATTTTCTATTTTGTAATTTCTGCGAATTTCTTTCTATCTAAATAAAAGATGATAGTAATAGTTATTAAAATATTAATATATAATAACGGTTCAATTTAATACATCAGTATATTTAAGGAGGTTCGGTTGCTTCATCGGGGGGAGTAGTGGGACGCGGGGGTTCTGGCAACAGCACACTAGCGTTTGGAGTAGTGGGAGTGAAGGGGATTGCTCTGATTGGTCGCCGCGTGTATAGTGCTTGCTGCTGTTCACGTCGTTCACGACCGTGGCAGTCTAGCAGACGAAAAATCAAGCAATTTATGATTTAATAATTAATTTTTCTACGAAATGTGCGGTAACCTTCCCTTTTCTTTCACTTATTTATTTGTAAATTATTAAGTTACATGTGCATTTTTTTTTTCCTTATCATTTGCATTTTTTCTTGCACTTATTTCATTCTGAAGGTATGCAATATGTCATTTCCCATAAGAACCTATGTTAAAAATGCAGCCAGTTTCATGAAATTTTAATATGTTGTTCTGGAATGCAAAATAGAATTATGTGAATTTTTTGGGAATTATTCACCGTCCCGTTTGGAAAAAAATCTATTCCAAAAATTGTACTTTTAAAATTTCATGAAACTGGCTGCATTTTTTTGTAGCGACGGAACCTCCTTAATATTCAAATAATTTTATGAATTTTTCACGAAATGTTAACGTTTTATTGCTATTTCTGATGTATAAATTATATTAATACATAAGAATCTGTGTACAAGTTTTTGTGAAAAATATATAATGCATTTTCAAGTGTTTGCGCTAATTTTCTCTATTAGAAAAATCTTTAGAAATTCTTAAATCTCTCTCTTCTGAAATGGTCCGCTATAATTCTTGCTAATTCTCTCTTTCGCAAATAATTCCGAAGTTCAAAACAGCGTAGCGTTCGACATGGGCTTCATACATGCGATCGATCACGCGCAGCAGTCGCGATTTCGGACCTCGTCATCCGTCTGACAATGAGCGATCGATCAGTCCGCAGCGTTCGCGCTATCAGGTACGAATCGAGGTACCGATGCCTCGACATTCTCACGATGTCGAGAGGTGGGCCGGCGCTACCAATTGATCCCCAATTTTCGTGCCACTTGCTATGCAACCTACGCAACGGCATTCCGCGCGCGTTCGCGTGAATATACTTCACCGAGGCAGCAGAAGCGCGCAGCCTCGTGCCGTCGCAATAGTCCCGAGTAGTAGTCGGAGTGAGTTGACCCTGGTTCGCTTGCAATTGATCTCAATTAGGTCTCCCTCTCCCTCTCTCGTGTTCCTCTCTCTCTCTCGCTCTCGCTCTCTCTTTCTCTTCCCCCTCGTCCTCGTCGTCGCGGCGTTCCGCTCCGTGAAGCTGCGAGCTCGATTTTTCTCGTCTCTCTCTTCGTCTTCGTCTTCGTTAAGGCGATTTCTCTTCGGTCTTTTCTCCTCTTCCTTCTACGCGCTACACCCCCGGTGCGACTCCCTGCATCGTTATGCAATTGAGGCATTCGCCGCAAAAGAAGATCGTCTCTCTTTTCGTCCCGTCGATCGCCAGGTCGTCTCACATCCTGCGTGCGATCGATATCTTTCGATGCTTCGTTTCCGTCGCGGTCGGGCTTCGTCGCCGTCGTCGCGCGCCAGGATGAACGGGTCGCTCCATGTCGAACTCGATTAGAGAACGGAGTAATATCTGGTTCTCTTTGCAGGAGTATTTCTCTCGCCATTTATGACATTTTTCCTCTAAGTTCGAATTGAAGTACAGCATATTCTTTTCAATGTCATGATGTAAAAAAAGAGTCGTTGGTGTATGTGTTGATAGCAAAGTGAAATATTAAAATAATAAATTGTTGCACGTATATAATGGCGTTGAAATTATTCTTTTATGAATCACTTAATTTTGATAAATTTTTTATTATGTCACGAGATATCCCCTCGTATTATAATATTTACTGAGAGTTAAGGGAGATAATCAAGTGTCCTGATTCAGCATGATCTTATATAATAATCAGGCCCAAGTTCGTTCTTGATGCAACGTATCGTTCTTGATGCAAATTGGTTCTGATTTATGCACGTGTTGAATACTAACCCATTAAATTGAGCGAACGATACGAGCTGGCTATTAAGAATGTAACGCCAGCCAAATCTTGAAAATCTTCTTTAAATGGCACGCGCCGCCGGAATGGACTCGCATATCATATTTAAGTTCAAGGTGTTTCGAAATTGGACTCTTTCAAAACAAACAAATGCCACTATCAAAAACAAGCAGCTCGTATATCGCACGCTCGTTCTGCTCGATAAGCTCTTTCCATTAACGCCGGCTTGAGAAAGAATCGCCGAATCTAGCTTGAAATGTTAACTTCGATCAACGCCCAATCGGTTAGCAAGTTTCCAAGATCAACTCAGCAAAGTATGACAAATGAGCCGACTAATGTTACTAAATTCAACAGCTTGCAGTTTCGACTATTTCTAGCTACTGCGACAAGTAAACAGTACGTCATTAGAATAAAATTCTAAATTACCGAATAATTTTTCAAGATATTGCATAGATCGTAACGGGAATATAAGTTGCGCTCGGTCCGAAAATTCTATATCCTCCCATTCTGAATATCTTAATTCGTGTTCTCGGACGCAGTGCACCGCGTTCTCGGAAAGTGCAGCCGAAGTGGCTCTTATTTCGCGAACATTACCACATCTTGTCGTCGCCGGGGAAATTTCCCGAGTAAATCCCCGTCGGAGTTGCTCGGTCGGCGGCTCGTAAGAAGCAGAAGGAACGGAGTGTTGAGGGATGGGACGGGACAAGCGGGGAGGGGTGCAGACAAGACCCGAGAGCGGATGAGGTATCGTTTCGGATGCTCGAAAGTCCAAGTGGCTTACAAATCGCGAATTTCCGTTGCGCCGGCAGCGTGCTCGGGTTTTCCGCGGATGCGAATGCGTGTCTCTAGGATTGTGTAGAGGAAGGGCGAAAGAACCCTCTCTGTACCCCGCACACTCGTCATCGCTGTCCCCGAATACGAATGGCGACGACAAGGGAGACCGCGAGAGGATGGTAGAGAGAGAACAACTTGCGCAATGGAGATTCGAAAAAATTCGACCGACAACGTATCAATAACCGTCGAGTTGCGAGAAACGGTTAATTAAAGGATTATCGAGACTAAGCTTCATAAGTATTTGAATAAACTTTAAGTTTACGCTCGGTGTTTCAAGCAAGCGCATATAATGTAGACTAATTAATGAAATGTTTCAGAATGAGAAGTGAAGAGAATGTTAATAGATCAAATGTATAATTTGTAAAGTCTGGTTTAAATATGTAGTTTGATGTTTAAAGTGATTATAAATTTTATACGATATATCGACTTTATCGTCTAAAAAATGTAGAAGAAAACGAAAATAATTACGATGGATAAACAACATTCTGCCTTCAACTATCAATTGAATTGGATTTCAAACTTTCAATACTGTCGCAAAACCATCAGAATCTCGAAGTTACGACATTCTACATTTAAAATTCATTTGACCTAATGTTCAATTTAAGTAAGTTTTTAAATATCTACAATTCTACATCATCAATGGAATTAAATAGTAAGTGCCAAATTAATTCTAGCAATCACTCACAATGGACAAGTTCAGATTTGTTGATGCAAGCCGTCCAATTTAACAAAAATTCGCCGCTTTTTCATACAGTTTCGAGGAGCATAAAGAAGTCGCGCTATTTTTCCGCGCGGATATAACAGCCGTCGCGATGGAGGACACCGCGACGCGGTCTGAAAAATCGTGCACATTGATAGAATTAATCTTCTACCGCGCCCGTCGACCGTCGTCGGCGCTTTTAATGCGGAGATATTCCTAACGGACGAACGCGAATACGGGGCGCATATACAGCATTATATATAACAATGCCGAGTATTCCCAGCCGCGAGCAAGCGAGCGAAACGGCCGTCGCGAAGAAACGCAAAAAGAACTGCAGCCGGCAGAAGAACTATGGGCGAAACTGGAGCCATCAAACAAGCGCGCGGCGAGGAAAATGCAGAGGAGAACTATGAGTGGCAATTCTAAGGATCCGTGACATTTGTGATTCTGCGTCTTTTGCCTTGGAATTAAATCTTTGTTCGATATCATCAGAGGTTCGTCACTGACATCTTTTAAGAAAGTTATAAATTTTCTGGAAAAAAGATAAGAGCATATTTCTAAAGAAAAAACGACGACGTAGTTAAGCAAGGCAAGTGACAAAAATATTTTACAAACTTATTCATTTTAAAACTGAAACGCGTGTAACTTTTTACAGCAAAACGGCACCTATAAGATATAAGCTCTACTGGCGAACGTAAAACGAAAAGAAAATAGTAAGAGAGATAATGATTCCACGAGATAAAAGAAAAGTGAGAAAGATAGGGAGTACAAATGAGCAATAAGAAGACTCGTACTATCTTTATTGTCCGATATCCCAATCGGAGGTAATACCTTTTGAAAGAGTGTTTATCTGGATGTCGCTGGCGAAACAAGGAGAAAATCTCGTTCTCGATGCCACACTGCTTGATCCCCGACTTGACAAGTTCCAAGTCGTTAATTGGCGAAGGGTGAAATGACTGACCAGGATGGAGAACGCTAATTGATCGCTCGAACGAAGGGAGAGCGAGGCGATTTAGCGCTTTTTCGCGACGAGCTAAGATCGGACGGCCGGTAAAAATAGATCGTCGTCGACAAAGGGGAGACCTTTATCCGTGGCCTGGCGATAGGGACGAGTTTACGGACTAGTTGTGTGCAATAAAGGGAATAGGGTTTCGCGTGACGAAGAGGAGGAGGAGGAGGAGGAGGAGGAGGAGGTGCGCGAGCGCGCGCGTCGCGAAAAACGATGAAAAAGCTCCAGCTGGGATTTGAACACGGCGCATAAAGGGTGCAATGAGAGGACGAGGAGCGCGAACGAGCGTTCCTGCTTACTGATCCGGACGAGGAGCCGGAAATGCGGACGGGATGTAAAAGAGGCCTACGGCATGCTATTTTGCGTGCCATCTTCTGGAATCGATAGTCGTTCATTTAATTTTGTTCTTACAAATGGGTTATCAAAGTGTTACATTGTTGCTCGAAGCTCTAAAGAGACACATGTGTATCCTAGAACATTTATAATATAAACTATATTATATATATCTGTAATCATATATGTATATAATAATGTAATATATTAAGTTCAACTTTAAACGAGAAGTTTATCGCCCGATGCGAATCGCCCGTGTATTCTATAATTTTCAATATACTTTATTTATGATTTTATAAATGTGTGATTGTTAATGTTAACGTATTTCTGATCGGGTTTTTAAACACGATTGTAAAAAAGCAGTATATTACTTAAAAAAACGAACGATTTATATCTCGATATAATGGTTACTCGTTTGGATTACTGCTAATCGTACTCGATGGGGGAATCTGCGGAATCGATCAGCGCAATCTCTGACGTATCGCATCTGGAGACGTCACGGGAGGCATGATACGTTTCTTCACTGCAAAAAGTTCGATGTAAGTGGTGCCTAGTTTACGAAAGGGAGTAAAAAAGCAGAGTGACAAGGTGGGGATAAGGATTGCTAATAAAAAAAAAGAAAAGAACCTCTCGAATCGAAAGACGATGAGAGAGCGAGGTGAGAGGGACGCTGCAATCAATCAAACAAAGTTGTCCGAGAAAGACTAGAGATCGACACGAGGTCCTGCTTCCTGAAGGCATCGGAGGAGCCCGGGTGGCAAGGACGTACGACCTCCTCTCCCGCGTGACGATCCGCTTTCTCCTTTTAATCCCGAAAAAAGCTTCGTTTGCGAAATGTTAAGGGCTAAGCGATTGAGATTGGATAACGCCTAATACTCGATGCTTATTTCGAATTGGTTTGAAAAATTTTACATTATAGACATCGTGTAATTAAAAAGATTACATACGGAAGATATATTGTCACGATGTTATAACATGTATTATGAGAATCTATGAGTTGCCATAGTTAGTTAAAATTTTAACATTCTTGCAAAGCAAAGAATAAAATTTCAGTTAACTTCAACATTTACGTTTAGCTGTATGGTAATTTTTACCTTGAGAATAATTCGACATAGAAGGTCGTACACGTGGCGAATTTTACTATACAGACACGCGCGGTTAATGAATATTACATGGATTCAGAAAATGATTTGGAAAAAGTCTGTGAAAGGAAAAAAAGCTTATCGTGCTTTTTTTCGAATTGAGAAGTTACTACGATAAACGTAATTTACGCATTACATTGCACATGCGGTTACATTACGCAATTGCGACCGCCTTTATCGGTGCAAGAAACGCCAAAGCGTCGCCGGCAGTCACGCCGATATTGCGGAACGATTAAGGATCCGGCAACCCTAACTCGAGTTAGGGCGAACGAAGGCTCCGGAGCTCCGCGGTCGCAAATCACAGATTCGCATCGCTCGGTTTCCCGATAGGTCACCACACCACACCACCGCACACCGCTACCACCCACAATTCAATCACATAAATATCGAGCGCGCGCGCGCTGCCAGCCTTGAGATTCCATTCAATAACGAGTGACCATACGAACGAGACTTGGCGACGCACAGCAGTCTGGAAATGTGAAACTTATGTCAAAAAGTTCATTATTTCAGCTGAATATAAAACATTTTTAGAAGCTTGAAAATATACCCAGAAAATGTTTAAATATCTACGTATTATTAGATAAATCTTTAGAGAACAATCTCTTTTTACTGTCATACATCAGAATTATAACATTTTTTTGAATTATTTATTATCTATTACTATACTCAAAACGGCATTTATTATACAAGATATTTTTGAAAAATAAATAAAAGAGGTGCAAAGTAATTTTGGAAATTTACACCTAAAGTACTTCTAAAAATTTAAAATTCAGAGAATCTTCAAAAATGTTAAAAATTATTTTAATAATCAATAAAGCACATGGAAATGAAACGTCGATTATACAATAGAAATGATCTGTCTGTTTGGTCTTATTTTGCGATAATGCATTCTATTTCGCAAAACGAGGAATAATGAATGAGAAAGTAGGAAGTCCGCTGGAAAGGACGATACCTCGGATCTTTATTCCCGCGTATTAGCATAATAATTGCGAGACTGCTTTCTGTCTGATTTAAGCTGATTCAAGCAGATTCAAGCTGATTCAAGCCTGCGCACGTCGCACATATACGAGGAAAGCTCCGGTTTCACGAGTAGCCGATCATCGCGTCTCGAAAACGGATACGTCCGCGGTTTTTCGGCTGTTTTTGGGCTACCGGGCGGAAAAGAAGGTTACGACACGGAATTCGCCAGCTAACCCACTTGCCGGCTCCCAAACCGGAGATGCAATGCAACCGACATTGCAGTCGTCCTGCAGACTCACGACGGGACCGTAGCCGGAGAGAATTTGCACGGAGAGAGAACGAAATTAATGTTAACAAAATGGATGAATGTATTCAAGTACAAAAATAATCATTCGTATCGACACGAATCAATATACGAATCGAAAGAGAAAAAGAATTCAAGTAAAATGAACTTTACGGCAAGGAAATGATGTCACACACTCATATACAACGAAAAAGATGTATCAAGATAAATAGAAAACTTGTGTACAAGTTTGAAAATCTTAGCTTTTGACTTGATTATAAAAAATAATTACAAATAAAACTTAATTCTTTGACTGTGCAAATAGATACATAGTTTTCAGCGGTATTTTGAGAGATTTGATCATACATGCTAAATCGATATTCGAGAAGCCTGATTAAACATGGACTTGTAGCTTCTCAAATACTAATTGTGCTGGTAGCCTTATTTTCTCGAAACGATCTCAGGCGTTGATGAAGAAAAGCAGTTTTTCCTGCAATCAAATCGCATCAGGCGCCGACTGATGATAACCTATCAGGCTCGGAGATAACCGTACTGCGTTTATTATCTCGGATTAGTGGAATATTACTGTTTAAGAGAATTAATCGTATAACGTAACTGGGAACTCCATGAGTGAAGAATGTCACGTCCTAATTACGTATTGCACGCGAGACGTACTTACACTCGAGAATAAAGAATCTTGGGAGTGTGGATATATTTCAAATGCCAACGTAAATTCCATGACGCCAGCAACATATACAACACATACAATTAGCGATATATTTTTCGCGAGATTGTGGAAAACTTTATGATTATCAATATATAGAAGCTGGTAATAACATGATGATTTTACGATAACATTATTTTCTCGACGTTTAACTTATGCTTTGATCAGATAAAATTAATGATAATTGATTTTCGACAAATCTATCAACGCTAAAGCTCTATTAAATGTAGAGATAATAACATAACCAATTATTGCGTTAATTTAACCCATGATAACCGTGCAATTTGTTAAGTTGTTTTTAAGTAAAAAGTCTTTTATGTCAAGCTCTTTGAGTAAAATATTCAAAAATTGTTTAAGAATATTCTCATGCACATTTTGATTGTAAAAAGATAAAATGCAGTTGATATAACGGAAACGATTTTTCGAGTGATATTAATAGTCACTTTGTCGTTAGGCGACGAAACTGCAACGCAATCAGGAAGTCATCAAACACCCTGATAAGCATGGAACGCGCTATTTGATACGAATTCAATGGCATCGAATCTCTCGCGAGGAATTGCGATCGTATGACATTTCTCAGAGTTAGTTTGACAATGTCGTCCTACATTTTAACCCAACCTGAACTAAATCGCATTAGTTTTTTTGAAATCTTTACAACGGGCCGTAACTGTATAAAACAAGAAATTTATAAATTCCAATGAAAACATGAAGACTTTGTTCGACAATTTTCGTTCCGCGTCTACTCATTGTACAATTATACATAGAACAGCGTTTATTCAACAATGTTACCGTATTTATTGGTTGTAGAATTTTATGTTTATTGATCATTATTGATTGGCGGTAGGATGGTTGATTAATTGGCTGAAGAAAGCACAGTGTGCAGAAACGTACCAACATTGTAATGTATTAATTTTGAATTATAATATTCGTTTATTGCTCGTTACTGGCCGTTGTTATTGATTCTTTGTAAAAACATGAAGATAGACAAACGAAATAACGCACAAATTGGTCAATTTTTTAAGGTATTTCCATTAATCGCAATTAGTATACAGATGGGGATATATTCGCCTATACTACGCAAAAAGGAAAAAATGCAATTGTTCGACGAGCAACTACGCACCAGTTTGTAATAATTATCACGATACAACGTGGAGATTGCAGTTATATTTTGCAAGTCCATATGTAATAATGAAATTGCATTCGCAACCGATAACGGGCACACACGTGGTTTAGGAAAATACATAAGAATTACAAAATTTTTGATTCTCATTCAGTTGTGCTTTGTGAACATTTATGCTTTTTACTTGTGTGCGTCGTGGTACGAAGTTTCCTTTGACGGCTGGCGGCAAAGGAGAAGAAAAGAGAGAAATAAAGTAAGAACTCGAGACGTCGTCAACGACGACGACGACGACGACGACGACGACGACGACGACGACGACGACGATGACGACAACGTCGGGGGAAAAAGATTAAGACGAGCAGTGGAATCGTTATCAATGGTGTCAGGGTCCCGTTGGTTCGTTTTATCGCACAGCTATCCGATCGAGAAAGAGAGAGAGAGAGAGAGAGAGAGAGC
This sequence comes from Temnothorax nylanderi, assembly GCF_030848795.1. Lineage (NCBI taxonomy): Eukaryota > Metazoa > Arthropoda > Insecta > Hymenoptera > Formicidae > Temnothorax > Temnothorax nylanderi. The sequence continues at coordinate 321,059 of NW_027249239.1, forward strand.
CATTCGATTGTGCTTACCCGGGCTTAAAGTCGGCCACGTGATTGTGGTGATGGTGGTTTGGTCGGTCCCCGCCCCCCCATAATCCATTGTTTCAGTGGCCGTTAATTGTTATCGCTGTTATGTGACACGGTAAAAATCGCATCCGATCAAAGAACGAGGTTGATAAGCCCCCTCGTTGCCACTGCAGTCGATTACATCGGCATCGATAAGGAGGCGCATCGTCGATATGATTGCACATAGAAACGTACACACAATCCTTGGATTCTCGCTGAGTGAGTTTCATTGTTAGTAAGATAGAACGAAACATAACAAGAAATGAGAACATGCTGTATTTTTGGTGGCAAGAATCAAATGCAAAATATATTTTACATACGTATTTTCATTTGAATCTTAATATTATTCTTATTTTTTCATGTTCGCTATTAACACTCGTTTTATGTTCATCATTAACGTTATACTTCAAGAATGAATAAGGGAAATTTAAAGAACTTTTTAAATTTTCATCTATTTGTGATTTGTTTGACAAAATTCTTAAAATTTTTCAACAGATTTTAGAATTGGACATAATCCAAGAACTTTTAAATAAATAAAACATATCGTTTTGTAAAGAATATCATTGTGTTTTCTATAGTATTAAAAAATAGAATAGAATCGAGACAGAGATCGGGAATTGTTGCTGTACGAACTTATAAGGGATTAATGAATTTATATTACGAGCATATAAATAATTTATACTGCTGCAAGCGTACACAGTAAAAAATTTTGTGTCAATGGAAGTCCACTCTCAATTTTGTGTTAAAATAACTCATTCATCGTGTTATTTTAACACAAAATTGAGAGTGGACTTCCATTGACACAAAATTTTTTACTGTGTATAGATAATTTATACGCGCGTTGCTTCCATTTCTAGCTATCTAAAAATATATTTTGCAAACCGTTATTTCTTGATACACACTTGCGGCACTTTCGGCTGAAACATATTTTTACAATGTTTCCTAGCATGTAACGCGACACGTATAAGCGCACCTGCTCGCTTTGATGGATTATCTCGACCGATAATACGTTTATCTAATGAAAATGCGAGACTAAGGTACGCGTTTTTGTTACGTAACTGCTTACTGAATACGTCTGGCTTACACTAGAAAATGAATTCCATCGATTGGAAATAGAATGAGATTAATCAATTATATTATATATTACTTTTAATAAAACGTTAAATTCTTTAAAAGTTCACAATGGAATTCCAGACATTTATATCTTTATGAAACTTATAAATTAAGCGGAGCATTAATTAATACTTTCTTAATAAAATATTAAACCAGATCGCATGTACACTAATTATGTATAAAATAGAATAATATAATATATAATTCTGTCTGAGAGATATCAATATTCAAATTTTAGAAAAAATGATCGATAGTGAGTTAAATACACAGAATTCTTTGTTACGCCAAGTTACATCTACAGCTTTCTACATTTAAGAATTAAATTCATCCTTCTTTTTATTACGTGCATTAAAAATCCTTCAAATATATATCTAATTATCTTCTTATTGACCTTCTCTCTTAGTGCGAAAAGCTGTATGGTACTAGCTTTTGCAGATATGAAATTCGTCAATCGTTCTGTCAGCCGATTTTTCCATGTCTCTATTATCCTGCCTTTATTCTGCCTCCCTTTCCAAAAAAAAGCAATAATCGTCCTAGCGAGCGGGAGGCACTCTCGAAATCGGCTTGCCCAAGCGGGTACTCGTTCGTAACAGTTAGGAGGATTCGACGTCGACGAGCCGGGCGTCGCGACGCCGCGTGGGCGTCGGGGGCATCCATCATGCCCAGCGCGTGAATTACCACCGCTGCTCCCAACCCAACCTAAGAGATTTCCGAAGAAGGAGGTGGCGGTTGGATGGAAAGCGGGACGAGAGACTAACGGAGAAGTCGAAGGAGGAAAGAGGCTGTCCAAACTCGACCCCGCGAGTAGTTGTCTTGCAAACGACGACGAGGAGTTTCTCCTCTCCTCGTTCCTTTTCCTCTTCTTTACAAGCTCTCTTTTATCCCACTTCCGCTTTTCTGCTCCTTGTTCGTCGTATGTGTGTATGTGTATGTCGGATTAAACAGAAAACCCGATGATTTCTGACCTCGGCAGAGTAAAGCTTAGTCGAATCATCCGAATAATTGAGGAGCGAATCACTGCGAGTCGCCGAATGAATAAATTCCACGTCTCTTGCAGTTGTATGAAAGTTGTATAACGACTAGATTAATCGCTCGATCGTATTATATCGTGGCATAGCTCGTATTTAAAATCAACTGCATAAAAGTTGTACTAATTTAAGAATAATTTAACATGAAACTGATTGAAAGAAATTTGTGACACTTTTCTCTCTTTCTTTTCTTTTTTATCTATCTCCCCCTCTCTCTCTCTCTCTCTCTCTTTCTGCTTATAAGCTAAGAATAATTTCTAAAGGAATGACTCGTAACTTTAGCCCGGGTCAGTCACGCCGACAGTGACGAATAATGGATATTCTGTCGACGAGAGAAAGAAGAGAGAAAGAGGGATATAGAGCGGTGGGAGACGGAGGTCTGCCGCGATAAATTCGCGCTATATTTTTCACGGTGGAACCATCTCGTGCTTCCACGTCCTCATAACCGGCACAAATTGCGCAAAAATACTGCCACGTATAAATTGCGGCGAAATCGGCGCGCGCGCCGACAAGTCCGGGAATCTCCCGGATCTAATTTGAGCGAAAGCCTTTCCCGTTCCTCTGTGACCGCGTCGTCCCTTTCCTTATATCGTATACGTATCCAACGGACGAGTCTCTAGGTACATTTTTAACCCTTCTATTACTGCCAGGGAAAATTACGAAATTACTCCGGAGCGTATCTTTCCGCTCTATCTTAATCTTAACGAAGTAATTTTAATCTAGGTATTTATTTTAATCTATTTTATATTTGTTCTTTTTATACTTTCATGGATGTTAATGTAAATTTAAAAAGTGTTATAATTTTTACTTTCACTTACACATCGAGACATCGATTTATATATCGTAAGTAAGAATATTGAGGCAATTACAAATTATTTAGTTAAAACCAACGACTTTTTTATGGTAAAATTCTGTGGATAAAATCTCAGTGAATTCAGTTTCTCGGGAATTGTCGGCCTAAAAGGGAAACTTCGGAGAATAAGCAGCGATCAATTATCTGCACCTATGTCGCAGAGAACTTTCGAACTTTCCGGATCGGGATATCTACCGCGGTTTTTCTATTTGCCGATATTTCAGCCGCGATAAAGAGATCGGAGCATGGTCTAGACTGGCCGAGTCGATAAAGGAATCTATTACTGCCGAAAGAAGAAGAAGAAGAGAAGGGAGGAAAAGAGAATCCGGAGATGTGCCACTGACTCGGTGGAATCTCTCAGAATTTTCAGCTCTCCCGGCTATTACAATATAACGTTTCTTTATCTATACGGAGATGCCGCGAATATCAGAAGAGGGGTTGGACCCCTCCGCCGTTCGTTTCCGCTGGAGATTGGTAGTTTTTCTCGGGCTTTATTGGTAGCGCATCGCCGGAACACAGCGAACGTTAATATTGACCGCCTTTTTTCGATAGTGCCCATCGCGAAATCACGAAATTGAATTTATGATATACAGTGACGGAAGAGACGAACGGCCGCGAGTATTTCGGATTAAATCCTGCGAGAGCTCGTCCCGAGACGACTGTCTTCCTCGTTCCGAGAAAGTCGATATCGCAGCGAGAAGAGAAGTGGAGAGTAGAAATTGCACGCTTCAACAGAATTTCTAAATATTGCAATTTTATTCTTGATATTTTACTCGAAGAAGCTATTTCATATTATTGCAAGAATTTATTTTACGTTGCAAAAGAAGAAGAGCGGCTAAAAATATAAACTAGCTTATTTAAGAATCTTTATTTGGTAAAAGTTTTTATTTATAAATGGCTATCAAAACTAGAAGACTTTATTAATAAAAATTTCCATCATTTTATAGATGGTTCCTATAGCTGTGACTTTGCGACTCGAATTCTTATCAAATTTTGAAGTCTTGTTTGAAAGTGACGATCGAGACAAGATATCACTCGTTTCACTTAAGAAAAGTTAGTTCTTTGATTTTAGTCTATTTACGAAAGTGTCCCAATCTCTTTACCGATTCCCGGAGGAATACCCGTGTTAACATTTGGCTTAAAAGAAAACGCACTTGGTGAAAGCGATATACTTTGCGATTCGTGCGATCGCGGCCGTACAACTCCTGCGAATATGAGTTTCCCCGAAAGAAGACCTCGAGGGTTCCCCGAATCATTCGCTGCGAGTCTGCGAGTCGGCAAGGCGAGACGGCCTTCCCCTTTTCTATCTCGCAGCAAGGAAATGGAGAGGAAACTGATTGGAGCTGTTAACGTAAATACGCGAATGGATGTACGCGATCGGAAATCGGGATTAGTGAATTGGCTCACTGTTTCTCCCTTATATCTCCCAATGGGAGATAGTGCTCTCCGCGCGCGCGCGCGCGCGCGCCTCCTCCCTCCCTCTCATCCTCTTTCTCATCGTCCTTACTCCAGAAACCATCGTTTCGCCTTCCCGATCTTCGCCGCTCTATCTCGATATCTTCTTCGTTTTCTCCCTCTCCAGGCTCTCTTCCGGCTCACCACCGACCAAATTGAGTGCTCGTACGCCCGTTCGATCTTGCATTTGGCCGGCAGTCTGGATTTCTGATTTGAGTGCTCGCAATTTTCGGACGGTAGAATCCGCTTTACGCCGTTCGCACGTACGAGACTCTGTCGCGGTCTCTGTGCGAATTAATCGGACCCTCTCCTCGTTGTCGCGGTAATTCGCGCATTCGCAATTCGCCCCTGCTTCTTCACCACCGACGAGAAGATATTATACCACATTAACGCTATCGTTCTCCATAGCAAAGAGAAATTATTTGAGGGCATGAATACAAATTTTCGATGTAATCGAAAATGATTATCAACATTTGCATATGTAGTAATCACAGTAACCATTATTACGCTTTTGATAACGTGTGCAAATATATTATTTTGGAAATATGTAATTAAAATGAAAAGGGACCATGATCAAAGGAAATACAGAAGACAAATTACATTTTCTTCCGCTTAATTAATGTATGAGATTTTATAAATACACACGTAGAGAGAAAGACATCATTTGACATCATTTGAGATTCAAGAATAATTACAAAGTAACAAAAAAATGAAAGATCCTTTTGAGGTAAAAGCGAAGTCTTGCTTGTAACGGATCACCTTTACGTCAGCACGAAACGAGTGTCCTGGTTAAAGTGCATACAGGTAGGCGGTGCGTGGGTGTATATGTGTATACATATGTGTGGCTATAAGCAAGTGCACACTCGATCCTTCTTCGATCGTTCGGCAAATGCTTTTTACGAAATTGGACTCGTCAATGGAATTGAATTAATGTATACCGAGAGAGAAAAAGAGAGAGAGAGAGAGAGTTACACGCGCGGATTGGTGGGATGGTCTTGTTGGCAGTCTTCTAGGATGTGATCGGCTCTCGGTCACCATCTAATCACCTGAGAGCACAAACGTCGTCATCGATGTAAAACGATACCGCTTCTTTTGCGAGCCGCGTATCTATTTTATGCTTTACTATTGCTGCCAAACTTTCGTTTGGCATTGATAGCTTTTATCCGTTAACATGAATATGATTATTCTATTAAAAAATTTGTCACGTCAAGTCGAAGTAAGTTGGACCCCCATATTTCAAATAAAATTGCAAAATTCTAAAAAATAGTAATTTAAATCGATCTTTTAACACAAAATTTGTCTGAAATTTAGTTTTTTGTTAATTTTAAAATTAATATTATCTTGAAAAAAGGGATTTAAGTCGCTTTTAGTTGACCAAATACTAAAGCTGGATCTAATCTTTGCAAAATTTATTTTATCGAAGCATATAAATTGATGGTATTATTAATTTTCAAGATTGAATTTAAATTAATTAATTATTTAATTCAAATTAAACACCATATTATGATTATCTTAATAAAGAAGCGACAGATTTCAAATTTCCATTGCAATTCGTTTATTAAATTATGTTGAGGCAAGTTCAGAACTCGAGTTCACCGTACTAAGGACGGAGATAAAAGAGAAATCTCTATTGCTTTGCTAAAGAAATGGTTTTGTTTAATTTTAGGAAAAGTACCTCTATTCAATAAAATTTATTATGTCTATTTGCAAGAGAAAAGTTAAACTGTTAAATACCTAAATCTTAAATATCTTGTTAAATTATTCTCTCACATCCAATTGATTGACAGAATCCTGCTAATAATTTTATTCTTGTTTTTAAGATTAATATCATTTAAAGCCAGAGATATCGAACGACAATTTCTGCTTCATGTTTATTCTCCGGTGAAGTTAGAATGTATTATTGTTATCTCTGAGTCTGATTACGAGGTTCCTTTATTGCGCGATGAAAATTATTGTATAAGATACACGCGCGGTCTCTTGGCCTGCTCGCAAACCGCAACTTTGGTCCCACGTCCTTCTGATAAGAAAGACTTACAGAAGCGTAAAATACATCATGACAAGATAAAAACCACGTCCGTAAAAATTGATGTAGGACTTTGTTTCCTTCCGCGATTGTACGGTTATTTACAAACGTTCGCTATCTGTAATCATTTCCCGTCATGCACGGATTAAAAACTCCATTACGTTGCTATATGAGATAATTCGCATAATACGTTGTTAAACAGACAAAGATGTAAGCAGTTAGAGATAAATATGTTTATGGAATCATTGCAGATATTTATCATTTTTCTAGTAAAAGTTAATTGTGCTATATTATTAGTATTTGGATTTTAATTTGGATTTATTCGTCACATTATTCGAAAATTTTTTCTGTTGTGCATATAAAACATAAAAAGGTATTACGTATGTATTAGTATCATGCGTGTTGATATATTTTATATTATTATCTAATAAATGAATATACAATACTTTTTTCTTATTATGTTATATAAATTTTTATTTTCTAACTTGCGCTCTTCTATTTTTAAAAGCAAAATTGTGTAATAGAAATATGTTAGGAAGAAATCTATTTTTATAGCTCTCTATTTCACGACTTCTGTGTAATTTCGCAGATTTCCTATTTCTCTCCGTGCGCTCGATGGTATACGAAATGACGCATGCAGATCGCGAAATGCGAGTGCATGTCGAATCATTGAGCGAGCGCATACTCGAAGCCCGGCGATCGAGACAAATTGTTCGTTCAGGCCGGACCTGGTTCCTTTCTTTCCACGCGCGCATTAAGAATTAAAGCTTCCGTGCTTGTAGTTACCTAACGATCGTGATTTATTATTCAAACTGTCCCTTTCCTTGGCCGCCAATCATCATCGCAAATTCCCTGTGACGAGCGATCGCCCGCTCGTTTCCGCGTTCCCCGTATCGGAAAGGCCATTTGCAATCTGTCGAAACCGAGATGTAATTGATCGCCGGCAAGAATGCCTCGTTCCACGAGCGCATTGTACGCGTTGCGATATTATGCACACAAACCAAAAATGCGATAAGAGTTCCTTTTATCAGTGGCAAGTTTAGAGCTCTTCAGCATAATAAATTATGCGAGGCTTAGTAGTGTTAATAAAATAAAGCATTAGTGAAATATAAGTAAGTGCGATCATAAATTATTGGTACATATTTTAGCCATGTTTTTTGTCAAGATTATTAGTTTTCGCAATAGTAGATAAAAAGATTCATATCCTTCTGTATCGTTTGTTTACTAATTATACTTCTGCATGGACTTAAATGTTAACAAAATTTTTGCGATTTGTCATTTATTAAATCGCAATTAATAATCCTGTTCCAGAAGATAAGCTACTTTAATGACAAACTTCAAAGACACATAAAATTCGCGTTTAATGTTGGTTCTTGATTGCTGCCGTTGTTTGCCCAGATGCTCTGTGCCCTAGCGACCTTGAATCGAAAACTTACGAGTAATCGCGCTCGCGACATCTCGTCTTTCCGCTGAATTCGGCGTTCCTTATCATGCGTACGTATTCTGGTCCACGATGCGCTAGCGAATATCGTATAAGCACAAGAAGGACAAGTATATACGCTCCATATATTGCGCGTTATACAGTCCATTCGGACGCGAGATAACCGCTCTTCTCTTGCCCTCATCTAGACGACGGCGCGCGGTCATCTCCGTCGCGTTCTTTTCGCTCTTAGACGAAGGCTATTTCCACGCAGTTTATAGAGATTTTGGACGAAAGTGCCTGGCTTTATCGGCGGCCGAGAATCGCAGTCGGAACCCGAAGAGAGAGAGAGAGAGAGAGAGAGAGAGAGAGAGAGAGAGAGAGAGAGAGAGAGAGAGAGAGAGAGAGAGAACACGGAGTTCGTTCCGCGCTCTCTTGCCTCGCGCAAGATCGACAAAGTGATCGCTATCTTGATAACTCAGTCAAGCAATCTCGATAGAACATCTCCTTCTCTAAAGAGGGCATCTAGTTATGAATACAGATGGTAAATTTAATTAAACGCTAATCGACATTGAAAAGCTTTAGTTGTACTTTACATAATTCTAATTAATACCAGGAGAGAGAGAGAGAGAGAGAGAGGGAGAGGATGGCGATGATGTTTCTCAATGAGTACAGCATCTTATCTGATTCTCAGCTCTTTTTAGTTTTTATCAGAGTCTTGAAATTTTCTGGGCTTTAATGAATTAGAATTACCGGTTTTTAATTTTATTCAATACAAGGGAATTTTCTAAACACTATCGTCGTAAATATTTCTATTAAAGACTTGCGCTTAAATAGGATAATCACAAATTATATAGCAAAATTATTTCGCAAGTAGCCAATATTGTTTTTTTAGAAAGATATTTGGATTTAAATAATTGCTTCTATCGTACGAGTTTCAACTGCTTCTTAAGACATTATAATTTTACAAATTTACGTAATCTCTCGCAAAAGCTTGGGATGGATGGAAAAATCAGAACGGTGGCGCCGAAAATGTCTTCATCTTCGAAGCACAGCACCGATAAAGGCGGGTAGATGATGGGGTTATAAACTCCCGCCGTATAGTCCGCGACTGCACGACTGGAAATGGCTGATCGCCCCATCGGAGGGGTAGTCCCTCAAGCGCGAGTCTCTCACGCGGGGGTTAAAGGCGAAAGGAGTCTGGCGCTGGTGATCGTAAAAGCATCCCGTCGGCGCGATACCCCCCGACACACACAGCTTCTCCAACTTGTCGATAAATACTTTCGTCTTTCCGGATATTCAGAAGTCCGGCGAGACGATCGGTCAAGTTTGAAAAGAGTGTCGGGCAGTAAAGGCGGGAAAGCACTAAGCCGCGATAAAAATAACGAGGAGCTCAGATTTATATCGCGGAATTCATTTGTGCGACCAGCTAATTCGACGAGCTTATCAAAACCGGAAGCCAGCCACGGTGAAACAAAGGGAAAGATTCGTGCCGGTCTATTAAGCTTTATTCCGTCTGTTATACGGTCATTCGGACTGCGGTATTACGTCGCATCGACAACACAAGCGAAACTTATACGCTATAGTATATACCTACTATCCGATGGATGCGGGTCTCTTTTTTCGCGGATTCATATTGAAAGGGACATGTTGTGGGTGGAAGCAACGAACGCGATATGCGTCATGAAGGCGAGCTATTTCTTTCTGGCAGTAAAGAATACATCGCTTACATTTCCACGTTATAAATTTTTGGATGTTAAAGCGTCCGGTGCACATGTCAGATGTCCAAGTAAATTGAACGTAGCAGCTGGATGATAAATGTCTTGCAATTTTATGACTTGCCAAAATGTCATAAAGCGTTATCAAAATAAACTATTCATAACTCGATTTAGATATATGTATATGTATAGACAGGTACAAAACGTCCATTTTTTTAATAAACGAATTTCTAGATATATTCACCATGTGGTTAAAGATCTTTGTGCTCGATGGTCCTATAATAATATCATTAGAAAAAAAATGGATTTTTATGATTATTTCTCTGTCTAGTTAAAGGTTAACAATCTGCGACTCTGTTTTAGAAGGGCGACTTAACGAAACGATAAAATGCCGTGGCACGAGTTTGAGAAAGTTCTTCGAAGTACTTCGCGTCAACTTCCGCCTGTCTCGTTCGCGATATAACGGCCGTTTTAAAGAAGCCATTTTTATTTATCACGCCGTCTTCCGTGTATGTATTTCGACTGAAAGCATCCTTCGGCGCGCGCTCGTCTCGCCGACTCGCGCATCAGGAGACGAAGACGAAAGGAAATTGTTATCGCTTCGCGACACGGGTACTCTCGTATTAGGGTAGAAGCTTTTCGAAATTTTTCGGAAGATTCGGCTACTATACCCGTAGCCGATTCAATTTGCCTAATGAAGAAGGCAGGAGGGACGACGAGGAACTATAAAGCGCGGCTTCTATGATTCACTCTTCACGAATTGATTTTTTCGTGTATAGTATTCTCTTATTCTCTTACATACATACGGATAGTAAGGTAGTATAGATGCTATCTCGTTGTGCAAAAGGCAGAGACTGCTATATATCGAACAAGACAGTCTCCCTATATAATTTATGCGGAAGAGCACTTAAGTCCGCGGGAAAAATTCGAACAATCCTAATTGATTTACAGATGTATTACTATTACTCTAATATTGTTGAATACAAAGTCTCCTAGCATCAAAATTTCTCTTCTATTTACAACACTGTTTGATAATTATATTATTTTTTAAATTTTTATTTGTAAAACGACGTAACAAAATCAATTATTTAATAATACAAGATTCTTATTTGATTCTATAATGCGCGACTTTCTCTCTTTCTCTCTCTTTCATGTGTTGCTATTTTATTATATAAATCATTCTTTCTGTTCACAGAATTCTATACGCCACAACTTGTCGCTGCACAGCAGGTTCATGCGAGTGCAGAACGAGGGAACTGGTAAGAGTTCTTGGTGGATGATCAATCGCGACGCCAAGCCGGGAAAATCCGCCCGTCGTAGGTAAGTCCAGATTGCCGACAATTTGCCTCTCTTTCTGTTTTTCCGTCTCTTTTGACCGCGAACTGTCGAGAGCGCTGTGTGTATCATATTTGTTGCGCAGAGCTACCACTATGGAGAGCACCGGAAGTTTAGAGAAACGACGCGGCCGTTCGAAGAAGATAGCTGAAGCCCTGAGGAACGGCGGACTGTTAGCCGAGCCCACGTCCAGTCCCAGCAGCAGCGTCGGAGAGGGTCTAGACCTATTCCCGGACAGTCCCTTGCCGCCCGCCAGCGGATTCCAGCTCTCCTCTGACTTCCGGTACAAAGCTTTAATATTTTCGTTTAAAAGTAAAATATGAAATTTGCAAAATACGAAGATTTATAGTCGATAAGATATTTTGAACTACATATCTCTTTTTAATGGACTGTCATGTCAGTTGATATATGAATCGAGTAAATATCAAAACTGACCAAATCAATCTTTTTTTAATTTCGAGGGAATTTGATATACTTGCAAGTATTAGTTACGGGAATAGAATAGTGGTTTTAATAGTTTGGCAATATACGATCAAATGTAGAGTATAGAGTTAGATTATATTATATACAGTATACGCGCGTGCGCGCGTACATACATTTATATCATAAAGAAATCTTTATTATACATGTGTAAAATTAGAAAGATATTAGTTATAAATCTCAAGAAGAAGCTTAAGGCGAAATTAATTATTTTTATTATTCAAGTCCTCGCGCTTCAAGTGCTTCTTCCTGTGGCCAACTGAGTCCTATTCGAGCGGTTCTCGGGGAACCAGATTGGACCTACGCTGTCAGCCCGGAACAGCAACAGCAACAACAACAGCTAGGTACATATCTAATTTCGCTTTCTCTTATCCCTTTTTCCCTCTCTTTTCTTGTATATCTTGATATTTCTAGAATTTGTCTTCGAAAGTTGTACCTTCTAGCCATATTAAACAGCGTTACATGCATATAAGTTGCATATTATATTACTGAATAATTTATTTAAATTATACTTTATATAATTAGTATAATTTATTTATATTATACTAATTATATAAATATGGTTAATAACTGTATCAATCCTAATTGAAATTAGAGATAAAATGAACTTTTTGCTGTTCATTTATCCACGTGTCCGATAACACGATTAATACGTCGTGCATCATGTTCGATCCTAGCAGGCAACCTAGCAGATACGATGCTAGCAGGCAACCTAGCAGATACGATGCTAGCAGGCAACCTAGCCAAGACGATGAAACTGGAACCCTACCAAATGTACCCGACATCATCGCCGGCTAGTCACCAGCAGCAAACGGTCCCGCCGCCGCCTTATTACGATACGCAGTACCAGAGGAACAACGGCCTATGCACTTCGTCGTCCGCGTCCTATGGCCTGCCACCTACTCCGCAGTCGGTCAATCAGCAAAGATGTCCGATTCACGGTCTGCAGTCGTGCGCCTGTCATATGGTGAGTCCGAAATTTTTGGCGGATTTTTCGCGCGAGAATACCACAACTCTCCACAAAGGAGGACATCAGCGTTTTTATGTTGCGCATGTTCGGCCTGGCAATGTTGCAAAATCAATAAGGATCGCAATATATGTTTTACACAAACACGCACATACACACAGGCAAACATGTACACGAAGTATCTATGCTTCTATATGGCTTAGAGAGAAAGGATATAACGTTAACCGCGATGATAGCCAAGATGATTAATAAATATCATTTTTCAAAATGAATTATTTATTGAGATTAATTATAAATACGACCTAATCGAAAAATTATTATCGAAGGAGGATACAATATATTTTCTTCATGGAAATTGAGCTCGTTATTTTCCACGACGTCGATATTTTTACAACAATATTTTTGTTGTCTTGTGCGAAAAGATTTGCGATCGTGCGATGGAAGCTTATTTACATTTTATTATTGAAACTGGCTTAAAAAAGCATCATACGCTTATGGAATTGTATTGGAACGTATTTTCGATCGGTACAAATGCAAACACATTCGGGCCAAACTCAGAACAATCTGTCTAATTGATCAATTTTCACGAGATTGAATTTACTAAGATTAAATTATGCTAAAATTTATTTACTTTTATTTATGTTAATTATAATTAATTATTTTATTGCTGTGTGATATATCCGTCATATCTTTTTCAACAAAATTCATGTATTTGTCCTAGAATAGATCAAAACACATATATGTGAAATTTTCAATTTTCTGAGATTCGTTATATTTCTTACAAATTACGACAGAGAGATATAAAGAATAAGCAAATATAGAAAACTGTGATATTTGTACGAGGAAAAATATAAATGGTATACTATATTTTTCATCGTAAATAGAATAGAAATATATTTATATTTTATTTGTAAATCGTTGTTGATCAAGAATATTTATATCATAAATTACATGTTATAAGAAATTATATATGTTGCAGGCATAATACAAAATCAGGCATTTTAGAAAATGCCTATAGACATTTTACAATAAGCCGGCATAACGCCGTGTGTGTACTTACTTATAATGCAACGCATAGGTTTCGCTTAGATATTTGAGAAATATAACACTTTGTGTCAGTGCTAAGGGAAGTAACTGATATGTATGTATAGATATGTGTGTACAGTACACATGTAAAAAACTAATCTAACTCCAAGCCTATTTCAACCAAATTTCAATTTCAAGTTTTTAGGAATAGGCTTGGAGTTAAATTAGTTTTTCTATGCGGGGGAGGGGCGGAGCCCACGCATATACTTACAATTTTTTTAATTATATTATATGCAAGAATCATTTCTAAACTGTTATTTCTTATCTAAAACTCTCGTTATGCCGGCTTATTGTAAAGTGCCTGATTTTATATTATGCCTGCAACATATATAAATACAAATTGTTACGATCACGCTTTTGTCTTCATCGCACATTCTTTTTACAAATTCAAAAATTAGAACCTGAGTCCCATGTCACCATCTGGTATGTCACCGTCGTATCAGCAGAGCGAGCCCAGTCCAACACTGAGCAGAAATCAACAGCAAACGCTGCAATACATGATTCAGACACAGCGTCAACAGCAGCAACAACAGCAGTCGCAGCATCAGCCGGCACAAACTGGACCGGCCGGTCCTAGCCCACCCAACACGCCAACACCCTGCCCCGCCACAGCCAGCACTATGATGGGTCAGCTGATGGGTGCGCTCAATCATTCCGCCCTCGATGATCTTAACATCAACATCGAGGCGATGCACGGCGGCTTCCACTCCACTGTTGATGAAGTAAGTCTGATCATGCTCCGTCTGTTACTACTGATATTGCCATGGCCTACGTCTGTTACTACTAATACCGTCACGAATAAGTTTTTAAGAAACTTGCATAATTTTTAAATTAGGGAAATCATTTCTCGTCTGCGCGAGCATTCTGAGGTTTCCTAAATTAAATCTACAACAATTTGTTGTAAAAAATAAAATATAAATGCGAAGAGTTTCTCAGTTGAGATTCCTAACTGTTACGCAAAATTTATCTCAATCGTCACACAAACTATTAATCCTTAGCTGAAGAATTTTATTTACCAAATCTATAGTAATATTATTAATTTTTATGAAATTATCTTAGAAGAAAGATCTTATATATGCACGGAAAAAAAATGCTGTTTAATTAAAAAAAAAAAGAAGTTGCTTCAATTAAACGTCGACGTCACGGGCTGCCACAGACATAAAATAGGCTGCATTCCGATATTTACTGCCAGCAATTGTCAGTACTGAAAATCTATAGTATACGTGACGTAAAGTATAGAAAAATATATAGATTTTCAGTACTGACAGTGAATATCGGAATGCAGCCATAGTTAATTCAATTGGATATTATTGGGCCAAATATTTGAATTATTAAAACAACTATCTGTTTTTTGTTCATTAATATTGATGTTGCATCAATAGATTTCATCTCGATTACACTGATGCTGTTGATACAATATCATTTTTTTCCGTGTGCACAAATACGTACACTTTAGTAAGACGAAAATTTCGCGGACATTATTAGATAGTTAAAAAAATAATTCTAGTTTAAATTCTGCAAAGAGTTTAATAAATTCATGTTACCGGATAAGGATTGTTACAAGAGGGAACGTTGCTTTGTAACATGTACGTATAAACGCGCGATTCGATACGTAAATTGCAGGTAATTAGGCATGAGCTGTCGATGGGTGGCACGCTGGACTTTAACTTCACGCAGGGAGTGATGGGCACCGTGCAGGTCAGCGACGGCAATGTCGTTGGCCAGAATGGTGGCGTCGTCTCTCAGAACACGGGCGTCGTCATCGGCACGACGACCGGCAACGCGCCGGGTGTCTACGTAAGCACGAATGCGGCAGCCCCCGCCGCGACCCCCTCGTGGGTTCACTAGCAGTTAACCCCCCTGCCCTCAACACCCCCGTCGTCCTTGCCGATGCCGCTGTTGTCCGACGGATCGCTGGATAACTTCTGCGGGATGACCGAAGGGCAGCTCATCGGTGAGTTCCTTGAGTTTGAATTTCTTGATTTTCAAGTTATCGCTTGTAATCACAATTATATATCGAGACATAACATCGATAGATTAAACCGTGCAGTCGTTGGTCGCCCGGATTTCGATTCGGGGCAAGGTTCGTGCTTATTTCTTAGGGAAAAATTATAGAAGAATTATAAATTTAACTATAATTCGGTGATAATAGATTTAAGCAGAGTTTAATTTATAGCGACTCTACATAAGATCATCCATGTAAGATTTTCTAAAAATTTCACTCATTTTTTACATTTATCACTAGTTTACTTCTGAAGCTAATGATGAAAAAGAATTCACTACCGTGACATATTGTAATCATTTCACATTAAGACCAAATGAGTGATCCATTAACTCGATAATTCGTTCTGCTTTGTCGACTTTCATAAACAGAATAACTCCGACTAATTTCTAGGTAATAGCTTCACTTAAATGCATTACGTAATCGTGAAATAAAGGAAAGACGTAAATCTATGTCATCCATCTGTTAGATGTTAGAGTCCGCGAATCGATATCACACACACACACACACACACACACACACACACACACACACACACACACACACACACACACACACACACACACACACACACACACACACACACACACACACACACACACACACACACGCACGCACATATATTCTCACGTGGCTGATTAATCATCCAGAAGTTCACTCGGGATCTTTCGCGAACTTTCTTTCACGTCGCGTTTTCGATCATGAAACTATGAAGGGAGGAAGATATCCGGCGGATGCAAGAGGGAATGGAGGGCAGAGAGAGCGGGTCATTGATTGCCCCCTCGTGCACGCAAAATAATATTTGCATACTCGTGTCATAACAGTGCTCAGCCATATGGTATTTAATAAATCGCTTCGACGTTTTGTGCCTCCGTCCCCCGATCCTCTCGGCCCCCCGTACCCCTGCCTTCCACCATTTCGTACGTGCCAACACATTCATATAGCTGCAACCCATATTCCAACGGTGTTTTGTGCGAAATCGCTATTGACTTGAACGCGATAACAATTACATCGCCGCAGGCCGCGAATTTTATGGAAAGCCTTAACACAATATTGCTGATGATCGCGATCATACGAAAACAGTCGCATTTTGTTTGACGAAGAAGCGAAGCGAAGCAGCGAAAAAACACTCGCGCGGGGCCTCGATTTTCTCGCGAGGACCGAGTAACACGCGTTTACACGTCGTCACGTTTAGCGATAGACGCGAGTTCTCCATTTCCATGACGTACTTGCGTCCAAATGTAAATTTCATAGTAGATAAGAAAAAAATGTAATTGATGGATCAGTAGATCTGGCCCGAACAGCGTATTGATAATAGTTAGTAGACAATACTTTTGAGAAGAGTAGCTTAATTCTTAGTGTTTAGAAGAAAGTTACAAGTTATATGTTACAAAGAACTGTATAGAAGTGTAATCAGAAAATTGGTTTCTGGAAATAAAATTAGCAGATGGAAAATATGAAAAGTGTACCTGTGTTTTTAATACAACTCACACATAAGAAAATAAAATTGTTTTAAAAGTCAAGCTGAAGAAACAATTCACGAATGGCTCGACTGTTCACGCGCTTACGAGACGATAATCCCTTCTACATCATTTCCCAGAGTATTTTGTTTACGGCGTGCTCAAATATTCACGTCGCTTTGCAGCGACCTTGGACAATTTACACGAAATTACACTGGCAATCGCGCCCACAGATAATGCGATCTGTCTCTTTCTGCAACGGAGTATTCTGCATACATGAAGCTGGCGATAAAAATTAAAACGTTTTCACGTTCTTTACGTCGATTCCTTTTTTTTTACACCTCGCTCTCTCTTTCGTTAACGGAGGAAGAGGAGGAAGAGCAGGAGGAGGAGGAGGAGGAGGAGGACGAGGTAGAAATGTAACGTGATTTCTCGGAGAAAATCGTTTTTGCTGTTAGTATATCGCAACAAAGCGACTAAAATAACTGCCACTTCGCTATCGGTGCCTTTTAATCTTTAATACACGCACAAAAGTGCAATGTAATTATAGCTTTATCCTACCATCTCGTCTCGTTGTCCTCGTCGTAATCATCATTGTCGTTGTAACATTAATGAGGATAAAAATGTCGTACGAATGCACGGATAAACGTTCGACGATATTAATCATACGCTAGTAATCGCGTTCTGGCGTGTGCTTTCCGGTAGCCAATTGCAACTGACTGGATGTTGGCTTCCTCTGTGCAATCTGCGTAGTTGCGTGATCGACGCAATAATGTTTTTCGAGTGTTACAAAAAGAACCGTCGAGAATGAAACGCAACTGCCCACGATTCATTGACAAACCTATAACGGTTCTCACACTGAGAGAAATTAGTGACAACAAACATTTTGATTTGCTGCGGGTAGCAACCTTTTGTTGCAATAGCAAAAAGTTCGCTACCCGCAGCAAATCAAAATGTTTGTTGTCACTATAATGACAAATATTTGCTAATACAGCAAATCCTTTTTCTCAGTGCAAATCATTACAATTCTTTAACAATGAGATAAAAAATATGAAATTAAATAATCAAGGATTAAGCTAACAAAATAAAAAAAATTAAACAAAACATGATATAAGAAGTCGATAAAATTAATGAAACAGAATTTATATAGAATTGAATGTAAGCGTATTTCATGCTTACGCTCACATTTTCACTCATTCATGCGATCGTCAACTATGCTGATCTCATTTTCGTCGGCCGCGGATTTTTCTTGATCTTGCACATCATCGTCGAGCGCGGCAGCAAAGCGCAATGCGGCAAGCAGGCAAGCAGACAGCGAGAAAAAATGACGCGAGCGTTTGGCCACGCGAGCGGATCATTTTTTCCCCCCGGACAACCTCTTTTGGCGATTGCACTCACATGACAGCCTACTTTGTTGTCCCTACGGGCGCGGATATTATTTACACGGCGGAATATCGGCCCGAGAGAGATATTAGCTTTCAGAAAAATATTTTTCAGAGTGGTGAACGCGCACGAGCGACGAAAAAATACCGCCCCCGGGCTTACGCCCCGGTATATTAACGCTTCCGGCCGTTCCAGTAGTTTGTTGTGCGTATGAAACCGGTATGCACACCGATCTCCGTTAGTTTCGAGGGGGATCGATGTCTTTTTGTTTCCTCTCTCTTCCTTCCTCGCTCTCTTTCTCTCGCAACCCCTCTCTCTTCCTCTCTTTCTCTCTTTATTTTTTTTCGTCCGACTGTATATCCATTTACCGTCTGGCGGAAAGGGCATAAATTCGAGGGTTTGGATAAAACCGATACCGCCGCCGCAGCGAGCGAAGCGCAACGCGACGCGTAAGAAACGCGCTTCGAGGCACGGACGTTTCAACGTGGCGGCGATGCTGCCGTGACGGTGACAGGAAAAATTCCGCGGTAATTCTTCGCGTAGCATGGAAAAATTTCTCCCATCGTTTGAGAAAATAATTTCAATCATTTTTACGGGCTAAAATTCCCCCTAAGGCAGTAGCGGAAATAAATTTATTGAGCTTGAAGTCTGAGATTCGATCTGTGATAATTGGCACTTTATCCTAAAACGTAGTTGCTTTATATAATCAGTTAATATCACTAACTGCAAATCAGGGTAAATAAAAATTTTCATGCCGTTTTCTATATTCAACGCCAATGACGAAACGTCATTTTCTCTCAAGCAACGGGTAACAAGAAGAGGGTTGATAACGTGATAATCTGAGAATCGCTTCGTTTTATCGAGCGCGACGATAAAGGAATGAGGAGAAGTCCGGCCTTATCCCGCCATCGCCCTGTAAAACTACTCGCGAGAGTAGTCTCGGCCACGGAGCGGAAACTGCGAAACTACGAGAAGCGTCCCTCATTAAATGAGAGCGCGCTCGGCGAAACTTTTGTCGTCCGAAATAACAATGGAGTCTCTCGAGCGCCGGATTATTTCGAGATCACACGGTACATGACTCTAATTGAACGACTTCCGGTCGGCGTCGCGCTAATGGAGAACAGATTTTCGGATCCGTGCCGCTCGTAAACTCGCGGTCGAAACTCGAAACTCGCTCGGTCCCGATCAGTTCCTTCGCGAAAACTTCCCAGTTAAAACAAAAAAGCACCAAGGAAGAAGAGAGGGGGAGGGAAAGAGCGACGCGCGGGAAGGAGAAGGCGGGCAGAAGGGGGCGAAGAATAGGAACAAAGTGGGCAGATAGGGGGAAGACCAAGGGATGCAACGATAGATCGAGGTAGAGAGCATGTAGGTTGCGGAATGAGGGAGGACGGGTCGCGCTCGCCTGACAAGGTTGGATGGCAAGGGAAGAAGTCTTTTCTTTCTCCCGTCCCCTTCTCCCCGTCTCTTTCTCTTCTCTCCTCCACCAACTTTATAATTCTTGCGACGCTTTTGGGGAATGAGATTGTCGGCGGCAGGGACGGACGGAGGCGGCCAGGGGGTGGCCGGGCTTTAAGGTAGTCCGCTGGCGCCAGTGACGTCTGCCGAATAGCTGCTGACTCCCAGACTCCTGCAGTTTCGGCTAAGTGGTTCCCTTTTGCCCCACTTGAGCGTTTGTGAGCGCACACCTTCTTCCTCCACACCCGCGGGAGCGCGCCTATCGACGACGAAGGCTGATGAATGCTCGATTTTCTATCGACCACGGAGAGAGAATCATAGGGCGGTTTAGGGGCGACAAATACGTTAAAGCTTTCTATTAAGAAGATTTCAGCCTTGTAGGTCAAGGTTTAGTCGTTCGCATATGTGATGAAAGATTGCTCTTTTTATACGTGAATGAGAGAAATTTTCATCTTGGAGGAATCCGGAAATGATAAGTATTAAACTTTATGAATTGTTTAAGCTTTCAATCGCTGAGAAACTTATCGTATTACGGAAAGATAATATAATCGTTTTTTTCTATTGCAATATGCATTTTTTAATACTTAATAGCTAAGAAGATACTAACAGTAAGTAATGAAAGAAATTTAATGTTGGGCAATATGAGAAATCGTATTTGGATCTGTTAAATAATTTAATAGTTTAGCAATAAAAGTAAGCTACGTTAAAAATAGTTTAACATAAATAACTCAATTTAACATATGCTTACTGTAAAATGTACATTAGAAATGATAGTGGAGAACAAAAACTTCATTTAATGGTTAGCGACATCGCGTTGCGATTTGGATGAATCGATTACGACAAGAGAAACGTGCCACACGTGTCAAAATTTAATTACATTCTGCAGACGATGACTGACGTAATTGAATGCCGAACGGTTGGTTTATTAAAGTTTCGAGTACTGCTGGATCATCGCCAATCTTATATTAGTAAGCAAAAGAGCTCGCGAGTCATTTAATCCTCACGTTAGAGCTCGTTACTATCTCATATTCAAGGCCATTTTAATACGTTTTTATTTAAAATACGTTATTTAATAAAATAAAAGAAACTAAAGATAAGAGACGTTATTATTAATAATTATAATATTTAAACAGTTTTTAATTCTACTAAAATGATACATGACATCTTTGGAAATTTTAATTAAACTACAATATTATATTTGTATGATAGTAATTTAGAATCTTTCAGTTGTCAATTGATTTTACGTCTATGTGCAAATGCGCTCGCGCGATGACTTAAAATTCAAAAGGTTCTAAATTCTAAACTGGCGTTTATAATCTGCTTGACCTCAGTATTTTATATTGAAAAAAGTTATACGCGCATCCACGTGTATTCCCTCAGTAGAACGTACGAGTCGACGTCACTCGATGAAAAGGGCTCGAGCTTTTTTCTGGGTCAAGGCTCAACCCTTTTGTACTATTTGCAGCCCCAGAGAACGTGTCTTAAAAATGGTTAACTGAAGATCACACATATCGTGTGAGCATTTATTTTTCGTCCAAACTTTGATCGCTATAATCTTATCCAAATAAAATATTCATGAAATTCTTCGCATATTATCGTATAATATATAGAATTACACGTATATTTTCTTTTGGTATTGTAATGTATGTACATAGTCTTAACTCTTTTTTCTTTTTTTCTTTTATACTAATCTCTTTTTAATTAAACTACATATATACTTCGAGGTACACGGACTG
Organism: Temnothorax nylanderi; assembly: GCF_030848795.1. Classification (NCBI taxonomy): domain Eukaryota; kingdom Metazoa; phylum Arthropoda; class Insecta; order Hymenoptera; family Formicidae; genus Temnothorax; species Temnothorax nylanderi. The sequence goes on from NW_027249239.1 coordinate 342,626, forward strand.
CAATTTATCACTGATTTTAAACGTGGTTTTCTTAAATAGGTACTTCGTCAATTAAACGGCTGTTCTTAATTATCATTATTATAAGTTGGCAAAGGGGGATACATTACTACCATAATACAACAGTACTCCCGGTTACGGCCAATTAATCTCCCCTGACCCAGAAAGGAATTGAACTATACGTTTAGAATCGCCAATGTTACCGGGAAAACCGGCAGGGGTGACACGGTTGTAGGCCGCGCGCAAGATCGCCGTTAGTGTCACCGCTAGTGTAGGGATGAATATAAAAGCAGCGACGATACGTCTCGTCGACTGCGAAATTTAAGATGAATCGGTACGTTCTTGGCCGACGTTCCACTTTTGGAAAGTTTCGTTTATTCGTTTTCTCGGAAAGACAAATGTAGTTTTGAATGCAATTGGATAGCGCCTCCGTTGAAGTATTTAGGTTGAGTTACGGTCGCATAAAGTTAAACAAGTTGATCAAACCAAACTTAGAATAACTTCGACGTATAAAAAAAAAAGATTATAAATAAAAGACTCCTTCAACGCGTTTTATAGAGAGAAAACTATATGACAAGAATTTTCCTTCAAATTTGAGATTACTCTAATGTGCTGTGTCTTCTTTTCGTTATACAGATTATAATTGATAATTTTGATAATTTTAATAATAAAGAAATATTTCATATATTGGATTCAAATTTTCAATATTCTTGTTCTTACGATTAATTTAGAATTTTTTACAATTTATACTTGCATCGTTACAACATATCATTATATCAAAATTTCTCTATGTTACGAAAGTAGATAGGCAGTACTATGACACTTGTCATTCGAGTGTGTATAAATCGATCCATATGTTTCGTCTTCAGACTGCGCGATGACTACCGTGCTGCAACGACGACATCGCAAAAAGCGTATGCATAAAAGAGGCCTAACGCTCCTCGAGACTTCTTAACCCACTTTTCTACGGAACCTGCGGTTCGACGCCGAGCATCGCTCCCGATCCATCGATCAAACGTTCGATCCGGTTCTCTTACTCTAGAAAACCGCGGTACGTCGTTCCACGTTACCACGGTTACTACGGAATCGCAACAATACTTTTTACAAACTTTTCGTTTGAATTACAGTAATCGGTGTCTTTCTTAAAAAAAGTTTCGCCTACGACGAAGCGCAGATAAAGATTATATGTGATATATTTTTATACATTTCAGCCAACAGCTCATCCAATTTGATAGAAACTCGAAAACCGCGAAACTTCGGCCGATATGCGCGAACTCCGGAATACGTAAATTCGTTGGAGCATGTTTGACTGACGTGACGCCACGGTGACTCGGTGTCCGTTCCACGGAGAGATCCACTCTCCTCCGTTTAACATCGCAATACCCGTTCTGGTCACTTCGCGGCCTCTTCCGTACTTGCCCCTATTACAAGCCCGTAGGAGTGGTACTCGAACTAGGCGGCCTCGACGTTTCCTCCATTAATGCCAATAAGGAATGCCGCCCGGTGTGCATTCCTTCAAGCAGAAATGTCGCGATGTCGCGGCACAGAGGAAAGGGGCGGACAGCGAGAAACCTAAAGAGTCGCCAAAGGGACGGGACACAAAAGGATTGCATAAATAGAATCGCAGCTTCCTTCGTGCATGCACACATCGTGCACACGCGCGCGACTGTCGTAACGGCATACGTCGGTCAATAACGGCATTCCGACTCGCAGGAAATTAAGAACGAGCCGCGAGCATCTCGACGTTTCCAGCTTCTGCCCTTAATCAGGAATAATGTTCGCGGGGAGAGACGAGACAAGATATAAACGCGAGAGGGCCGCGTTTTAGTTCTCAAGGAGATTCTCTCGCCGCTTTGTAACCTTATTCCACGATGACTATCGAAATGCTAATAATCCGACGTAAATCTTAATTATTCCTCATTGATTTGTGTAGTGACGTTTTGTTACAGAGATATTTAACGTGGGAAAGTTAAATGGATTGATGTTCTTAAAATCTTTGTTTCTTATGGAAGAAAATTATGTTCTATGTAAAGATAACTTTTATTTACAGAGATTTCTACGTAAAATGATTATCTTAATTGAAAACTGAAGACCCCGATAAATCATGGATGAAAATTAAAGTGCAAAAGATGTATCTATTTATAAGTAAGTCTGCGTAAATTATATGGAATAATAAGAGGCGCGCAAACTATATGAAATTTAATTTTTAATTTTCAGCACCTGGATTATGGAAATATGTACTGAAAAAAATTCATAAAAAATATCCACACGCATAACACGACATATTTTGTCGCAGCATGCATCGTCAATACGCGATTCTAATTATTACTTGACACGCATGCTCCGGTTAAAAAGTATACTGCGAAAAAATTAATTTTTTTATAAATGAATTTTTACATTTCAACATAACCCTTTTCCAAGCCGATCCTTTTTCCTGTGTATTGAGACGAAATTGACTATCGCGTGTCTTCGGCAATCGGAATTTCCTTTCCGTGGTCAATTATCTCGTTGCTGCTACTACTAACCTTATCCTAAGAAAAAAATAATATAGAGAAAGTAACCTAATCATAAATGATATAGAATTTACTGCTGCAGACGTCCGGTAATTGGAATTCCACTTTCTGATCAGTTTTCTTATTTTGCCGCATAATTTTATTTCCAAAAAATTACGAGTAAGGCATTCTAATTGTAAGAAATCTTCTACGAAAGAAACAAAATAATTTGTAAGGAAATTCATGACATAATAAGACACACTCTTCACTCTTGTAAGAATTGATTTTCCGGAAGTTGCAACTAATTAAATTATTTACTGATGCTCGGACGATGATAATGTCGTATTAAAATTAGGAAAAATCGGAAATTTTAAGGAATTAATTATCATGTCCTAGTAGGGTATGTATTTCTAATGAAACAAAACTTCTCCCATTTTCCTTGGTTTTTCATAAAAGTGACAAATCTGGGGATTATAAATCTTTTCTATTTGATTTCACAAGTTAAAAAATGATGCCTGACGACGACCTGAATTTCCCTAGTTTTCAGTAAGCCCTTCGTAAGTGTAATGACGTAACTATAACGTCGCAGTAACGTCTGCGAGGTTGAAGTGCGAAGAAGGGCGCCAACCGACGCTTCTAGGGGGTGACCGGGCTTGCGGTCTTGCCTAATCGAGCGTGCGTTTCCGATGAATTATTCAGGATCGAATACCAGTCTCTGAGCTGGCCGTCCTTAACCGTTAGGCGTTTATTCTCATTATGCGCCTTGCCTGTCCTGTGTTTCGTACGAACGCGTCGATAAGACGCCCTTCCTAATATCTCATACCCTGCGTCCTTCCAACTCTCGGAAATTCTCGCATTAACCCTTTCAAGATTTCGGGATAATATATAACGTTCTCCTGGGAAATTTGTTCCTTTCGAACTTGGAACTGAAAAATTTATATAATTTAGCTTAAAATTAATACGTTATAAAATTGTTGAGATATACAATATGAGCTCTGTTCCAGCAAGAATAGAATTTTTAGTGAATCAGTTTTCAGTAACAGGTTTTTAAGTTTTTTATGGTCCTCAAGTTATAACATGGATTCTCTCCATCGAACAGTAATAAAAAAATATTCAAATTAAAAACCAATCGCCTGTGGATACTTTTTTTTTTTAATAAGGCGAAAGTGAGCAGTCGACCAACGGTGCGCGATACTCTCACGGGAACGTTGCGGAAAAATACTTTCGGAATTCGTGAGCAATATTTATATCTGACACGATCAAGCAAGACGGCCACGCGTTTCTGACGCGTTGTAGGCGCGCACACTACAGCATGCCCCATTAGAAATTCTAATCGAACCACGACGTTTACACACGCCTCTCATACGCGCGCTGCGATTGGTCGACCAGTCGTTTGCAATAAACCTGTCTGCTGCGTTTCAGTCGTAATTGCGCGCACGATCCATAAATCGTGCGGCGTAGAGGTCTCAACCTCTCCTTTTTCCCTCCTTCTCGTAATATCGTTAAAATTTTTAGCACTGAATAATTCCGCAGTTATCTATACCCCGTCGATAAAAATCATTGTTCTCTTCGTCGTTCTCTAATATTCGCGATTGGGGAGGCACGTGATTATGGTCCATCCTGTATATTATTTCTTACGCTATTTACCTATGTGCTAATAGTATAATTTACTTTTTGTTGATCTTTTTCTTTATTATTAATTATCTTGATTTTACGCGATTTTACGTGTTGAGAGAATAGATAAATTAATATTCCAAGATATATCAAATAAATTTTGCGATCCTTCTTTCCTTCCTTCCTTCCTTTCAATTTTTTAAACATGCAGAAAAATTTCATAGTCGATAGCTATGTTTATGATGACCTGACTTGATGAAAAATTGATTCTACAACGCGGCAAGAGCAATTGAACGCGGCTGCTCGATGATCACACAGTGGGACGGACGGGTAAAACGGGAGGAAATAAGGAAAAATCACGGTTATAAGAGTGGTTTAATTGATTTTACAACGACCGACGTCGCTAAGTAGACCGTGATAGGTTCTCGGTGTCACGCATCGATAACCGCCCGGCTGCTTTTTAATACACTCAGGTCTTACGCCTTTCATTACATAATTTCGCGTATGTGGGTCGCGAGCAGGAATTAAATCGATATTGAAAACTACGCCGGAATTAATCCCCACTATAAAAACCTGTTTTTTTGAAAATTCCAAGCGCTGTAACGGAATTTTAAACCTAAATTCAAAGAGAGCTCAAGTTATAATTGTCTAATCAATAAGTTGAGTTAAAGAAATTTCCGATCAAAGAAAACGTAAAATATCGTATACGCTATAACGAGAAGTTTCTTTCTTATAAGAGTTCAATCCAATGATTTAATTACATATCTTTCAGCCTCTTATCTTCGCTTTTTTTTCGTTCCAAAATCCCTGAACAATTGAATCGTTACATAAACTACTTGGTTCAGCAACTGAACGTTATTGAAATTTTTTAAGTGGCACGAGTGGCACTTCAATTTAAATAAATTTAGATAAATAGACATCGCGCTTTATGTGCTTCCAATAAGCGATATTCGACAAATTGCGCGGACTTTATCCAATAACTGGGTCATTGTACGTTCGCGCTATGAGAGTATCGAACATGCGAAGCGAAACTTACAGCTGTGTAATTAGTATGACAACGTGTCTCTTCTCGACTAAACGTCTCGTCAATCGATCGTTCGTTAGATGGTAAGCGGACACCCGCTAGCTATCATGCTTGGCGCCTTGGCCTACGCACTTTGCTTGCGTAATTCCCGCGATGCGGTATTAGGCTCTTCCTCAGCCAAGGCGAACTTCGTCCAAAAGTATGTGCGGTATGCGTGTTCTGTATGGTCATATACACACGTGTGTGTCATCTGTATGCGCGGATCCAAATACATATATGCGTACGGATTTTTGTACGTATGTAGATTTTTCCGTGTGTGTACGGTTACACAAGAATGTCCTACGTATGGTTGGTTTCACAAGAGGCGAGACTGACTTAAAATGCGCCTTCGTTATCGGGACTTTTGGCCGAGCTAGTCGAGGTTCTCCAGCAGCAGGGAATAGAGAGAGAGAGAGAAAGAGAAAGAGAGAAAGAGAGAGAGAGAGAGAGAGAGTGAGAAAGATGTCGGCGACGATAATTTCGAGCGATAAAGCGCCGCGGCGTTTTAATAAAAATGTTCCCGGACCCGATATTTTATTTATTTTTGATATCCAGCTGGCCGCGTGCGTTCTGAATGTGTCTACACTTGACGTGCGTAAATATTTGTGACTGGTACGCTCTTGCTATTGTCGGGCTGAACGGTTGATTAAAATTTTAGGGTAAATATATCCGCCGGCGTATTTTTATTTTACGCGTCCGTTTCCGCGTTATAATATACCTTCATAATATTTAGTTTGCGCTTTTATATCCGCCTTGTAATCCTCGTAGCAATATATATACATACAAAATATCTTACACTTTTTCCGCGTGACGATTTAAAACTAAAAATCTAATAAGTTTTCATTATTTCCTTTTAAACTTCCTTAACTTGACAAATATAATTGAAATATAATTAGGCTTAAATTTTATGATAATATAAATCAAATACCTATAACATTTTCGATTATAAGAAAACTTTCATTAAATACAATCTTGCATATATTATAAAGATTCCCATTTAATATTATTACGTTACAATAAATTTACCGTACGTATAGAGGCTCCAACGTTACTTCCGCAAGTTAAATTCCATTCATTTTTATGTTAAATTAAATGAATATTATTTTTGCCTCTCATGAATCTCTGGGGAAAATATAAAAAGAATTTTATTATAGAGTACGAGTTTTATAAAGTAGTTAACCGCTTGCGCTATACTGACGAGGTAATTGCTGACTATACTACCGATTATTACTACTACTGACTATACTACCGACGAGCTTGTAAGAGATAAGTCCATGATACGTCTCAATGGCTCGATGTCCCTATCGTTTCATTGTGATAAATGTCAGTCAGAATAAGTGCGAGCGTACCTGCGCGCATGTGGCTCGAACGCGCAGCAGATTGGACTGACATTTGGCGACTACACAGTGCGGTATGCAGTCTTGCTACGCACGTAGTGATGCACGCGGACAAAATGCACAAGTCATCTCATTAGCTAGTCATAGCTGACCGTGCCACTGAGAGTGCAAGTCTCGTTTTCTCAGTGGCTGCGTTTCAAAAGGAACAAAAGCTTTTGTTTTTCGCGTATCATCGTGATTCTTGCCATTTTGTTTAATTAATTTTAAGCAATGTACTAGGTATATTAATACAATTATGCAAAACAAAAGATATTATTTCTTGTAATGTTATAAATTATATAGCTATAAATAAAGATCAGAATTTATTTACAGGATATTGAAATTTTGAAGAGAAAAGATAGATTTTTCATATATTATTTTGTGATACATATTATTTGTATAAAATAATAAATCATTTTTTAATTCTGCAAAAATTATATCTTTTTGTCGACTTTTTGATTATTTTTTTCGAGCGATTTATGCTATACTTTCAATTACTCGCAAATTAATTGCTTTATCAACTTACTTTTATCAACGATGTATACTTTTATTGTTATGTTATTAGTCATCTAATAGAAATATCTTTTATACGGTACTAGTTTTCTGACAAGACTGCTTCGACAAGTGACACTTGCGGAATTATGCAAAATTATACTTTTTGCAAAATTATTCGACATTCACCTGCCAGAACTGTCTACAAGAAATATACTGATTTGACTCACGGGTATTTTTAAAATATCGGTAAATAGGTTTATTGGTAAATAGGTTTATTGGTTTATGTCGAAATATTGATATCACTGTAGATTTACAATTTTACATTTTATGTGCATCATAACTTTATATATAACTTTATATACACACACACACACACACACACACACACACACACGCACGCGCCCGCGCGCGCGTGCGTGCGTGCGTGCGTGCGTGCGTGCGTGCGTGCGTGCGTGCGTGCGTGCGTGCGTGCGTGCGTGCGTGTGTGTGTGTGTGTGTGTGTGTGTGTGTGTGTGTGTGTGTGTGTGTGTGTGTGTGTGTGTGTGTGTGTGTGTGTGTATGTATATATATGTGAGTACATATAAAACTTGCCATGTCGTGATTTCGGAATAGATATGGATTGTGTTCGCGAATTGCTTAACGGCCACGCGAAATTCCGAAATCTATGAGCTAGAAACCTTTTTTCCCGGCACTGTTGGCTACATGCTCGGTTATAATTGTACCAGCACACGGCAGTATTTTCGCTATTCGCATTCATCCTTTGATAAATTTACAAAACGCAGAGGAAGTATTCGCGGGTTAATGAGCCGATGTACGAGTGGAATCCGTGGTTAAGTTTTATCCAGAAAATATAGCTCAAGTCAAATTAGGAGATTTCGAAGCTAAGAAAAAATAGACCAACATATCTATGTTAACTTGTCTAAAAATTTTAATTACATTGCTTTAAACGTGTTATATATTTTGTAAGAACTGATTAGTTAGTTACATAAAATAAATAATTAAAAAGTTAAACAGTTGAGAAATTGATTTAAATTTGTTCTCCCCATCTTGAAAGCATATTTTTTTAAATTCCCGAGAAAGTAAGTTAGAACCCACTATTCCACGCACCACAATCTTCAAATTTCACTTTTTATAGATGATATCACGATCGATCTAACTTTGATGAACGATTCGATAACAGAGTAAGAACTCTTCGAGAAGTTTTACAACTTTTTTCCAACACAAAGGCACATTTTTTGTTACTTCGGTTTAATAGCATCATATATATAATAATCACGTAACGTCATCATTGACGTCGAGTTTCCTCTTAAATAATTAATATTTACGGCTTTGTCAAGTAAATAATACTGACAGTGAATTTTGAAAATTCCGGTTTTCGTTTCGGTCATCGTTTTGCAGCGATGATCAGCTACAGTCACTTGCTATTTTTGATATTCTTTGATGGTCAGGCAATAGCTTAATGCCAACTGGCCAACTGGCGCCTAAAGGCCAACTCGCGCATATGCGGATAATATGCTTGGAATTTCTCGATACTCGAGATCGAGCTCTCGACGACGAAAAAGTAGGCCAGTTCGCGTGCGCGCAATACGCGTGACCGATGATATTTTTCGAGTCACCCTGTTCGCCCTATATTCGGTCAGTTGTTTGGTTGAGTGTTCGTACACGAGAAGCGAGAACTTTTCCGTCAGCAAGTGGTCCTGTTACTTGCATCACGTAGCACACTTTATCGTACTAAAAGAACGAAAAGATTCGATTAATCGGACATTATGCAATATAAAGCTTTAATGACGTTCTGTAAAATTTCGAGATAATGTAGATGAATATAGAAGTAGAATTTAGGTAAAGTTAATACACGCATCTCTTTCCGAGAGAAAATACTGTGATGAGATAGAAGATTAGAAGAGTTAAGGAACTTTTAAGCAAATGCAGGACAGTCTGCCAGCAAATTGTTAACTTAGAATCTGATTCAACCTATTTTTCTTGATTAGATTCCATGGGCTTATCTTTGCGTGGCAATGATTAACAGTAACATTCACACTTTTTAAAAGAAATTTTGTAATGGACGATGATTAATGCGCTCAAATATTTGTTTACGTCACAAATAGTTTAAATGTTAAATCTGTCATTTAAAGGGAGAACAGACATTGCTTTTGGGTTTTACTTGCGCTTCTCATTTCCTCGTAGATATCGATAGACTCGATAACGCGACACGGCGGCGCGACCACAGAATGGATTCTACTTATAGCACACGGCAAGTGAGCACGCACGCACGCACGTACGCACGCATGATGTCCAGCGAGTCGCAATCGGTGCATGCGTCCACACTTTCTCACGCGTATGCGTGCGTGCAAGCACGCTTGGCTCCACTCGGTAAAGTTCTAAAATAAGCCGCGAATATAGGCCGTCGAGGCGCTCCATCTGCCTGTTGGAACTCCACGCACCGTTTATCATACCTGCCTGCCTTATCAAGGAAGGAAGGGACTCTTCCTTTTAGTTTTTCGCGTGAGAGAACGATTTGCGATTTGATGAGAGAATTGTATGTGAAGCAGAAAATCATAAGGAGAAACTATTTTTTAAACATCAGAATCTCTTTTTACATCTCGTAACTTTTTATTAAAGAGTGATTAAATGACAAAATATCATTCGTCTAACGCAAATCTTTCAAAGATCCACATCATCTCCAAAATGTGTATCTCAAACACACATATGTACACGGGAAACTTGTTTTACACGTATGTTATTTTTATATATTACTAGCTTAAACTACCTGACGTTGCCCGGACGCTTCTTATATCTAGTCACGATATAATATGTTTAAATTAACTGGCGCGATCATTAATCATTACGCAATGCTTATTTACATATACTTCATTACGCAATGTTTACTTACATAATAATGCGCGAAACTTGAATTATTACAAAGTGTCAAGGAGGTGAAATCAGGGGGAAGGGAGTGGGGTGTCCAGATTTCATGGTAGCCTATATTTTCCGCAAGGGTTTAGAGAATTATGCAAAATTTGGTTCAGATCGATCTAAGGGTTTAGCAGTTTATAGGGGGAATATACAGATAGACATTCTATTTTTTATATTATATTTATTTTTATATATATTACCATTTTTAATCTTTTTCATCGTTGTTCATAATGTGCGCAATACATTCTAGAGTTGATATTAAGATAAAAACTTTCAAATAATATCTCTCCCCTTCAGATATTAATCTTGAATCTTAAAATATGCGTCTTAAAACGCCGTTCACGATTGATTATTGATTTATACTATTCCGTTTAATGGCCTATTTATCATTTTACGCGATGAAGTGATTGTGTGACAAATGTGTGACGGTCGAAAATGTATCAATCAATCAATCATGTATCGCGATGTAAGAGTTGTAAGACACGTGTGCGACGTGCGACGTATCTCTCAAGGTCGCTTCGAATTCGGTCGCATGTATGCGAGAGCGTGTATGCGGGTGGATCGACATCGGGCACACGTGCTTGTACGCAGTCTGGATGTATGCAAAATGATGACGTATATGATGAATTAAGCTAATTTCACAATTAATTGGTCAAGCAGATACGGAGGACCGAGCCCCTCTCTTCGTGGGAGATAAAAACCTTTATCCTAGAGAGAGAGAGAAATCTCTCGAGATTATCAATATTTTTCCAAGTGACTCGTACGGAGTGTGCATGTGGTGTGCTGACAGATAATCTTAATGATCGAGCCAAACATATAATTCGTGTAGCTAATGACTTGAGTATAAATTCCCACAGTAAAATATCATGTAGATATCGTACGACGCATTTTATTATACATTCTTTTCTGCCGAATCTAATATCTTGCTATATATGTAAAAAATTAAATTACTCTTTAAAAAAATCATTATTACTAATAATTGCGAAATGCTTTTGTTAACAATAAATAGCTTAATCAATATTAGTTGCATTTTAATTAATTCAAAAGAGTAGTTAAAAAATTTTAAACATTCAAAATTTGTTATACACATGTAAATAATTGAAGATTATGAGATTATTTTTCGTAAAAAAATTAAAAATGGTTAAAGTTCTGCTTACGATTAAAGATCGTAATTAATCGGCTACGTTAGACGAACGCAAGTCGTTTATAATATGGAATTTAAATAACATAGACGGCCAGACTTTAGGCAATCGTCGTTGCAAAATCTGGCTTTGGGGATGGGATCGCTCACGTCTCTCTCCCCTCGTCGGACAGAGAGGAATTAGGTGGGAAATTATTTAAATTATTCCTTTCCAATGGGTGACAGGTCGTCGGTGGTGGCGACGCAGGGTCGTGAAGGTGATGGGGCGAGGGGTGAGCGCGGCGGCGGCGCCGTCGCCGCCAAGGAGGACCACTTAATAAAGAGCCGCTGACAGCGTGACAGTAAAGTAACTTCGTTCGCCGGAATTTAAAATTAGATTCATAAAAATTATTCTAATAGATTCTCTTGCTGGCTGGCTGGCGGAGTCGCCGCTCAGGGCAAATGAGGCAAATTCGATTTGACACGCGGGCCGTTCCCGCATTCTTCTTCTGTTCTTCTACGACCTTTCCTCCTCCGTCTCTCCTCCATCGTCACCTTCCTTTTCTTCTTTCTCTTTCGCATCTTTCTCCTCGGCCTTGTCTTTCAGTTACCTCCCGAGGTTCGTCTCGCGAAAGGAGCGCGCAGCTGGAGTGAACAGGACGAGTTATGCAAATGCCAACAATAACCGAACGTCAATCAGGGAGAAAGTTAACTTCCGGGGATATGGCTGCTGGTTCGCTTCTTCTTCTTCTCGTCTATTTCTTCTTCCTCTTCGCCTTCTCCAAGCGAAGGAGGTCCGAAGAAAGCGGTGCGAATAAGCGTCTCCGTCTATATAAATTAAGGGAAACCGATGACGGGGCTGTGCCGCGCGAGGACGAGCTCGTTCTTCGCGGCACTGACAGCCGGAAGACGGGTCCTTCGAATGTAATTTAAAGTTTGTTGGGCCAGAATCCTTCGCGCGAAGGGCAAAAATGACCTCATCTTGAAGCGGCGGTTTCTGCGTTTCGAGAAATCGCCTGACCTCCATCTTGGACGGAGTGACAATACTATGGATTTAGTTCATACTAATACAAGATAATAAATTTCATTTAGCGTTCATTAGTCGTTGACGAGCAAGTTGATAATTGTTTTAAAAATGTATCGTCTGATTTTTACGAAATATCGTCTGATATACTTCTAACGCAATTATTGTCAAATATTTGTTATTGCACAAATTGCGATATACCGTTCTACTCGATCTTCTTAACTGCGACAACAAAATGAAACTGGATGAGCACCAGATCGCGATTACATGCGAGAATATTTAGCACTTTCCCGAGCACGAGTAGTCGAGCCATTTGAGAAGACATCTCGGATCTCAGTTTTCATGGCGTTTGAAGCAGGTCTGCGAATAACCGCGGCATAATCAGTGCAGAAATTAAGCCAATTAGTGTGAAGATAGCGGCCGGTCGTTACAAATGGAGGAAAGGGGTAATTTAAACGTACTCAAGCAAGCTCTCTCTCCGTTTCGTACCGTTTAACTCCGAAAATAAAAGCCGCGTGCTTTGTGCTTTATGGAATGCTCACGACTCGACTGTACTTTTCAACCGCGACGCGAAATCTACGGTAAATCACGATATCTCCGTAAGGGAATATTTGCGCTAATTTACTGAAAATTTCGTAAAGTACTGCTCTCTCATTTGGGAGATCGTTTTAATCTGCTCGGCGTTATAACGTTTTTAGCTATTTTGATTTGGTACGAACAATTTAAATTAATATCACATTAAATACTATTCGAGAACAAAACGCGAGTTAAGCCCCGTATTTCGCGGGATATACGCTCGCAAATTATACTCACTCGACCCCAATGCGAAATCCGCACAGAGTTATGACGTCGCGCTTGGTATACGTGCTAATTAACATTACATTTATACAGAAGAGCCCCATCGTAGAAAATAATGGCCAAAACGTAGTAACGTTGACGCGAAAGAACAGCATATCACATCTTTCTCGCAGAGTTTCTCATAAATTATTTTACTAGTTATTTCTTACCTAAGTATATAATCACGATTAAAACAATAAAAGTTTTAGCAGCATCAAAATTTATTTAATTTACTCATTTTGTTTAACATTAGCGTTTAATTCCTCTCACATTATGGCATTATGCAAAATTAATTATTAACTGCGTTTGAATCGTTCTAATCTATCATTTAGCTATACCATTTTGCTTTTATCGATAACGATATATTCACGACGTAATACACTTGAATCGCTAGCATTCAATCGATTTTATCTATAATGGTAACCTATATTTTCAGTTTCTTCAAATAATTTTTTATATAGCTCACGAATATTTTCTTCATCTTACTTTTAATTTTAATGAATTATTTTTCTCTCTTTTCACTTATAAAGGAAAAGCAATAAATTAATTTTCGTTATATTTTTGTCGCCAAAAATTTATACCGATTGTTATATTATCGTGAATCTATAATGTCAATAAATATCACAAAATTTTTGCCCACCGTCTGTTATACATCATCGCGAACCGAACGGTTCGAATAAGAAGGAATCGCGAAGCGCATCCTTCCGATATCCCATGCTATGAATCCAAACTTTACAAGCCGTATACGCCGTACAAGCGCCGATTTATAACGCTCCACGGAATGATCGCGACAGCAATAGGAAGCTCGAATCGCCGGGTGTCCATCGCCGGGACTGTCCGCTGTATTTCCGGTGCGGGAAAGTAGCCTGTTGGCAGTGTCGTCGATGCACGATCGGTCCACCGTCCACTCCTGTTCTCGCCCCGCGAGATCGACGGCGGCTTCTTGCCAAAATTCTTTCTTGGGGAAAAATTCTTTCCGCGGTAATCTCGCACGACCAAAAGAGCGCACTCCTTGCGTTCGTTATGGCGTCTACACGTAATTTTAAAACATATTTGTCACATGCGAAATCGCTCAACTTGTCCAACGTTTAATTTGTTTCGGAACAGACGAACCACCGGTTACGGAAAAACAAACTGTTTCTTTAGATAAGTCTTTAGATAAAACAGGTGTGATATATTCATATTTTACGAAGCCCCGAATATAATGACTGTTAATATTCTGTAATACTTATGGACATTATATATTCACTATAGGATGATGGTGATGCGCATATCAAAATTCAGATTCAACATTTCAAGATAGGAAAAAGATATCGGCAATATACTAATATAATATAAAAAAGAATAATTTCGGATTATATGGCTATCTGATTCTCACTTTAAATTAACGTAATATGCAATCTTTTCTTTTCAACTAATAAATCTCAGAGTCAAGTTGATATACTGAGTGCTAAGGATGGCGTTAAACCGCGGTGAGAATTCCGGTCATGACGGCCTTCTTATTCCGCCACAGACTACTCGAGATATTCAGCTTGAGTGCGGGTGCGCCTCCGACTTTCCTGGTATGTACCCTGTGTACGGGCGAGGTGTAAAGCCAAGCTACTCTCGGCAGTGGTATCAGTGGGCACTTGTTGCTCTTCTGGCAAACCCTGTGAGTGTTTACACGCTAAATAAGTGTACACAACACCGTTACGACGACGATCACGCTCCGTCTCGGCAACGCTTTTAATGTATACCCGGTGTGTTTGTGTCTTTTGTGCGTGTGTACACGCTGTCCTAGCGACTATCATATTTCCTTTCGGTCGGAGGGTATCCTGGCGAGCTTGGTGTCGATCTTATCACGAAATTCGGAAAATTCAATTTATAACATACGTATTTTCTACATAAATCTTATATTTAATATACATTTATATGTATCCATATCTAAAAAAGTCGATACTCGAATCTATCGAAGTTTATTGTTGTCGCTTTTCCGCGATGCCGATTGGTTCTCTCGCTGCGCTTACTTCATTTGCAGCTGTCATCGTATATTTTGACAGTTGTGTGTATCAAGGAGTTAATAGTGTAACAGTAATAGCATAATGTTAAAGCTAAATAGCGCGCGCGAAGCGCGCGTTTGTGGTGTCTAGTATTAAATATATTTTACATATTAAACTTCATCTTTTGTTATTTTTATTCTTTTCTTCATTCTAACTTGGAGAAAGTCAGTGTCTTATCAGTTCTAATTTTTTCGTCGTTGACAGTGAGATGTGACTGTTACGATGGCGACGCATTATCATGTTACGTGAAATCATCTTTTAATGTCACGTCATATCATACTATCGAGCGAACAACGTAAGAATGATATCGATTTTCTACAATTAAAAGAAAAGAATGAGATTGTTTAATATGTAATTTGCCTTTGTAACTTGATTTATGCAACTGAGACTTAAATGATGTATTTCAGTGAAGCGTATGATACCGATTACCTACGTTTGTAATATACGATAGCCCTTTGTATTTTCCGGCAATTCTCATATATATTGGAAATTTCGCGTTTCATCATACTTGTCATTAAATGAGTGGATAATATCAACGAGCAAATAAATCAACGAGCGAAATAAAAGCATAAAACAACATATTGGAGCGGATCTACAAACGGATAATAGTTAATGATGAATTTCATTGATGCTATTATTTATGACGTTACGTGTGTGTGTGTGTGTGTGTGTGTGTGTGTGTGTGTGTGTGTGTGTGTGTGTGAAAAAAAAGCGTCAACTTATGTTACAAGAAGATGATTGAAGATAGTATACCTCTATATTTAGTCTTTTGACAAAATCGTATATCCGGTATACGAAAATTCATCAGAGTATCACTGTCGCCCTGACGCTTTTACGTGCGCGTGACACACGCACGAAAGAGACATGTGCTAGAGGAAGAAGGAAAAGAGTATATGACCTGATGCCGCGAGATGAGGTATCGCAGGATGAATGGGCACTGGGGCACGCAACAAGCTACACGCTGAATGTGCCAAATTGAGGGGAGTCATTTGTTTGACACCCCGCCGCAGCCACGACACGTGACAGCTCTCTTTCTGTCTATCTCTCTCTCTCTCTCTCTTTCTCTCTCTTTCACTCTTTTTCACTCTCTCGTCTAATCCCCTTTTTTCCGCCTACCCTCGTAATTGCACCACGAACAATCGGAGCGCGCCGTTCCCTGTAGTGATTGGCAGGTATCAATGACGGTTAGTCCCCTCTCCCCTCTCCTCTGCATCGCTCTATCTTTCATCCGAGAAATGATCGGTGATACAGTGATGCTACGAAACATGCGAATTGACAAAAATTCGCACACGTCATTTTTATATAGTCAAGATCTAACATACAATCTTTATTTCAATCTTAACTTTAAATTTAATTAAACAATATTTATTTTATACTTAAATATCTACACAAGAATAAGGAAAATTTGATTTGAACAAGTAGAACTACATAAAGTGAGATCATATCTTTCCTTAATTTTTATCAAAATTGAAAAAAGCATAATATTATCAATTGAATCTTTATTATATAATTACAAATTAGAGTGTGGTTATTTTTAATTCGTGCTCTTCAATTTATTCACTCCTGGTCTCATTTTATTTCTCTTCGTTATTAGTTCTGAATAACTTCTAAAATAAAATTCATATTAATAATTTAAAGGCTAAATATATTATGAAATGATATTTTCAATTAAAGAAATTAAATTATTTTTAACATACTCCTTGATTATTTCATTTGTTTTGAATCATATTTCGCATTGCCCTTATACAGTTATTTAGAAAAATGTTTAATTGCCAGCAAAGTTAAAGGTTATAGCTTGCATATACTTTGTAATAAAATATATAGAGTTATGTTTGAAACATCTGAATAGATATCGGATAATACTGCTTAAAAATTGGCCATCACACGCAGATATACTTATAAATTATCCCGATCTTAAAAGGGGATGTTGACATAAAGCAGCATCGAAAGTAGGTCAAACGTATAATTATCTCTTGCGACGAAACACAGCCTCACAGAAATCTTACTCTTTAATTACGGTCGCCTGGAAACTTAACCGAGCGTGTGAAGACTTGTAATTTATAACTTATAACTTAAGTACGCTCGATGTCTTCGAGAAATTTATCGCACTCGCGCGCGCGCGCGCGCGTAGTCGCATGCTTAATAGCAAACTTTGAGCACACCTTTGCCTTATTATATCTCATCTCACCTCAGTTAACGAACCTCCGTAAGCACGCCTGAAGTAGTTACGGATATGCGCAAATCGAACTGCATTAATCGACTTGCGCAACTCAATTTTCATATTCTTCCTCATTTTTTAATTTACAATTAAGAATTGCATTTTTACGCGTCATTTATATAGCATAAATATATTTGCAATAGTATAAACAATTTTACTTCTACAATTATAATTTATAATTATTGTTATGCTAACATAGAAAGATCCTTAAATATGATTATTAAAAACATAATTTTGTACTATTTCTTGTTTGCGATTTCTACTATTTTATTATATCACGAATCGTTCATCAATCTGCCGAAATATCGTCTATAACTGAACCATATAATTGATATTCTTTTTTATGACGCTCGCATAAAAACCGTCTGGTGTAAAAGCATTCTGCGCCAATAATGATTGCAATAGTGTAATTTGTGGACGTACGTATAAATAGAAATCCTCATTCATCTTTCAATCTTCTTAACCAGATTATGGATATTTAAGATGTCTATTAGATTGTTTTCGAGAGCTTGCAAACTTATTACAAAAATATGATCTTATAGAGATAGTTATTATACGCTGTCAATTATTTTATGCGGTTATTTGAATCGTATGAAATTTAAAAATTACAGAAACAATTTCCAAGAAAAAAGGATTTTGTAGGTTTAAAATCTGAAAATTTAGAAACTCCAGAGATTCGGATATTTAAAAATTGAAAAAATTTTAAAAATATATATTGATGTTTGAAAAATTGGAGAGTTGATACTGAGAATTTGAAGAAGTCTATCAAGTTTGTTGCAAATGTCACTCTACATCATACATAACGGCTCGTTTAATCGGTTAGGCTCCTTCGGAGTTTCGAGAGCACCCTATGAAATCGTTAATCCTGATAAAATGTACGACACGTTATGGCCTTATCAAGTTGCGCTTTCGCGCACCCGCCCGACAGGTATCGATTATGTGATCGCGCGCGATAAAGTCACGGCGGCGACGAATCTCCCCGGGCGTTAATTCCCTCCCTGCCGAGTGTCGCGCCGAGTGAACTTCCGCGCTGCGGCTCCCTCTCGTCGTCTAGGTAAATCAGCGACGGGTAACGTCTGCGACCATTATCGGAGGCAGCATGTAGGAAGGAAGGAAGGAAGGAAGGACGGATGGACCTCGAGGACATATGTCCTCGCGAGAAGGATCGAAGATTAGCGGCGCCTCAGGATCACTGGAGCAGCATGATCCGATGCGAGACGCGCTCGCTCGATCGCGCGTTCAGTGGCCTTGAAATAATTACATCGGCTCCCCCGTCGTCGCCGCTCCTAAGCGACACTTGCTCTTGTTCCCTTAATGACGCGTTTTGCGACGTCATCTGGAATGCCCTCTCGATGGAGGTAACGCGAGGTTTCTTCCCTTTGATACCGCCGGAAAGACGGAGGCGGGCGTGTGATTTCGGATAGAACATCGGGATTGACATGTTGAGTTTTGACACATAATACGCATAATACGTTTTGACGTTTGATGTAAGAAAGACGAAATATCTTAAAAACTTAATTTTCGATCAAAAATACTGAAAAATTATTGAAAATATCGTAAAACATGCCAAGAATACAATAAATTATGATAAAAACAGTTTTAATAAACTGCATTAATAATATCTTTGGAAAATATTTTTACTGCGTTTAACTTTTTTATTTGGAAAAATTTTCTTTGTATTATATCTATTTTTTCTCACTAAAAAAAATTTAATTTACACATACGTATATATCGATAGACAATACGTCCAAAAATAATCAGAGAGGATAACGAGAGAAAAATAGACTCGATTGACGCTTATTTATTGTACGATTAATCGCTTATTGACAGTCGCGATCGAATATGAAAGCACTTAATTGGCCAATGAATTGTCAATGAACGTCCACTGCCTCAGATACTTTAATATCCCGAGAGAGGCACAATTTTTACGAGAAAGAGAGTCAAGAGAGATCGGGGTAACATCGGGGGACACAATGAAATAGGATAGGTCATGGCAGAGGAAAGTATGCAACGGATGCCTCCGGCTTCCGGGACAACCTGCTCTAGTCTACATTCTCAGAAGGGTAAACAACCCCGGCGTTTGTTTACCTATTCACTCGCTCACTCTCTCACTTTTAAAGCTTTTCAAACGGTATTCAAGCTCATAGCGCCTTAAAGCATCTGCATTGCACCGCAAGAAAGTGCATATACCTTTAACGTCATTGTCTCTTTGTCATTTCTTTAGTTTTACATTGCATATTTTTTCATTATAATAGAGCAACTGATAGTTAAAAAAGACCTCTAAACTCGTAACACTGTTAGATGCTCCGGTATTTCGATTTGATTTTATTTGGACGGCAGTTTTCTGTTACACAGTGAATTATATTATTAATTTGTTGATATTATTATACTCGCGAGGTGCGTTTCAAAATCATCAAAGTTATCTCTGAGAAAAATTGCTACAAAATTCTTCGCTGTACGTATAAGTTACATTTAATACGTACATTAATAATATATAAATTAATATTTATATATGTAAAATTATATGATATACATATTTCTTTTTAATGAGTATTGAATAACATGAATAATAAACTCTAAAGATACGATGACGGTATTAGAAATAATAACAACTATGACACTTCAAGTACTTATTCTATTTAATAAAACTTTGATAAATTTTTCACATATTATCAGTTCGGTCTTTTTAACGCGGGACAAAAATTAAATTCGGTATGTTATATCATTTGCACGAATCTGAATATAATTCTTGCTGGGCAATCTTAGAAATCGAGAACTGCGAGAGGAATGATATATCCGCACACCCTCGTCCGAGAGAGGACTGTCATGGCAACAACGATCCATCCGCCTGCCTATCCGCGCCTCCTCTCACTATCCCGTTTCTCGCACATTTTCCGGCCACTCTGTCTCGTTTCCATTCGTTTCTCCTTCCTATACCCACCCACCCACCTGCCAGGAAATTAAAGTGCTTCGTCCGATTTCTGAGAGTACTTCAGATTAGTATCGTTCGTTAGGTGAAAATGCGTATTTCAGAAATAATGCAAGTATGACATTGCGAGAATACCGGATTACGTTTTATTTCGATATATATACGTGTGAACTTTGATATTTTATAACAAACAACTGTAAAACTAATTGAATCTCTCTTACCTAAAGTTAATTTTTATTCTCGATATTAATATAAATGAAACGTCTGAATTAATAGTATATATATTATATCAGATCAAACTATAAAAATTGATGTGTATTTTTAGCAAATCTTGAGAGGTAAATAAAAGAGCTTATTTTTCTAGTGTAATGAAATGATATATATTATTTTTTATTTTCAACCATTTCTTCTTATCTTACTGGTGATCTTATTATTCCATCTCTATCAAAAATTCATCACGACAAATATACCTCCGTAATAAATACGCATCAACTTATCGGTTGACCTGATATTTGGATTCAGCACACCGGGTTAGTGCTCTTGATTAAATTAATCGACGAAACGTCCAGTTACTTCTTTTCGGACGACGGTAATTTTCGCAAAAAGATCTCTCAATTGCGTAATTTTCCGCGTCCATTAGCGGGATACGATTTCAGTTGCACTATCATTCTTAACATCGCTGAAATGCGTTCCGCGAGGGTGCAATCGTATCTCTACCAACGTAATGTAAATTTATGAGTCCGATATCGAGTTACCGCGATTGCGAAAAATCACGTACGTTGCACTAACATCACCGATAGAACATTCTTACAAAAGAATTCGCGGACGATGCACCCTTCGTCTCGACTGAAATTCCTTTTTACTCGTAAAACTCACGTTTCTTCGCTCGAATATGAGCGATGGCGCAAGAGTGACTAAGGATGACACGGCCGATGAATCCGTCTGAAACGGATGAATAAGCGACTGATTCGTTCGATTTATAAGGCTCCGCTGCAAAATTAATCGCATGACCTTGCCATGCACGCTGCAAGTATTCGATCATGCGTATAATATTAGTTTAATAAAATTTGTTCAATGTACCAGAAGCGCGCCATTTTAAATTATTTTTATACAAGCACACACGAAACTTTTAACTATATATTTTAATATTGTACATTCGCGCATGCCTAATAAATCTTTATATTTTATCTCAGATGGTTTAAAGAAATTTAAAAAGCGCTGATTGAAACTGAATACATTAATTAAGTTATCTTCTCTAATTCTAATTAATATCTTGATTTTACACAACAAAGTTTCCGGTAATTTATCTTTAGTTTTACTCATAACAGTTTTATAACACTTAAGCTCTTTCGAGCAGTTATTAAACCGAAGTACACTGGATCTATCGATTCATTCGTTTTTGCTGGATTTATGTCGGGCAGATAGGACACGTCGTGTTTGGGGAAAAAGTTTCTAGATAAATGTCGTTGCGCAGTATGCGTTCGGCTCTGCAGTCGATCATCGTGGAATCACGATAATCGAGTTGAAAACGATAATGCTCGTGCACTTCGCCGGCGTCGTTCATGAGGATTGTAAAACGGAACGAAAATGCAATCAGGCCGCTCGATAGTTTTGATGGTTTCACCGTCGTAAAGCAACTTTTACGGCAGTCTAATATTGATGTGTTTAAATTTTAGTGCGAATTTCAATCCCTTACAACTCCTTCTCCCTATCCCTCTTTCTATATACGTTCGTCAGTCTTATCTAAAATCAATCAGCAATCCCCGTAACCCCGTATATTTTAGACTACGCGAAATTGATTATTATTAATCACGTAAAAATTGTTTTTTTTTACCGTAGAAAAATAAAGTCGTTAACATTTTCAGAGCTAAAGTCGAGGAAAACACATTTTTATTTCATGCTATAGAAATGAATCTCTGCGTGAGAATCAAAATTAAATTTTGTACCTTTTCAACAAAGTTTAATTTCGTATTTTAAATATTCTTGAGGAATAATTTTTTGCTGTATTGTTAAAGCATGGAATTACTCACTTTGAAATGATAACTGCACATTAAAAATGCATCCTACGCTTTTTCGTTTCGGAGAGGCGACCGGCATATATGAAATTTTAATCAGTCGTCTAATTATCCGCCCGATGACATCGGGCAATGGCTTTCGAATGATATTTTTTGCGCACCAAATCTAGCTATAGAAACTATTAATTGTCTAGTCGTTACCTCTCGCGCGTGACATTAAAATTCCAGTCGATCCTACAAACGTCATGCCGCGGTATGAAACATTCATCTGGTGAGATAAAGAAACGCGGTCACTCCTTGAGACGCTCGCTCTCTCGACGGGTCATGAGGTTAAAGTTCAGAGAAATCGCGGAAAAGCGCAGACGCTCGCAAACGAGTCTGTGTTGGGACGAGCTAATTATGACTAATAGAGCGCTAGTTAGGATCAGGGGATTGGACCGGAGATTGGATCGGATTCGGAAGAAATAAAGGATCTTGACTTCGTCCTGTAACACGTAGGCCCGCGATTGGGGTGAGGACGTTAGGTGTGGGTCGGTGGCGGCGCGTCGACGGCGCGAGGACTAAAACTGTCAGCCTTGACAAATCTACGAGCGACGTCCTAATAAATTCAATTAAACAATTATATCCTCTCCCTGTCTGTATCCAAGCGAGAAGGGTGAGGTCGAAGGAAGAAGGGGGAGAAGCATTTCTGAAGTTTATAGCCGGTCTCAGATCAAGCGTTGCGCGCGGCCCGGGGGATGTCCTGGAGGGCGGTTCGTCTTAATATAAAGCGAGTTGGTAAGTTTGGTACTACCAGCCAGCAGAGGCTAACTTATAATGCGATTTGTTTAATCGGCGCCAACTACTTTGTTCCGCCCAGCGTTTTCCGTCGTTATCCTTTAAGAAGGACGCGAAGCCACGAAGGAAGGGAGTTCCCTTCTTCCCGTCCCCATCGTTCTCCCGCCGAGGTCCGACTCGTGCTATCTCTTGTAACGACATGTAGTATCGAACCACCCCTTAATGTTGATGTCTCTCGCGTAAGCCGGAATCCCGGAAATAAAGTATTAACGGCTTGATCGTCTTACTTCTTAGTCTTAGAATTTTGTACTAGGATTTGGGAGACTCAATATGTTTTCTCGTAATTTTTTATGACCGTCGCACAACGTGCGAATATTTTATTTATTAATCAAATCAAATCAAATATATTTTTATTTGAAATTTACCGAGAAATTTCTGAAGCTCGAATATATATATTTCTTATTTTTGAACAATAAAAATAATTTTCTAACATAAAAATATATTTTATATAATATAAATTTTCCTATTTTTTTTTTCTATAATATAAAAGAGTAGGAAAAGCTTGAATCTCTTAGAACTTAACTTAATAATTGTATTTAAAAAACGAAGACTTTTAATTGCAATCTATGTCGATTTCTGGAAAATAGGACAATCAACGTCATTTTATGTCATTTATTCTCTGAAGGAAATGAGACATCATACGTACAAATATAGGAAATCCTCTGTTCTGCTTCCAAACTATGAAATGACATTAATTGGGCAGTTTACTCGAAAATACGTCAAATTTTAGAGATTTTACCGAAATAAATTACATAGCATTAACTTGTACTTGCATTTCTGAATTTATTGCGACTCGGAATATACGATTTAAGTAACTTACTTTGAAAGTATACATATGTATGTGTTGATTATATCTATATTTTATATAAGTAATATTATTTAATTGATGTCTAGTCTCTCCACGAGAATTTTCCATGTCATGTATCTTATTGTTAGTTGCTAATATAATAAAAATGTTTATTAAACATAACAGATATCAAAATATTAATTATATATAGATATATACAAGATAAAAATAATTTTAAAAAATATTTATTAGAATTAGCGAATCTACATATGTGGTAACCAACAATACCGTTAGAATTTTTAGAATTTATTCACTAATAGAATTATTGCATTTACTTAATTTGATTAAAAATCCTGCCTAAATGTATAAGGTAGATTTAAATACTAGAACAGGTTTGAAAACTTTGAAGATATTGTGCATGAAAATAGAAAGTTTTCAATCTTTTATTTTTTGAAAGAAATATTTTTGTAATTCTTGCGATAAACACAAGAAATGCTAAAACTTTTACTAGCGTAAGATGTGCAAATTGTTCACATATGTCCCACTCGTCCCAGTATTAAAAGTATCTCTTTCTCCTCTGATATTTTCAGTTTGTCATAAAATCTTCCATATATGAAAACGAAGAATCTCAGTAAATCTCTGTAAAAAATAGGTTCATCTAGCAATCTCGTCAATAAGATTATAATAAAACATGTGCTCTTGCTAAATTTAACCTGTTGTTTCACACGCATCATCTACATTTCATCGCGTCAATCCTGCCACTCAATTTCCTAAAATTCGCGAAAAATACGTATTCCTAACTGTACGTGACTAAGTTTACCGAAGACGAGCGTTCGCGACGTTCTCTTCCATGATTCTTGACGACAACGTTTTTCCCCATCTTCTTTCTCGTCGTCCTTCGCCGAGGACCGGAAAAGAGCTCGTAGCTCTTCCTCCAGGGACACCCCTGCGACTGCGACCGGAGCAGCTTCGTCCTCGTTACGCGGATTAATAGACACTTTACGTCCCTTTCGGACAATCTGGGAAATTAGCGTCGGCCGAGCGTAACTCATTCATGGGTAGTTAACGGCGGATAGCCGGGGCTTCGCCGGACTTAATACGCGAGTCATAAGTCGTGAAGTTCTTGCGCGAAGGCAGGCGCCCGGCCACCGAAAAGAAGACGTCAGGACGGAGGAAAAGAAGGAGGTAGAGCTAGGGTGGAAGGAGGTTAGACAGCGGAGGAAGAGGTTGGGAACGGAAAAGAAGGAAGCCAGGGGAGAAAAAGAAGGTCGCGGGAGATGGTGGATGACAGGGACGAGGGGGTGGGTAGCGAGGGGTGGTTGGCGGTGGAAAGTGGCGGCAGTACTGGGGTGTGCCCGGAGGTGGAGGAAGAATATGCGGCTGCAAGAAAGAGCCGTCCAATATTTCAGCGCGGGACGATCGCGCGACTGAGCGACCGGGCGACCACTTGAAATATCTTGTCGCCGGGCGAAAACTTTCGGGCACCGGCAGCCGCTGAAACATGCTGACGTAACGTATATAGGACCCGCGAGGCGGGCAAGGGGAAAACTCGAAGCCATCGAGTCGACTCGAATCGAAAAGCGTCGCGATCTGCCTGACTCGCGACTGACTCGTTCTACTTCGCGAATGCAAGCTGCCACTACGTTGTCCTCGTAGTCGTACCGTGAGTTTTTGTATTTCATTGCGTGGACAGTTGGATAATTGACCTGAAGAAGAGCTTATATAGAAAGTGGAATGACAAAGTTTTTTATAAATGTTAGAGCGACGGTAGATGTGACAAATTGAATATTTATACATATTTCGCATGCATTGTTTATTATATGAAAACTCTGATTTTAGAAAGAACTTCTAATTAACACTACTTTTATTTGATTGTTAAGCTCAATGTAATATTTATATACGCGCAATAAAAGATTCCAAGAAGTCATGCAGTTTTGCGATAATCGAATGGAGCATGAAAGATCATGTCATGCTAATGACGTTACGGCGAACCAATTTTCTACAAACTAATTTGAACTGTCTCAAATAAAATATTCATGGGCTAATTAAGAGTAAGTGTCCCCAAATATGTCGACAATAATATGTCGACGAATCAGAGGTTTAAATGTATAGCTAGTGCACCGCTTTGATGCCAAATTACATCGTGAATTCAGTTACCGTAATAAAGATAATATAATTAAACGCCAAGATTTAGTAAAACAAGGCAAAAAGTAATTAAGTAAGTTACGTGAAATAATTTAATAAAATATACGCTCAGATATTTACGACACAAAATATTCGATGTGTCTAGTAGATTTTTATTAATGAATTTAAAAAATCACATAATCTATGACAGCAAATATACAACTTATGTGATAAATACATTTAATATGATTATATAAAAAAGTAAAATTGTACTTTGTAATATGTTATTTAGCGTGTACATAAGATTTGCATAGCACGCGGATCTAAACTTAAGAGCACGATTAAAATTATATTTCCTAACGGCATGGCACAGAAGACTTGCGTATTAATCGAGCAGCATTTTCAGATTTCTAGTGACGTGGAAAAATCTGATGGCCGTTATCTAATGGCCAATATCTTTCACAGAGCGTCCTTTTATAGATTCTCTGCGTTTTTTCTCAAGAAGCTTAGAATATCGATTTTTCATAGAAAAGATATAATTAAAGGTTATTTTATGATAAGATATTTTGCTAGTCAAGTATTAATTAATTTTTTAGAAGACTTCTTGAAAATAATTGAAAAGTATTTACTATTTGTGTACAAATCAGAAAATTTAATTTGCATAAATCCTATAATAAATTCTATTTTTATTAAAAGATTTTTGTTAAGATGGGAATCTATTTTAGAATCACGAATCTGAGCATGATATCGCCTTTTGTATGCTCTTCTCTGTGCTATTTCTTCTATTTTCTATCTTCGAGACTCGTATTTGCAAGGAGCCGAAATCTCTCTACGGCCATGCCGAAATCGATAATCGGCATGAAACGGCGCCGTTCATCGCGAACAAGCGCGTTGAGGTCGCGACAATACTTTCAGAGCGCCTAATTCAATTTTACGACACAAAGCGATCTGACATCAGTGGATATAAACCTTAACTATCGCCGAATCATGGGCATAGGTCGAAGGTCATGCAAAACGAGTTAAACGTCGCTGTCTTAACCGAGCAAGGTCGATATACTAGGTGTATTTCCGAAACATTGTGCATTTTCTTCCTTTATCTTAAATAGCTAATATATCTAACATTAAGAAGAATAATATTTATTTCACATTTGGAATATCGATACTCATGATTAGTACCGATTATTGTATGATATGAATAAAAAATAAAAGTTTATCAAATCAGATTTTAAGTTTAAAAGTTTAAAGCTTAATTGGATAATTAAATTTTATTTTATTTAATTTTAAATAAATTGATTAATAAATTTTACCTATAAACTCCAATCGAAGTAATTTTTACCTTACAGAAGATCCGAACAGAATTTCTATTTAAATCCTAGTATGAAAATTGCAATACATGATGGCTTGCCATTTCTAAAAGAACTAGAAATCCTCTACTTATCGATAAAAAATTGCTAGAAATTTTTACTAATATCAATTTCTGAGATCAATTTCCTATATCTTAATCTATAACCAAAAGAGTATAATGTAATTTTCGGATCACCCGATATGATCGGTTCGAGCTGCATTCCCCTAACCTAACGGCGCGATCGAGTAGTCCCGTTCGTCTCGCAGAAGACGAAGAGAGCGAGCCAGCCAGCTAGCTAGCCAGCCAGCCAGCCAGCCAGCCAGCCGGTTGGGCCGTTGTGCTGGGGGTTGAAGTGGAACTGAGCCGTACACGGGGTGTGCGGGACGACGGCGCCGGAACGGCGCGCCGCGGCGCCACGTGGCCAACCCTCCCACCCGCCGCTATCTTGCCACGTACCCTCCTTCGGCGCACCGACACGCGTCTTTCGCTCCCTTGCACCAACGAGCCCGCCGTTTCCCCTCTGCGCCACTCGACAGGCTAACCCTCCTCGTTCTTCTTTTCCCTCTTTCCGCACCCTCTTCCTCTCCGCCGTTTCATCCCCTTATCCCCTTTCTTCAGTGGCCGACCGGCACCGTCCCTCTATCTGGATTCGAATTGTCGCGTATCTCTCTAAGAGCAAGTACAATACCCTAAGCGTAAGGAACGCTCGGTATAACCCATCGATAATGACCGTTGGCCGAATAGTTGTGTGCTACCGCGATATCGTGGTTTTTGCAAAATTCACGATTCCGTCTTTAGAACGGAGAATACATAAAAACTTATCTATAATAGCAATAGCTCATCGGATAATGCTACTCGGCTATTTCTACATGTGGTTAGATGCTGTAATTGGAAAAGTAATAAATCAAAATGTTGCCATATTCTTGCAAAAGTTAAATTTTAGGAATATTATCGTATCATACTAATTTATCATTAGCTCTTTCTATAAGCTAGTTTAGACTAAAATTGATGTCATTGAATACCTTAATATATAATACGCATATTTTAAACGAAACAAAAGGCATATTTTACAAAAAAACACAAGTACGACTAAAAAAATTAATCAAGTAGGCACGTTCACCGCTAAATTCGGAAAGTACGTCGCTTCTTCGCCAGTATCTCGACTATTTAAGGATACCGTTCTTAATTCGTAATTTCAACATGCATAACGATAAACGTCGCGCGAGTATTATACGGCGTCGTTTCCTCCGACCGTATATTTCTTCGGGAAAGCGGCGGCAGAACGGGTTCAAAATCATGAGAGCGAGAGCGATACGGGAAGAGAGGAAAGAAAGGGAGACGCAAAACGAAACGGAGAACACGTGGGGCAAATAAATATGGTCGACGCGCACGTGCCAAAACGTACGCGCGTGGGTGGGCTCGTAATTTTTGGCGGTGACGATTTTTCAAAATCAAACGTAACCAAAAGGTCGTGCTATAAATTCCGCTCCTCCACTCCGCTCTTCCCACTGTCCCCCTCTGCATTCTCCATGCCCGGTTCGTAGATACATTGCGTAACGACACGTAACTCAATGTAATTCAATCGGCCCCGCATTTTTGCTCACGTTACTGCCATATATCAGCAGGCAGATCATACATCGGCATGGTACGCCACCACTATCCCAACCCCCGCCCCGTGTGTCAGTGACAGATAGAAATGGCGCTGCCGGGATGGAAATTAAAAATATAAAAAACTGTGCTCTATGTAAAGCTAACGCAACCTATTTTTTCAAATTGAATCGGGCCGAACTGCTCTTCGTATATTGGACGCGTTTCGGACTCGCAGTAATGGATGACTGAAATGGAAGGTCGATTCGATGTATAATTGTGCAATTGATACAATTTAAGCTGCAGGTATTATTAATGCTATAGCGATTAACCCTTTAAATACTGAAGAAGGCAGCATTCATGTTTTCGGAGTTTTCTAGCACGAGTGCTCCATATACGGCTAAAAAAACGATATATTCTCTTTTTAGTAAATACTGGAATCAAAATTATTGCGTGATATTGAAGTTAAATTTATTCAGTGAATGGCGTGCCACATATCGTCCTATACTGAATAAATATGTATATTGTTAAAAATGTAAGAGTTAAAAATGTAACTCGACGTTCTCTCCTTCTTTTTGTTTTCAGATTTAATTGTATAAAAGAAAATAATAATCACATATATGCATTATATAGTTAAAAAAACATTTTTGCATGCTGATATTGGAACAACTTGCTGTAAATTGTGGAAAAATTCTAATTGTAACTTCGTATTTTGCTATAATATATTAAATCTTTTTCTAGGAAAAAAAAACGTGAATATTCGTTGTTAAAAGTTGTTTAAAGAAAAAAAGAAACGATAATTATAAATTTCTTACATTGAGTTAAATGTAAAACCGAATATTCAGTAGTACTGTTTGCTTTGTAATATCAGTAGCATTATAATTAATGTCGCTATTAGTGTAATTATATGCGTTCTATATGTGTACTTAATTCGTAATTAACAGCGTTTGACCTAGAATGAAACGTGAATGCTAGCATATACGTATGCATTGTATTGTTCGCGTAAATATTTACTTCACTCGCAAGTTAGACGTATAATATTTTGTAAAACGAGCGAAATCTCTCTTTGCGAACCATAGAATTTCAGATACGCTATTAACACTATTATTTAGTAACGTTTAACTACCTGAAAATGCATGAACATTATAATAAACAATCGCGAAAGTGTTTTAGCGTCACAAAATAATTTTCGTGTCAAAATACTTTTTATGTCAAAAAGATTTTTCTTTTTTTTTGCGCGCGCGGATCAACGTTGAAACATTCGTTACGAGTTACGCTGTATAAAAAACGATTCACCAGTAATTGGTAATTTACTAAGATCGCGCACAATAAAACGCTTCGCGAAATGGAATCCGGAAATTCGCAATCGGGCGTTTGCAAGGCGACAGTTAATTACCGCCTGGAAGGAAAGTCGACTGGTTTC
Organism: Temnothorax nylanderi; assembly: GCF_030848795.1. Lineage (NCBI taxonomy): Eukaryota > Metazoa > Arthropoda > Insecta > Hymenoptera > Formicidae > Temnothorax > Temnothorax nylanderi. Next base: position 372,861 of record NW_027249239.1, read on the forward strand.
ATTGGGACGGAAGTGCCGCTACTTCCGCGTCGTTAAGAACATCGATATAGTTTCGATTAATTGTGTTCTTTTTACCACGGATATAGTCAACGATACTCGTTGAATTACTGCGATTACGCAATCAAAAGGAAGGAAGAATAAACGCTCGGTGGACTCGTAAAATTCGAAAATAAAGGGCAATAAAGGACACTTTCTTCGAAATTGCCGCTAACTCAAATCACGAATCGTAATGGGGACGTGAACCCGGAAGATAAAACTGTTTTTTCCCGTTCCTCCGAGGATCTATGTCGATTATTTGATCTCTCTTTCTTCCCGTTAAGTATTTAAGCGCTATCCATTAAGTACTTAAATCCTTCTTGGATGTAGCTGATTTCCGGTATCTAACGTAATAATGAATCGCAAAATATACTCGAACTTTTTCTCTCCATCGCATGGGTGAGCGAGTGAATATATCCCCGATTCTAATTTCACCCAATTATACATTACACCATGCGAAAACGCGAAACGCGAGCACCTGGAATCGAGGCGCAGGAAGCGGAAAGTATATGGATTCGAGCCGGAGTTGGTGAAAAAAGAGGAAGATGACATCGGAGTGCAGAATCCATTAGCAGGTCCAGGCGGGGAGCCGCGTTTTAGCATCGACGCCCGATCTTTCATCCCGTTGAGAGAGCTTTTGTACTTGTGCGAATGAATGAACGCTCAGCTACCCACTCTTTCCTCTACCGTTTTATCCTCTTCGTTGCTATCTAAATCCACCGACACCGAATTTCCACGTGAGACACGTGTCAGGAAAATCGTCGAATCTTCGAGCAATCCCCTTGTCTAAAGAATCTTAGCTTAGGTTTGTAGTTACCTAGACTTAATCCAAACAAAAAGATATACGTTGCCTCTACATGGTATAGAAACGCAATTTTACATATATCTAATTTTTTGAATGTCGAACTATAATTTATATCTTGACTATGATATCTATTGCAAAATCTATCGTTTTAGATAGGTAAATTACGATCGATTCAAAATCAATGTTCTTGCAAGATATTAACAGCAAAAACTGGTAATAGGCATCCATTGACGGTCCGCGATTACACGTACCTAATGCGTTTCATCTCCTAATAATGTGCGTAACAATATTACACATAAAACGCCGTTAAATCTACTCGTGGATTTACATTCTTCGACGTAAAGTCTGTATTCGCAGGTGGGTATTTGAGAAGACACAGTTTCTTCCTTTCACTTTCCTTCTTTCCGTTTGTTCTATCGCCGCTTTTCCCTCGTACTTAATCGGTGTACACTTCCTGCCTTCTCACTTGAATCGATGACGAAGATGTTTCCGACGACGTCTTGCTCAAGGTCGCGGGGGAATACCAATGATCATTAAGAATTTAAGGAGAAATATGATGGAATCGTCGAAATAAGAAAACGCAAGAAGGCTAATGATGACCAACTTAAAAATTGATATAAAATAGAGAACGTTCTAAGTTATCAATGTTGCATCTAATCTTGAAATTGATGTAATTAATCATTTAACAAATCACATTGTTGCTTCTAGAGAGTATCAATAAGTCAATACCATTTTCTAAATTAACTATAAAATGTAATGTTTCCACAAGATAATTTTACCTTGCGTTTTACTTATTTAAGCAGATTAAGTAATGATTCGATAGCGTACTAATTATTTAAAGTGCTAATTATTTATTTAAGTCTCACGATTTTCGGAATTTTACACACAAAATTTCTTTTTTAATTAAATAAACAATTTTTAAATGTGCTTAGTATCTTTTTTATATCTTACTATATATGATATTTAAATCATATTCTACATTTCGATCTTTTTTCTGTACTCCATATCTTGAAACTATCTTTGCATTAACTATCTTTGC